>NC_062225.1:61087885-61412885 GCF_902686445.1 Sciurus carolinensis | reverse complement strand
AACTTGAGGAAAAAATTGGATGGTGTCTCTGTGTCTAGACATTCCTTCACTCAGAAATCTGATATCCAGTCTCTGAAAAATATACAAGGAAACAAAAATTACTTTTACTGTGTTGCATAAGTTCTTCAAAGATTCATAAAAAACAAAAAGGCTTGAAGTAGATGCCAGTGAGAGAATTAGGACTAAAGGGCAGATAAGTGCTCAGGCCTTCATCCAGAACTCCCTGCCTGCCGAAATCTTTCCTGGGTCCCCTCCAGTCTTTCAGCAGGCTACGGAATGTGCCTTGTCCACCCTCCTCACTTTGACCTCAGAGACTGGGTATAGGATGATGCCAAGATGCCTGGAAGGATCTTCTCCCTCCTCAGCTGCTCCATAAAAGTCCAGTCCCTTCTTTTGTTTGTGGGCCATACTGAATGTCCTCTCCATCATGGCTGTTCCCCTTCCCCTCAGGGTGAACCTCACCCCATTTTCTTCCCAATTAAGCTTTTCTGGTGTGTTCCTATTCTTTGGCCTGATTTCATTTCCACTGTCATTGGGTCAAAAGGTTCCATCTCCTGTGTTACCTACAGGTTCTATGATCTATGTTTAATTTTGAATAGGAGAGTGGGTGTTCATGAACACAGTGTTAGGGGAGGGAAAATTGCAGTTGGATACATATGTTCTAAAGTGCAGGACCTTTAACCACTCTAAAGTTCCCTTCCAATTGTGTCATATCTATGCATTTTTTTCTATTCAATTTTAAAGCCATTTTATTATTTAGCTCCCTTGTCTAATTAAAAAAAAATTCTTCCTTTCATTTTTTGAGACAGAAATTTGAACTAACATGACACTATAATAAATCTTCTTTTTTATTTTGCTAATGCTTACACATATTAATTTGCTAATTTTTTATGGTTTTACTTCCTTGCTGTTAAGAAGTTCTATTTCCTTTATCATATGATGTTGCATTTCATTACCTTTCTTTTAATGGTACAGTTCTAAAGTTTTAACTTTGGTTCAGGAGAGACTAAAAGCGATTGTAAACATATTAGCTCTTATTATGAATTTACACTTAACAGTACAGACAGTGGGAGACCAAATGCCAAAATCAATTCTTCCTTTCCTCAACAAGAGTTACTAGCAACTAAGTACCTTTCTACTATGCAATTAAGATGGTAAAAGAATGCAAATATAGTATTCTGGACTGATTTTAGATCAAATGCAAATCTGATCTTCTTGGGGAAGATCAAGTAATCTATAAAGCACAAAATAAGTACTACATTAATTCTTTAGCAACTATTACTTTTTCTTCTTCAGTTATGCTAGTTAAGTACATAGTGAAGTTTGCATCTTTACCCTTGGGTAAGATCACATGCAGTATATGTTTTCATCCTTTTTCTATGAATCTATACCATGAGAACAATATAGTCAATAAAACTCTGTAGTCTTCCATGAAGTCACCCATCATTGCAATAGCATATGTTAATGAACTTCCACTCAAAATTTTAAAAAATCAGATTACCACTGGTTTTAAAGTTTCAAATTTGCTCTTTATCCTAACTCCATTTATTTAATTAAGTTGTTCACTATCAATTGGCTTATGTCGTAGAAGAAAAATTTGAAGAATGTTAAGTAAAAATTGATTTTCTCCATGATTAATTTGGGTTATGTCCTGTTTTAGTTTTTAGAAATTTAAATGTTTTAAGATTATTTCACATTTAATTAATATTATTTAAGAAAATGAAACAGAAAGCTACTATGTTTGGCTTAGGGCAAGTTTTTAACTTTTAAACAATGAAATTTGACCTAAACTACAAAATTTTGAAAGAATGATTCTTGTTCCAAGTTTTTCTAATAGATAAATATACATATTTAAATATTTTCTTAAAGTACAACCTACTTCAGCATTTTATTTTTACTTTCTCGTTTTTATAATAGTATAATTCCTTTGAATAACTGGTCTCATTCTTTTGCTATGTTCTGCTTGACACAAATATTTTATAATTCCTTTATCCTCATCTGTGAACTATCATTGTCATTGCCAGAAGCATCTTGAATTCATTTCATGTGAAAGTTCCCATGGATTCCCATTCTGAGTTTTGGTTCAGCAATAAGACCAAGAGAGCTATCATAGCCAAATCTTTGGGAATGAGAGGGTGGATAAAAATCTGGTTTATCTGTTATCCATTTGTAGTTATGTAGAATAAGGTTCTGTATCAGTGTCCATGTCATATTTGAAAAATATTAAGGTAATGGGAAGTGATATTTAATTTTTATACTAGATTTTAGTTTTGAGAAGCTTCTACCTAATTCAATATGGCATGTAGAAACAATTCAAGCATATCCCTTGTTAAATTTGAAAATGGAAAATCAGGTTGATGAAAAGAAGAGCCAATGCAAATAATTTAAAAGCCCAGAAAAGTACATCAGAAGAAATAATTCTTATCTGACTTTTTCATATAGTTTTTCTAACCTACTGTTTTAAGTTTTTGCAAAGAACTCATCTATAATATTCATTGTTGCTAGATACTCAAATGGTGATATGCTGACATTCACTTAAGTTAAAAGCCAAATGTCATAATCTAGCAATAGATAAATACAGTTTGCAACTGATAATGTGAAAACTAACCAGTTAATAATGACTTTTATTAACAGGATAAAATAATACTAAACAATTAAATACTAAGTTTAGTATGATAAAATATTAAATTGGGTATATTTGAACACCTAGATGAAGCCTCAAGTAATGTATTAAATAAAAAGTCAATGAATTTGCCTGAAGCAACTGTTCATTTGAGAAGAGAAAGTGTATTTGTATAAAATGCAATGGAAAGACAATGTCAGTAATGATAACAAGGAAGCCCAGTGTTTAGGGACATGTCTGGCAGAAGTGGTCAGGCAAGTGGTAAACTGGAATTACACTTGTAAAAAGAGATACGTTTTCTGTAGCTGGTCTGGAGAACAGTTTAGACAGAAAGTTCATAATAGTATGAATAAGGGCAGTGTATTAGTCCGGGTTCTCTAGAGGAACAGAATCAACAGGAAGTATGAGTATAAAAAGGGGATTATTAGATTGACTTACATGACCAGAAGCTGGATAGTCCACAATGACCATCTGTAGCTGAAGAGCTGGAAGAACCAGCAGCTGTGCAATCCAAGAGGTGGAAGCCCCAGAACAAGAGTGATCAACAATGCTACCCTAGTCCAAGGCCAAGGTTTCTCAAAACTACCTGAAGAATCACTGGCAGAATCTGCTTTGGAAGAGTGAAGAAGCGAGAGTCTGATATCCTCAGACCATCAAAGCAGCAACCAAGAACCAATTCAAGAAGAGCTGAGCTTGCATCTGCATCTGCTTCCTTTTCTTCCAACTTTTATTCCATCCAGGCCACCATCCTATTGGGGGGTGCTGCCCATGCTTAGGGCAGGTCTTGACTTCATTTCACCATCCCACATTCCATTCATTCCTAGATGCCCTCATTGACACACCCAGAAACCTCTTAATCATCTGCATCTCTTAATCCAATCAAGCTGACTATTCAAATTAACCATTCCAGGCAGGGTGTTAGGAATGTAGATGAAAGTTTGGGAAGGCTGTTTGTGTTGGCATCCTTGAAGCAGGAAGCACAAGTACATGTATATGGGCAAGATGGGAGATACTGAAATATTGGAAAGAAGTGGTGGCTGACTGTAGAAGCCAGGAGGGAAAGATAACCTTGAACTGTATTCTGAACGTTTT
Source organism: Sciurus carolinensis (assembly GCF_902686445.1). Taxonomy (NCBI): domain Eukaryota; kingdom Metazoa; phylum Chordata; class Mammalia; order Rodentia; family Sciuridae; genus Sciurus; species Sciurus carolinensis. Next base: position 61,409,170 of record NC_062225.1, on the reverse strand, counting down.
TCTCTAAGGGCTTTACAGATATAATTCAAGTTCACTTCTTGCTTGACTATTTCAGACACCACATAGAACTTGCCACCCTATACCTAAAAATTGGTTTATGTGAGACAGTTTTCGGGAATATTAATCTTTCAGTGTTTTTCAGATGGATTTGGAAAGGGAAGAAAAGAGGTCAGTGAGGACAGTGTTCACTAATCCAGGTATAATAGATGCAGACCAAAAATAGTATTGCAGACTGAAGATAAAAATTCTGAACTGTGGTTTAAAATTTTCAATTCAAGACAAAGCAGAGAGCTACCTTATGAGCTTTGTCTGGTGGTTTTAAAGAAAGTCTCTGTCTGTTTTTCCCCTGCCAGTCTCCCTGTTTATATTCTGACCTGATATTCTGATAGAGGATATATTTTGGGATTTTTCTCTATGCCTTTCATCCTCAATACAAAGGACTGACCCAGTGATGTTTGCGATGCCTGTAAAACCCGTAGCCAATCTGAGGACAAAGAATCTAGCTTGAATGATAAAGACAGATTTGTGTATCTGGATGCCACAAAATATTCTATTTTTAGAGGCCTTTAAATCTATTGGCATACACACATTATAATTTACTTCCACAAGGTAAATAGTTCAAAGATCTGGGTGTCAGACTACCTGTGTTCAATCTTAAATAGTCCCCTATTATATACGTTGCTTTAGACAAATCATTTAACTTCCTTAGGTTGCAATATTTTATATAGTGAATCTGTGTATTTTTCCCTTGATACTTCATTCCCTGAGTTTTCATTGAGAAACTTCCATGAACCTAAGGTATTTTCATCTTAACTGCTAGTTTTTCTTAAAATTTATGATATTGATGCATCTGAAATTTATTTTGCTACATACAGTGAAAAAGCAAGTTATTTAAAGTTTTTCTTCAAAATAATCAATCAATTGTTCAAATCCCTCTTTATAACTGATCTTATATATTTGTTTGTTTGTTTATTTTGATATCAGAGATTCAACCCAGGGGCACTTAACCACTGAGCCACCTCCCCAGCTTATTTTTTAATTTTTATTTTGAGAAAGGGTCTTGCTAAATTGCTTATGGCCTCTCTAAGTTGCTGAAGTTGGCTTTGAACTTGGGATCCTCCTGCCTCAGTCTCCTGAGGTGCTGGAATTAGGGGAATCCACCACTGTACCTCGTCTCCTTGGTTTTTTAAAAAATAGATTTATGTTTTTAATTAATACATAATAATTATATACACTTACTGGGTACAGTGTGACATTTCCATACATGCATACAATGTGTAATCAGGTCAAGATAATTGGCATATCTCTCACCTGATTCTAACAGTGTCACTGTTTTTAGGATGACAATGTTATCAATTAATTCTATTTACAGTTTCTAGAATTTCTCTTATGAAGTGGCTCTCTCTCAATTCATAAGTAAAACAACTTTGCTTTTATTAACTGAACAGTTTGTACAGTTTGGATCTGGAATGTCCCCCCAGAAACTCACATGTTCCAGGTTTTGTCCCCAGTGCAGCAAGGTTCAGAGGTGGGACATTTAGGCAGGGACTGGATCCTGAGGGCTCTGACCTCATCACTGGTTAATAATTGGAAGGCACTATGGGAGCTGTAGAAGGTGGGACATGATTAAAGTGGTAGTTCTTTGGGGTGCGCCTTTGGGTACTATATTTTACCCCTGGCCCCTTCCTCCCTCTCTGTCTGCCTTCCTAGCTGCCATGAACTGAGCCATTTTCCTCCATCACACTCTTCTCCCATGATGCTGTGCTTCCCTCTGGGTCCAAAGCAAGAGATCCAGCTGACCTAGGACCCAAACTTCTAACACCACAAGTCAGAATGAATTTCTTTCTTTAAGCTACTCATGCAAGATACTTTGGTCATAGCAACTAAAAGTTGACTAACATAAAGATCAATGTGTACAAGGTTTCTTAAGCTGTAACAACTTATATCCAATTGTAATCACTTATAATAATGTATTCATGTCTCAAGTATCCACTTATTTGGTCTTGTTTTATAATAAGGTGTATTTATTATTTTTGGGTTTTTTTTCATAATTCTGAAAATGCTTCAGCAATTTTTGCTATGTACATTAAACACATCTTTTCAAGACCCTCCTAATGCTAACTATAATTGATTTTTTATTTTTCCTAGAAATGTAGCATATTTTAAAATGCATTATTATTTCCACAATTGATTTATTGACAAAAAGAAAGTTGTGAGGCCTAACATAAAGAAATTTTTAAAAATGACATTTAAGTATTCTTTTTAAAACTATGTTTAAAATTGGCACCCTTTTTAGGTAGATAATCAGCAACTGTAAGAGGTAAAAAATTTATCTGTCTGGAGATAAACCTTTTTGCTCTATTTATGGGCAATATTTTATGCTTACAAATATTATCCTGTTGTTGAAATATGTGCATCTTGAGTTAAACTTTATTTGAGATGAATACTCTATCAAATGTTTGTTTGAAAATTGTACTACTTTGTTTTATAGAAGATATTATAAATTTGAGCTAGCAACTAGATTTATTACATAAACATTCTATATAATCATCAATTGGGATAATAAAAGAACTTAAGAAGGAAATTAGAAAAGTATAGCAATGGATTTCCTGCGTGATTTTCTTCTTTTAAAATTATTTTGCAAGCATTATTTCTTATAAAACAGAAATACATAATTTCCAGACTTTCATCTTGATTAGAGAATGTTCTATCAAGTTCTGAAAGACTATAGTTCAGCATTGCCTTATAGATGTTTTACTTTTTTTTTCTTTTTTTTATTGTAAACAAATGGGATACATGTTGTTTCTCTGTTTGTACATAGAGTAAAGGCATACCATTTGTGTAATCATAAATTTACATAGGGTGATATTGGTTGATTCATTCTGTTATTTTCCCCCTTCCCCCCACCCCTCCCATCCCTCTTTTCCCTCTATACAGTCCTTCCTTCCCCCATTCTTACACCCCTCCCTAACGCTCACTCTAACCCTAAAACTAACCCCTCCCACGTCCCATTATGTATCATCATTCACTTATCAGCGAGATCATTCTTCCTTTGGTTTTTTGAGATTGGCTTATCTCACTTAGCATGATACTCTCCAATTTCATCCATTTGCCTGCAAATGCCATAATTTTATCATTCTTTATGGCTAAGTAATATTCCATTGTATATATATGCCACAGTTTCTTTATCCATTCATCAACTGAAGGGCATCTAGGTTGGTTCCACAATCTGGCTATGGTGAATTGAGCAGCAATGAACATTGATGTGGCTGTATCTCTGTAGTATGCTGATTTTAAGTCCTTTGGGTTTAGGCCAAGGAGTGGGATAGCTGGGTCAAATGGTAGTTCCATTCCAAGTTTTCTAAGGAGCCTCCACACTGCCTTCCAGAGTGGCTGCACTAATTTGCAACCCCACCAGCAATGTATGAGTGTGCCTTTTCCCCCACATCCTCGCCAACACCTGTTGTTGCTTGTATTCTTGATAATCGCCATTCTGATTGAGGTGAGATGGAATCTTAGGGTGGTTTTGATTTGCATTTCTCTTATTACTAGAGATGTTGAACATTTTTCCATATGTTTGTTGATTGTTTGTAGGTCTTCTTCTGTGAAGTGTCTGTTCATTTCCTTAGACCATTTGTTGATTGGATTATTTGCATTCTTGGTGTAGAATTTTTTGAGTTCTTTATAGATTCTGGAGATTAGTGCTCTATCTGAAGTATGATTGGCAAAGATTTTCTCCCACTCTGTAGGCTCTTTCTTCGCATTGCTGAGAGTTTCCTTTGCTGAGAGAAAGCTTTTTAGTTTGGATCTATCCCAGTTGTTGATTCTTGCTTTTATTTCTTGTGCTATGGGAGTCCTGTTGGGAAAGTCTGGTCCTAAGCCGACATATTGAAGATCTGGACCTACTTTTTCTTCTATAAGATGCAGGGTCTCTGGTCTGATTCCGAGGTCCTTAATCCATTTTGAGTTTAGTTTTGTGCACGGTGAGAGATATGGGTTTAGTTTCATTTTGTTGCATATGGATTTCCAATTTTCCCTGCACCATTTGTTGAAGAGGCTATTTTTTCCCCATTGCATATTTTTGGGCCCTTTGTCTAGTGTGAGAAAATTATATTTATTTGGGTTTGTGTCTGTGTCCTCTATTCTGTACCATTGATCTACCTGTCTATTTTGGTACCAATACCATGCCGTTTTTGTTACTATTGCTTTGTAGTACAGTTGAAGTTCTGGTATTGCAATACCCCCTGCTTCATTTTTCCTGCGAAGGATTGCTTTAGCAATTCTGGGTTTCTTATTCTTCCAGATGAATTTCATGATTGCTTGAAATACTTCTGTAAGGTACATAGTTGGGATTTTAATTGGAATTGCATTGAATCTGTATAGCACTTTTGGTAGTATGGCCATTTTGACGATATTAATTCTGCCTATCCAGGAACATGGGAGATCTTTCTATCTTCTAAGGTGTTCTTTAATTTCTTTCTTTAGTGTTCTGTAGTTCTCATTGTAGAGGTCTTTCACCTCTTTTGTGAGATTGATTCCCAAGTATTTTATTTTTTTCAAGGCTATTGTGAATGGGGTAGTTTTCCTAACTTCTCTTTCTGAAGATTCATCACTTATGTATAAAAATGCATTAGATTTATGAGCATTGATCTTATATCCTGCTACTTTACTAAATTCATTTATGAGTTCTAAGAGTTTTCTGGTGGAATTTCCTGGTTCCTCTAAGTATATAATCATATCATCAGCAAATAGGGATAGTTTGAGTTTTTCTTTTCCAATTCGTATCCCTTTAATTTCTTTGGTCTGTCTAATTGCTCTGGCTAGAGTTTCAAGGACGATATTGAATAGGAGTGGTGAGAGAGGGTATCCCTGCCTTGTTCCATATTTAGGGGGAACGCTTTCAGTTTTTCACCATTTAGAATGATATTAGCCATGGGCTTAGCGTAGATGGCCTTTACAATGTTAAGGAATGTTCCCACTATCCCTAATTTTTCTAGTGTTTTGAGCATGAAGGGGTGCTGTATTTTATCAAATGCTTTTTCTGCATCTATTGAAATAATCATGTGATTCTTGACTTTAAGTCTGTTGATATGGTGAATTACATTTTTTGTTTTCCGGATGTTGAACCAACCTTGCATCCCTGGGATGAAACCCACTTGATCATGGTGCACTATCTTTTTAATATGTTTATGTATGCGATTTGCTAAAATTTTGTTGAGAATTTTTGCATCGATGTTCATTAAGGATATTGGTCTGAAATTTTCTTTCCTCGATGTGTCTCTGTCTGGTTTAGGTATCAGGGTGATATTGGCTTCGTAGAATGAGTTTGGGAGGGTTCCCTCCTCTTCTATTTCATGGAATACTTTGAAAAGTATTGGAATGAGCTCTTCTTTAAAGGTTTTGTAGAACTCGGCTGAGAAACCATCTGGTTGTGGACTTTTCTTTGTTGGAAGGCTTTTGATGACTTCTTCTATTTCATTACTTGAAATTGGTCTATTTAAATTGTGTATGTCCTCCTCGTTCAGTTTAGGCAGTTCATATATCTCTAGAAACCTGTTGATGTCTTTGAAATTTTCTATTTTGTTGGAGTATAGATTTTCAAAATAGCTTCTAATTATGTTTTGTATTTCAGTCGTGTCTGTTGTGATATTTCCTTGTTCATTCCGAATTTTAGTGATTTGGGTTTTCTCTCGTCTTCTCTTTGTTAGTGTGGCTAAAGGTTTATCAATTTGTTTATTTTTTCGAAGAACCAAGTATTTATTTTGTCAATTTTTTGTATTGTTTCTTTTGTTTCAATTTCGTTGATTTCAGCTCTGAGTTTAACTATTTCCTGTCTTCTACTACTTTTGGTGTTGGTCTGTTCTTCTTTTTCTAGGGCTTTGAGCTGTAGTGTTAGGTTGTTTATTTGTTGAGTTTTGCTTCTTTTATTGAATGCGCTCCATGAAATAAATTTTCCTCTAAGTTCTGCTTTCATAGTGTCCCAGAGATTTTGATATGATGTTTCTTTGTTCTCATTTACCTCTAAGAATTTTTTAATTTCCTTCCTAATATCGTCTGTTATCCATTCATCATATAATAGCATATTGTTTAATCTCCAGGTGTTGGAGTAATTTCTGTTTTTTACTCTTTCATTTATTTCTAGTTTCAATCCATTATGATCTGATAAAATACAAGGAAGTGTCTCTATCTTCTTGTATTTGCTAACATTAGCTTTGTGGCATAATATATGGTCTATTTTAGAGTAGGATCCATGTGCTGCTGAGAAGAAAGTGTATTCACTCTTCGTTGGATGGTATATTCTATAAATGTCTGTTAAATCTAAATTATTGATTGTGTTATTGAGATCTATGGTTTCTTTGTTCAATTTTTGTTTGGAAGAGCTGTCCAGTGGTGAGAGAGGCGTGTTAAAATCACCTAGTATTATTGTATTGTGGTCTATTTGGTTTCTGAGATTGAGAAGGATTTGTTTGACATACATGAGTGAGCCACTGTTTGGGGCATAGATGTTTATGATTGTTATATCTTGCTGATTTATGCTTCCCTTAAGCAGTATGAAATGTCCTTCTTTATCCCTTCTGACTAACTTTGGCTCGAAGTCCACTTTATCTGAAATGAGGATGGATACCCCAGCTTTTTTGCTGGGTCCATGTGCATGGTAAGTTTTTTCCCATCCTTTCACCTTTAGTCTTTGGGTATCTCTTTCTAAGGGACAAGTCTCTTGCAGGCAACATATTGTTGGATCTTTCCTTTTTATCCAATCTGCCAGTCTATGTCTTTTGATTGATGAATTCAGGCCATTAATATTCAGGGTTATTATTGAGATATGATTTGTATTCCCGGTCATTTGACTCATTTTATTCATTTATTTGTTTATTTTTGACACGACTTGGTTCCTCTTTATTTGAGAGTTCCTTTAGGATAATTCCTCCCTTTGCTGATTTGCTTCTTTGTTTTTCATCTCTTCTTCATGGAATATTTTGCTGAGAATGTTCTGTAATGCTGGCTTTCTTTTTGTATGTTCTTTTATCTTTTGTTTATCATGGAAGGATTTTATTTCGTCATCAAGTCTGAAGGTAAGTTTTACTGGGTGTAAGATTCTTGGTTGGCATCCATTTTCTTTTAGGGCTTGAAAAATGTTATTCCAGGCCCTTCTAGCTTTTAAGGTCTGGATTTTTCAATATATATTTTTCTGCTGATATACGTATTGGTTTCCCCCTGAATGTAATTTGTTTCTTTTCTCTCATAGCCTTTAAGATTCTGTCTTTATTTTGTATGTTAGGTATTTTCATTATAATGTGCCTTGGTGTGGGTCTGTTGTAATTTTGTGTATTTGGAGTCCTATAAGCCTCTTGAACTTGATTTTCCATTTCATTCTTCAGATTTGGGAAATTTTCTGAAATTATCTCATTGAATAGGTTGTTCATTCCTTTGGTTTGTTTCTCTAAGCCTTCCTCAATCCCAATAATTCTCAAATTTGGCCTTTTCATGATATCCCATAGTTCTTGGAGATTCTGTTCATGATTTCTTACATCTTCTCTGTTTGTTCAACTTTGTTTTCGAGGTTAAATATTTTGTCTTCAATATCTGAGGTTCTGTCTTCCAGGTGTTCTATCCTATTTGTTGTGCTTTCTATGGAGTTCTTAATTTGGTTTGTTGTTTCCTTCATTTCAAGGATTTCTGTTTGTTTTATTTTCAATATCTCTAACTCTTTATTGAAATGATCTTTTGCTTCCTGTATTTGCTCTTTTAACTGTCGATTGGTGCGTTCATTCAATGCCTGCATTTGCTCTTTCATTTCATCGTTTGCTTCCCTCATCATGTTGATTATGTACATTCTGAACTCCCTTTCTGACATTTCTTCTGCCATGCTGTCATTGGATTTTATTGATGTAACATCCAGATTTGTTTGAGGCATTTTCTTCCCTTGTTTTCTCATATTGTTCAGGTATCAGTGGACTGCAGAGATGTTGCAGATTTCCTCTATTGACTTATATTGTCCCTGAAGATTGCTAGTGTGTCCCCTCTTATCCTTCAGTAGCTTGAAGTCTTAGAGGAAGTTGATACTGCGGTGTTCCCCTAGGAAGCTGCCTCTCTAGGGGTGGTGGTCTTCAGGTGGGGTATATTCCCTGCTAGTGGGCAGAGGTGCCTCTACTTGTTGACCAATGGTCATCGAAAGGGGAACTAGACTGCGGGCTGAGGCAAGGCCTGTTTGGGCCTGTGTCTCTGGTTTTACTGTCCTTGTGGGAAAACCTCACCCGGCGGGGAAGACTCACCCGGTGGGGAGGTCTTGCTGGTCAGTTCCCCTCCTAGAGGTTCCCCTCAGTCCACAGCTACCGCCTGGGCAGGGCAGCCTTCCCAGGCAACGTTCCCAGGAGCCTGGACCTACCTCCTGGGCCTGGGAGCCTCACCCTTCGCAGACAAGTCTCCTTAGGTAGCGCCTCCTCAGAGAAGCTGCCCGCAGTCCTGGAACCTTCGCTCCGCCCCTCAGCTTGTCTCTGTGTAGCTCTTTCAAGAAAAGGTGCCTAGGTCCCCAGACCGGACCGTGCTTTGCACCTAATCGCCTGGCTATGCGACCCCTCCTCTGAGCAGTCACTTGGAGCCTCGTACATATGCTCCAAGCCCCAGTGACCCGCCGCTCGTCTCTTCCTCCAGGCAGCCACCCGGTGTTCTGTGTGGGCGCTTGGAGACCAAGCAACTCTCTGCGCACCTCCACCTCCTCAGGACAGCCCCCTCCCCGTTGTTCAGGCGGTTGCTGAGTCCAAATAGCTCGCCGCCCAACTCTTTCTCTGGCAGCCGCTGGAGCCCCAGCAGATTGCTCCAAAACCAAGCGGTGAGCTGCGTGGCCTCCTCTGCAAAGTTCCCTGCTTTCCGAGTTCACTGCTCCAGTGGGGGGAGGGGTGTCTTGCTGCCTGGGCAAGGCAGCCTTCCCAGGGGCCCGGACCTACCTCCTGGGCCTGGGAGCCTCACCCTTCGCAGACGAGTCTCCTTAGGTTGTCCCTCCTTAGAGAAGCTGCCCGCAGTCGTGGAACCTTTGCTCCGCCATTTTTTCGCTCCACTTCGCTGTCCGTGTTTACTGCTCCAGCGGGGGTGGGGGGAGGGGCGTCTCGCGGAGCCACTCTACTTCACAAAGTTCTCTGCGTTCTGGGGCTACCGCCCCATCCGGGACACCTCCCCAATGGGAGAAACTCACCCGGCGGCTTTGAGTTGGTCCGAAGTCACTATCTCCTCTTTTGAATCTAGAGTCCTGGAGCAACATGAAATGCAGCTGCCCTCTAGTCCGCCCTCTTGAAAACCTAGATGTTTTACTTTTACATTTCAGTATTAATAACTTATAAATTTTCCTCTGAATGAAAAGAAAGCTTAATAATCTGAAATCTTCAAACTCTTAATGTTAAAAATGTGACCTAGAGTTTCATAAATAAGTTCTGGGTTTCTCATTTTTTTCTCTGTTAAACAAATTTTGGATACTGGACTAAAGTAACCTTCAAGGTACATGAAGTATATAAAGTTGTATCAAAAGATTTTCATGTAAGTATGTCCCATACAATATTTAGAACATATATATGCAAAAAAACTTACGTTTTTCCCTATAATTCCAATTTAATAGGGTTCCCCCCAACATATGTGCACATGTATACACACACACACACACACACACACACATACACACACACACAGTCTAGCAATCCCACTAGAAAAGAATCTGTATTTTACTATAGCTTTATAGATAATTTCTATTTTATTTCCCTAATATCTATTTTCTGTAAAATTTTATGTCTAAGAGCCAAATATGTATTTTGTCATAAAGGAAATGTTAAGAAAGCAATCTTATATTAATTCTGTTTATACTTTGCTTTGAATACTGATTAAAGATTTGAGACCTCAATTAAAAATGTTAGCTCATTTAAGCATTTAAGAATCTGAGATTTACAAAATAAAATATGAAACTAGTAAACTTCAATTATGTTTTAAAATGCAAATGTCATCTCATTAAATAATGATGAAAGAGAAAGCAATTGTTAGCAAAAAAGATACTTTGAATCAAGGTACTACACAAGGAAACATTTTACCAAGTGTTCTCATCTACTGCAAATTGTTCCCACATTATTTATTTAATAACTATAGATACAGAGAAATTCTAAAAAAATATAATTTTCATAATAGTATTTAGTAACTGGATCCCAAATCTCTATTATTCAAGGAATTCTTCCTTAGGTAAATACTATCAGGTACACATGTTATTTGTACTCTTATTTTTTAGTAGATGGTGCTTTAAAGTAGTTCTTGAGATATTTGAATTCTCTAATAGCACTGGACTTAGTTTTTATCACAGTTATACATTCTTTATATAAAAATATTTCCTTTGACAACAATGGAGAAAAAAATTTCATTTATATTGTATTAAATAAAAGCACTAATACTTATGGAAACACATAAGAGCTTATGGAAACTTATAAGAGTGTCAGAGGATTTTTGAGTATTTTATTTATAGTTGGTTCCTCTTCATTGAGTTTGCTTTTTTTCTGTCTTTCTCTATTTTTGCCATATATGTTGGAGTCATTGCTGGTTTTCAGTAATTCTAAATGTCATGACATTGGAACAATCAGGTAAAATTGTTGGAAGACGATGATGATGAGGAGGAGGATGACAGTGAGCTTCACTTAGCTGCTAATCCTAGGAGATATAAGTTCTAATTAAGGTCATTTTACAGAGGAGGGAACTAAGGCATAGGAAATTTAAATAACTGTTTAAGTCCTCAAAAACAGTCAGAGATGGAGCAGAGTGTTCAGCCCAGGAAGTTACTCCAGCAGCTGCCCTTACTATCATGAGAGTGAAAGGCTATGTTAAAAATGAAAAGTGTTCAATTGTGACATATTTTAAATGAAAATTAGCTTCATTAGATCAGGAGACTTCTATAACAGTGTATTCAATAATCATTTTAAAAGATAAATTTCCTTTAAAAATAACATATAGTTATATAACAAAAACCTACTGATATTGATCAAAATGTATTTTTAAAATAGAAAAGCAGGGCAATTAAATTAATACTTAAGCACAATGCTTCTAACTCAGTTGCTTCATTGTATATTGTATCTCTATCTCAAATTTGTAACTTTTTTTTTCTTTTTATGACTTTTTTTCAGGTATGGTGGTACATATCTATAATCCCGGAGATTCAGGGAGGTTGAGGCAGGATTTCTCAACTTATAGATCAGTGGGAAAATGCTCCTGGATTTAATCCCCTGTACCAAAATAAATAAATAAATAAATAAATAAATAAATAAATAAATAAACAAAAATACTGTTTTTTTTTTTTATTTTAAATTTTTAAAAAGTCAGCACAATTTGCATTCGAGTTCATTTTATAGTTAACAAATAAGAAATTGTTGGCATCTTTAGTAAACTCCTCTCTACAGAGCATAATAGTTTTTATTGTAAATTCTCTTACTGTAGGTGCTGAGATAATTGGTAAGTGAGGAAAAATTGTACTAAAAAAAAAGAGTATTTTCAGTTCAACTTTTAAATAAAACATCTAAACGATTTAGCCCAAATATTTTCACAAGTATATATTTTTTACCTTCATTCAGAGTAGTTTGACAGATACAAATGAAAATTCATTAAATGATTTTATTTGGCTAAAATTTATTTGACTATTTAGCTAAATGTAGATGACACAAAATCAAACAACTCAGACTGTACAAGAATTCAGTCCAAATGTATGAACTCCATATAAATATTTATTTCACAAGTCAAGATATAATAAAGAACAATTACATAATTTTAAAATTAAATCTTGTGTACTGTTGGCTCTCTGTTTTTAATTTGTCCCATTTATCTTTGCTTTGTAAGTTCTTACTTCAATATCTTCCTATTTGCTTTATTTTTAAAATTATTATTATTATTTTTTTATTTAGCTTTTAATTTTTTACAGGCTGCATTTTTGATTCATTGTACACAAATAGGGTACATCATTTTGCTTCTGTGGTTGTACACAATGTAGATTCATACCTTTCGTGTAATCATACATGTACATAGGGTAATGATGTCTGTCTCATTCTACCATTTTTCATACCCCCTCCCTCTCATTTCCTTCTACATATTCTAAAGTTCCCTTATTCTTCTCTCATTCTCCACCTTCCCACACCCATTATATATCATTTCTCCACTTATCAGGGAAAACATTTGGCCTTGGGTTTTTGGGGCTTGGCTTATTTTACTTAGCATGATATTCTCCAATTCCATCCATTTATTTGCAAATGCCATAATATTATTCTTCTTTATGGATGAATAGTATTCCATTGTGTATATATACCACAGTTTTTTTATCCATTCATCTGTTGAAGGGCATCTAGGTTGGTTCCACAATCTAACTATTGTGAACTGAGGTGCTATAAACATTGATGTGGCTGTGTTACTATAGTTTGTTGATTTTAGGTCCTTTGGGTATAAACCAAGGAGTGGGATAACTGGGTCAAATGGTGGGTCGATTCCAAGTTTTCTGAGGAATCTCCATACTGCTTTCCAGAGTGTCTGCACCAATTTGCAAATTCACCAGCAATGTAAAAGTGTGCCTTTTCCCCCACATTCACCAACACTTATTATTGCTTGTGTTCTTGATAATAGCCATTCTAATTGGAGTAAGATGAATTCTTAGAGTTGTTTTAATTTACATTTCTCTAATTACTAGAGATGTTGAACACTTTTTCATATATTTATTAATTGCCTGCATGTCTTCTTCTGTAAAGTGTCTGTCCAGTTCCTTGGCCCATTTATTGATTGGGTTCTTTGTATTTTTGGTGTAAAGTTTTGTAAGTTCTTTATACATTTTGGAGATAAGTGCTCTATCTGAAGTGTGTGTGGAAAAGATTTTCTCCCACTCTGTAGGCTCTCTCTTCACATTCTTGATTGTATCCTTTGCTGAGAAGAAGCTTTTTAGTTTGAGTCCATCCCATTTATTGATTCTTGCTTTGATTTCTTGTGCTTTGGAAACAGCATGGTATTGGCACCAAAATAGACAGGCAGACCAATGGTACAGAATAGAAGACACAGAAACAAAACCACATAAATACAGTCACCTCATACTAGACAAAAGAGCCAGAAACATACAATGGAGAAAAGATAACCTGTTGAACAAATGGTGCTGGCAAAACTGGAAATCCATATGCAGTAAAATGAAATTAAACCTCTATCTCTCACCCTGCACGAAACTCAACTCAAAATGGATCAAAGACATAGGAATTAGACCAGAAGTCCTGCACCTAATAGAAGGCAAAATAGGTTCGAATCTTCATTATGTTGGCTTAGGATCAGACTTCCTCAACAAAACTCCCTCCCAAAGCTTTATTTTTAATAAGTACAATTCACTAAAACTTCAGATGCTTAAAGATTATGGCATTTTATTTATTAAATCCTTTGTTTTAAAATTTCCAACTAATTCAGAATAAATGCAAGCAAAATTTAGAAGTTTTTTTTCCTTCCTTCCTTCCTTCCTTCCTTCCTTCCTTCCTTCCTTCCTTCCTTCCTTCCTTTCTTCTTTCCTTCCTCCTGTACCAGGGATTGAACCCAGCCCTTTATATTTTATTTTTAGACAGGTCCTTGCTAAGTTGCTGAGGTTGACCTGAACTTGTTCTCCTCCTGTCTCAACTTCCTGAGTCATGGGGATAACAGATCTGTCTCATCGCACTCAACTAGAAATTTCATTTTCAAAAATTGACAACAGCATCTGCAATAACTGTGTCAAATTCAGTCTTTTTAAATCAACTTTCAAAAAGCAATTACAACACATAAAATGTGTATAAAATATAAAATACGCAAAGCATAAAATTAAATAGAATACACAAACTAATATAAAAATCAGTAAGTTTCTAAAATAAATATAAATACAGACATGGATATGAAGATAAGTGATCCTCTGTTACAGCTTTTGAGATTCACAGTACATATCATAATCTATAATCACCCCACTATGCAATTGCACCAGAACTTCTTCCTCCTCTCTCTCTGTAGCTTAGTACCCATTGGTCAACCTTGCCCCATCCTTCTTCCCACCTTCTCTCTCCAGCCTCTGAATACCACCATTCTCCTCTCAACTTCTAGATCAGTTTTTTTAATATTCTACATATGAGTGAGATCATGCAGTACTTGTCTGCCTGAGCTTCTTTATTTCATTTAACAATGATTTCCAGTTCCAACCATGTTGTCACAAATGACAGGATTCCATTCTTTTTTAATGACTGAATAGTATCCTACTGTTTATATGCAACAGATTTTCTTCATTCATTCACCAGTTGCTAGGCACTTAGGCTGCCTCTATTTCTAAGCCACTGTGAATAGTGTTGCAGTAAACTTAGGAGTGCAGATGTCTCATCGACATACTGATTTCACTCCCTTTGACTATTTTCTCAGAAGTAAGATGGCTAATGGACATAACAACTCTATTTTTAATTTTTTGAAGAACTCTGTATTTTTTACCACAATGACTGTACATATTCTCTCCAACAATGTGTAAGAGTTCGCTTTTCTCCACATCCTTGTCAGCACTTGTTATCTTTATGATAAAAGCCATTCTGCCTGGATTGAGGAGATAACACATTGTGATTTTGATTTGCATTTCCCTGATAATTAGGGATGTTGGACACATTTTCATATATCTGTTGGCCATCTGTATGTCTTCTTTTGAGAAATGTCCATTTAGGTCTATTACTGATTTTTAAATCAAATTATTTTATTTTCACTATTGTATTTTTAATTCCTTGTGTATTCTGAATAATAACCTCTTGTCTGCTATAAAGTTTACAAATACCCATTCTGTAGGCTGTCTCTTCACTTTGATGATTGTTTTTGTTTGTTTGCTTGTTTATTTATTTTTTGCTCTGAAGAAGTGCTTTAGTTTGATAAAGTGTGTTTCACTCTTAGATGTGTAAAAGAATTTGCTGGGGAGGTCATATTGCCCTAGAGTTTTCACTGAGAAAATGTTTTAATTAGTAATTGAATTTTTGTTAGTAGTTATCGGATTATTCACATTTTAAATTTAAAGGTTTATTCCTTGTGAAATTTATGAATTTCATCTGAATTCCTCTTTTTGTGGGTATCAAGTTGTTAATATATTCTTATATTTTAATGGCTTCAGAATTGTAATATTTCTTATGTTGATTTTATTTTATTATTTGTTTTAATTAAATCTCTTACAGGCTTTTCAATTTCAATAATTTTTGCACAATAATTTTGCTATTATTTATTTATTTATTTTTTATTTTTTGGTATCAGGGACTGAACCCAGGTGTTCTTAACCACTGAGTCACATCCCTGGCACTTTTTATGTGATTTTGAGACAGGGTCTTGTTAAGTTGCATAGAGTCTTGCTAAGTTGCTGAGGTTTTAGATTCTGGGCATTAAGTAATGTTGGTTAATGACAATTTTAAGGGGTTATTCTATCAGAATGTCAGTGGTGACTGAGATTAGCTCAGGTTGGGTATGTTGCCCATGTGGGCAAGGAAGACCATGGGACTGTCAAACAGAGAGATAGTACAGTCATTTCAGAAGGGTTGCATATTTGTAATAGAATCTTGAAGTTGCCAGTAATCATTGTGACCATATGAGGGAAGATGGTGGCTGAGAAGGAAACCAAGGAGACAAAAACAGAGGCTGAGGATGGAAAGACAGATTCCCAACCACTCACTGCAATTAATTCCGGTCCTGCCTGAACTGGGTTGGAGTCATAGAGAAAACAATTAACTAAAAACATTTCTTTTTCTTTAATGGAATCTTACAAGCAAATTCTAAAGTTCATTTCAAGAAGAATTTGGATAAAAATAGCCAGAAAAATTGAAAATCCATATGATTAATAAATGTCAAAGCATAAAGTTGTACTCCAGGAATTAAGACAGTGACTTTGGTGCTAAACAAATTAGTTAATGGAAAAGAAGAAAGTCTGGATAATTCACGCATCCATGCAATTATCTTACACTGACATTTCATATTAGTGGGGAAAGAATGGGTTATTCACAAATTATATTGGGGAAAATCATAATCAGATGAATTAAACACCTAAGTGTTTTAAAGTGTCAGAAATTATATAGAATACCTCTTTATAATCACTATGCACTGAAATGAGTTCAATCAAACTTCCTGTGTTGAAACCTCAACCCCCAATACGACTGGTTTTGGATACCGAGCATTTCGAAGGTAATTTAGGTTAAATTAGATCATAAGGATAGGTTCTAATCCAGTAGGGTTAGTGGTCTTAGGATAAGAGAGCAAAAGAGATCTCTTTCTATGCATATGCATCAAGACAAGGCCATGTGAACACAGAATGGTGTTATTAACTCACCAGAAACCAACCTCCAGAATCATGAGAGTAAATTTCTGTTCTTTAAGCCAACCAGTCCAAAGTATTTTGTTATGGCAGATTGAGCTAATAGCAACATTAAAATAAAGAATATATTTCAAATGTGTCATTAAAAACTGGAAATCAAACGTTAAGAAGTTCTACAGATTTGATTGCATGGTAATATGAAACCTCTCTACATCATGGAAACTACCAGGGTAAAGGAAATGCAATGGACTTTGGCAAAATACTACTTACTATTTATAAAAATATTTTTAAAGGAACATCTAAAATCAATAAGAAAATAACAAACAATTCAACAGAAAACTGTACAAATGATGTAAACAAAATTTGGTGAACTTTAAGTAGCCAATAAACATAAGAAAAGCTGTTTGCCATTATTAGTGAACAAAGTGAAAGAATAACAAGAGCATGTTTTCTTATCAAATTAATGAAGGTGACTGAGTGGCAATATCTAGTTTTGGTAAGAATGCAACAAAATAGCCTTCTCAGGTCTCAAAAATTAGGGTTTCTATAAGCTAATGCAGGGCTTTTAAAAGGCCATTTGGCAGTGCCTATTACAATTTAAAATATGCAGCTCACTTTTTTAGCAAAACCTCCATTCAGATTAAATAATTAAGGTGATTTAGTGTGAACAAACATATATATATATATTTGTAACTGCAAAAATTTAAAAACAACCAAAATATCCATTAAAGGAGGATAGACTTAGAGAAATTAGGTCTATCCCTATATAAGCTACTCTGCAAGGGTAAAAATGGTAAGATTAGTTTTGGATTTATGAGAAAGAGATCTAATAAGATCTAATATTAATACAGAATGTGCTACCATTTACACACATTTTAAAACCTACAATTTATGTATGTGTGTGTGTGTATGCATACAAACACAATAAAAGAAGGAAAAAAAGGAACAGAAAGATAAATATCAAACTTAACAGTGTTTATCCCAAGAGGAAAAAGTAGTTTGAAAGGAGTTGTTTGCTCTATATGACTTAATTTTATTATGTTAAGTACTAGCATAATTTAAAATAAACAGAATTAACATTCTGGAAAAGTTATAATGACAAATGACAGAAATGCTGGTATCATTAAAAATAGTTATTTTTCATATCAATAATTCACATAAAAGGAAACATAAACACATTTATAAGTTGTTACAGGTATAATAAAGATACCTGGCTTATAAATTCTTTAGTGCTACTTCAGTTCTATTGTACAATTTATTTTGAAACTCCATTTGATAGTGAAAACCATTGCCCAATCCAGGGTCATTACTCCAGGGGTAAGTCAGGTCTGTACAGTTAGACACAGGAACATTCATGTTAACTATTTCTTCAATCTTTTCCTTCCTTTTCAGTTCCTATTGTTTTAATTCAGACCCTCACTGTTTCCAGCTTGATTTGAATGGACTCCTTAGATAATCTTTCTTCCTCTTCCTTCTAGCGTGTTCTTCTAATTGCTGCTAATAGTATTTTTTGGAAACCTAAGTCTTATTTTTTTTATTCAAAATTCTTCAACACCATACTTTAGAAAATATTTAAATTCCTTAGCACGACATTTGTGTCTCTTTGTGATCTTGTCCCTGTCAACCTTTCTATCTTTACTCCTTCCAGTTAGCCAAAAAAGA
This sequence comes from Sciurus carolinensis, assembly GCF_902686445.1. Lineage (NCBI taxonomy): Eukaryota > Metazoa > Chordata > Mammalia > Rodentia > Sciuridae > Sciurus > Sciurus carolinensis. The sequence goes on along the minus strand of NC_062225.1, from coordinate 61,391,193 downwards.
CTGCAATTGGAGCTGAAGATACATACAGATAAGGTCAGCTCAACTTCAGCTTTTCACAGAAGCTCACAGCCAGTCAATCTGTGTCCCAGCAGGAAAGAAGCTGGGGGATTGTGAACAATCCTCTACTCTCCTGACCCTACTCTCCTATGTTTGTTCAGTCACCCTGATGTTCCCCGTTGGTGAAGTCCAACTTGACACTAGAGGAGAAGGATTGGTGAGGCAATCTCTAAGGCAGCCAGTCCATAGATAATTCTGGGGCACAGAACAGAGTGGAAGTGGGGTATGTAGATATGCAGGGGTACAAGGAAGGTTACCCTTCAACCTGCCTTATACTCAAATATTGTCAACCATCCATGCTTTTTGTACAGTTCTTCACACATACCCGTCCCTGCGTCAGGCTAATTATATTTTGACATTGAATTCAAGCATTCATTTAAATTGTAAAGGTCAGATCCAGCACTGCAATAAGAATTAGGGTTCTAGGCCTTGATGCATTTTTCTTTTTGCTTCATGCTCAGACCGGAAGGTGTTCATTATAGTTCCTGGAAGATATGCAGGTGTGAAATGAAGAAACCTAGGTTCATACTTTGGGGCTATGAGATAAAATAAATTTGTAGAATTTTATTAGTGACATAATTTTATTAGTGACCAACATTTACCTGTGAGTGAGCAAATTTCTAAAGTTGCAGATTATTTTGCAGTTATTAAAAACAAGAAGAAAATTGTCAAGGATTCTATTTAATGTCCTCAAATGTCTCTGATATAATTTTTTAAATATTCTATGGAAGAAGAGACTTTTCCTCAAATATGTTCACTATAAATGTTGTTTATGCAATCCTGGCCGGGACTGTGTTGTTATCCTCAGTGGGGTTCCCTTTGGTTGACAATCTTGCTAATGATGCCTGTGTTCCTAGTAGTTTGGCACATTTCCCCTGGTCTTTAAGGGGAGAACCTAGAAACCCAAAATAGACTGATTTTATATTTACGTACTGAAGAATAGTTCTGGGAATATGGTAGACACTTTACAGAGTCTCCTAAGTTTCTTCATATTCCATTATTTTATTTGCTAAGAATATTATGGAAATTCTGCCAATACCCTTTGGTAAGAAGCTAATTAACAATGAATGAGTATAGTCAATAGTGATATTGTTATGTAAGCAAATAGAATAAATCTTGCTAGGTATAATGCCAGGCTACATCTTTTATTATAAAACATATGTCTCAATTAAATTTTCATGTGATATAGTGCTTGCAGATTTTGTAGGATAAACAGCAACGTTTCAGAAAATAAAGCCTTAAAATAGTGTGCTAGTAAGCTCTGAGACAGCAAATCAATAGAATATCCAAGTCAAGCAAGAGAGTTTCAGACAAGGACAAAGAATTAACTTTAAATATGGACGTATTTGCATTTATAAATTTAGCTTCAAATGATTTGTGTCCCTAATTTCCTTTAATGTTTTTTTGGTATGAATACATTTTAATACATTTTAAACTCTTTTTATTGACATTGCAATGATCTAAATTTAATTCAGAATGGCCTTTATTATATCCTAAGTGACAGAATAACAAACATGAACATGATAACTATAGTTTGTTCAGACTACAGGACTAAGTACTGAAGATATTAACACTGTTTATAGAACCTTACACCCCCTGAATTTACCTTTTTATGTTTGGTTTTCTAAAGTCATTCCTTAAATTTTGTTCTTTGTTGAGATATAATTCACATGGCATACCATTCATTTTTTTCAGTGATTTTTAGAACAATTGCAATGTTGTACATCTCTGACCTCTATCTAATTCTAGAATATTTTCATCGTCCCATAAAGATATCCTATAGCCATTAGTCATCATTCCTTGTTAACTCCCACTTCCAATCCCTGCTAACTCCTAGTAAACATTAACTGATTCTCTGTGCCTACAGATTTGCTAATTTTGGACATTTTATATACACGAATTCATATAGTATGTGGTTTTTCAAATTTGCATAATCACTTCAAGCTTTATTCATGTTGTAGCTTGAGTCAGTTCTTTATTTGTTTTTATGCCTGAATAAGAATCCACTGTATGGGTAGATGGCATTTTTTTAATCCATCATCAGTTGATGAACACACACACACACACACATATACATATATACTTTTTGGTTATTGTGAGTAATGCTACAATGAACATTTATAAAGATTCATGTTTTCAATACCTTTAAATACATATTTAGAGTGGAACTGGTGGGTCATCTTGTAATTTTAGTTTAACTTTTGTTGGATTTCCAAAGACTTTAATAAGGCACCATGCCATTTTAAATTCCTACCAGCAAAGTATGAAGGTTTCAGCTTCTCCACATCCTTGCCAACACTAATTATTGTTGTTATTATTATATTCAACCAATTCTTCATTCTTAAATAAAAATATCTAATTAACCCATTAGAATATCCTCTTCCATCATGAACATTGAGTATTCTAGATAACTCAGTGATCATAGCTTTTCTTTCAATTATTGTCTCATTACTCTGAGCAACAAAAATCATATGACTTCATTTATATTTATTTGTGGATTATTGCCTTTATTAATTTATTTAGCTAATACTTTCACTGACGCATGAAATGATAATTGTGTATCACACATAAAAATCCTATCATTGTGAAAGGATTGTAGAATATCAAACTCTTTGGCATTAATTCTGAATTTGCATTTGGTTGATTACCTGACCTGTGGCAAGTTGTATAAATTGTTTTATGCCTCATTTTTTATATCTTTGAAACAGAGAAAATTTGTACATTTGAAATTTTTGTTGGAAATTTTTGTTGGAAATTTTGTAGGAAATTAATTTCCTACTGATACTGTAGAAAATTACCATGAACAAAGTAGGTTAGACCAAGCAAGTTTATCATGATCTGTGGCTCATAGGTTAACATTCTGAGAAGAATCTCACTGAACTAAAATCAAGATGTCAGCAGAGCTGCCTTCCATTCTTTAAGTTAAAGGTAAGATCTTTTTCTTGCTTTTTCCAGTGTCTAACTTCCCACATTCCTTGGCTCATGGCCCTCTTCCTCATACTCCCTAGTCAGTAAAGACAGGTAGAGGATTCCTTTCAGGCTTTTGTCTTTCTGACCACAGTCAGAAAAAAATTCTGTACTTGTGAGGACTCATAATTAGAACAAGTCTGCCTGAGGAATTCAAAATCATGTCTCCATCTCAGTCTCTTTAGTTTGATCACACATGCAATGGCCCTTTTACCACATAGGATAACACATTCTCAGAGTTTAGGAACATTTTTGAGGGGCCATTATTTGCCTATAACAATGAGATAATGTATTTTGCATGACAAGTACAGATCTGGAACATAATACTGGATACATATTAGCTTTCTTTTTATTTTTTAGGTACTGGATGACAAAATGGTAAAGGACTATGTGTCAAATGTACCAAGGGGATAAGTGACCAAATCTGAGGAGCTATGGATAAAGATTTAAAATACAAGCACTGTTATTCCTTGTTATGGTTTGGATGTGAGGTGTCCCCAAAACACTCACATGAGACAATGCAGGAAGATTCAGAGGAGAAATGATTGGGTTGTAAGAGTCTTAAACCAATTAGAGAATTAATTCCTGATGGAATTAATTGAAGTGGTAGGGTGTGACTAGAGGAGATTGGAATCCGGTGTGGATTGGGGGTATATATTTATCTGGAGAGTGGAGACTGTCTCTCTACTTCCTGATGATGTCACCTCTGCCACGCCCTTCCGCCATGATGTTCTGCCTTACCTGGAGCCCCAAGGAATGGAGCCGGCCTTCTATGAACTAAGACCTCTGAAACTGTGAACCCTCAAATAAACCTTTTCTCCTCTGTAATTGTGCTGGTCTGATCATCTAGCCATAGCAGCAAAAAGTTGACTAAAATATTCCTCCAGAACATTTCCTCTCATGGGATGGGATATCAGCACAGTCAGGTATCCTTCCATGTGCCTAAGACATCCTTAATGTCTTATCATTAAGCAATAAAAGTGTCCTCACTGCCAGCCATCACCATTTCGCCTTTCTCCTGGCTGGACATCTTCAACCAGGATTTCTTAATGCCATTTGGATATATCTTTATTTTTGTGATCTGTTCATCACAGTTCTTACTTAAAACTGAAGACAACAAAGAGACATGGATAGAAGAAAATAATATTGTCACTATTCCAAGACGTATATATTGGTTTTGTTTTCAGTGGTGAATCACACTTTCACTTACTCACATCAATATTCTGTGACTTCTGGGTCTCTAAGATTTAATGTGAACCAACAAATTTCTTTGGAAATGGAGACCACAGTTTTTAGAAAGCAGATACATTACCCTCGGAGTTGCTATGTTCCTTCCTTGTTTTGAAGTCATTTCCAATTTTTCTCTTTCTTCCTTGCTACACCACACACATGCGCATACACACACCACACATACCACCTGCAACTCTATCTTCAATGGCAGGAATTCTACTCCCCTACTTCTGGGATTCAAGATTGGGCAGACATTAAATTATTTTCATGCCTAAGGAAACTTATTTTATCCTTTTCTATTGCTCTTTTCTTCATATTAACTTCCTTTGTATCTTTTACAGTCTCCTATTTTTTAAAAATTGATTTTTAAGCAGTTAAAAGTTGAGAGAATTCCATTATTTAAAAATAGTTGTGTTATGTGTACATATATGGTAATTCCTCAATTTGAACTGAAATAATTTTGTTCTTGTCAACATATTTGGGTCATTCAAATAAAACTTCTAGCATTTCATTTATAAAATTGTATACCTTCATTAAAGAGATCTGAAACTAAACAGAAGATTTTTGCAGAATTAATCAAGTAAATCTTACTTATCTTAAAAGAGCAATCACTACCACTACCATGGCAAACAGATCTCTGCTAATAAAGTCCTATGTTTAACTAGAAAATAAAATGCCATCTTGTTGTTAGAGATCAGAGCCAAAACAAATCACTTTATTAATGACAATGGAAATGCCAATTTCTGCTTTAGAATAACTTTTTCTGTAGCCAGAATCACTTTTTCCCCAAGAGATTTAACTTTGAAATTAAGATTGGCCATTTAGTATCATTTCTTGTTTCATTGATTAAAAAACTCAATCACAGACTTTTTGAATGAAAAGTGATTCTTAATTTTTTGGCCAGTTCAGATCCAGGATAAGCTAGGACTTCCAGTTCAATGCCACCAAATTATCAGTATAAGAAGTACTTTGTTTTAAAAGGTTCCAGAGAAATGGTGTTTCCCCTAGTTTGTGGGCATTTCCTAAATATCTCTAAAAGTTTTTTCAGTATTTTCCAATTTCAAAATATGTTCTGGTAGAAAGTCTGCCGGAGATATTTTAAGCAAATCCTAATTAGGGACCATTTATATGTCAATGATCAAAACACAGGAAGGGGAAGTTGTTTTTTAAGGATGATGTGGCATGTTCACATACCACATTTCCCTGAGAAGACCCCAGTAGATAGGTACTAAGCATAAGCATATGGTTAACATTGAGATTTAGAGATGGTCAGCTGGACAGTTTTTCTTGGTAGGGCTAAGGAGGGGAGTTGTACATTTACCTTGAACATGTAATAGCCTAAGTGTTGTGGATTAGATATGAAGTGTCTCTCCCCCACCCCAAGCTCATTTATGAGAAAATACTAGAACATTTAGAAGTGAAATGATTGGGTTCTGAGAACCTTAACCTAATCAATATGCTAATTCACTGACAGGGATAAATTGAGTGTCAACTATAGATCTGTAGGGTGTGGCCAGAGGAGGTGTGTCACTGGGGCATTCCTTTAGGGTATATATTTTGTCCCTGGCGAGGAACACTTTCTCTGCCTCCTGTTTGTCAGAGGGTTTTCTTTTTCTATGCTTTTCCACCATGATGTTCTGTCTCATCTTGGGCCCAGAGCAATGGAGTTGGCTGTCTATGGACTGAGACCTCTGAAACCATGAGCCCTAAATAAATCTTTCCTACTCTACATTGTTCTTATCAGGTCTTTTGGTCAAAGTGGTGAAAAACAACAAGGAAAATGCTTGTCTTATTTTATTGTGAAAAAAGTTCACAGCCAGTAGTGAATTGAAAAGGACAGACTGTCCCAGTTCTACTACTGTTGGTCTCTGAAATCATTATTGTATGATATTGTCTGTCCTTTGCTGGCAATCTCTAAATAAATTGAGGTTTTTGTTCTCTCAGAGAAAGAAAGTTAAAAATCTATGCTTTGCATAAAGAAAAAACAAAGGAGAAAACCATATATATATATATATATATGTGTATATATATATGTATATGTATATATAGTCTGTGTGTGTGTGTATGTGTATAATATGTCTGGTCATGCCATATTTTACCATAGGAATCAAGCTAGCTAAAGTATGGCAAATCAGAGCTTAGAAGAGAGATACGTGATCCTCCGCCCATTATATTTCCACTTGGTAATTAGCAAACTACTTTTAATATAGGAGATGTGAGTACAATAAAAAAGGAAGCAAGTAAGAGTTGCCTAAACTCTCACAAAAGCACAAACTACTATTAATATTTTTGTGTATTTTTCCATTCCTCTATAATTTTTTAAGTTTGCTATGATTTCAAGTTTACAGAAAAAATATATTTGCAAAGAATCCCTTTATACTTTTAATATAAACTTAACTAACATTAATTTAACTAATGTTAACTAATGGTAAATTTTGCCCCATTTGTCATGTCACTTTTGTGCTCTTTCCAGCCACATGTGCATGCACACTGAAAAGCATCTATGTATAAATATTTGTGCTTATACACATAGACAAATATTATTTTTTCTGAAATATTTGGGAATAAGTTGGACACATTGTGTTTTATGGGTAAATAATTATAAAAATTAAGATTTTAACTGGATACACTATCCAATTCACAGTTTGTATTTAAATTTTGTCAACTGTTTCAGTACTATACTTTATGGTTATGTTTTTCTTAGTACATTTAATATAAATTACATCTTGCATTTACTGATCATGTCTAGTTAGTTTCCATCAATCTGCTAAAGTTAATCAGCCTTTCTTTGTCTCCCCCGAACAATTTTCCAAAGAGAATAGGTCTGTCATTTTGTAGAATGTCTCTCGATTTGAGCTTTTCTGGGGTTTACTCAGAGTTTGATTTGAGTTTAGCTTTTCTCATCCAAAGAAGGTACCCACAGAAGTGATGCTGGTACCTTCTCACTTCTCATCACAGGAGGCACCTGGAGACAGTTTGTTCCAACTTGAATATTGGGGACTTTTGTCACCTAATCAGGTTATGTCTGCCAAGATTCTCCATGAAAAATTAGTTTGCTATTTATCATTAACCTGTACTTTGTAAGTAGATACTTTTAGAGAGTGTAGACATTATTGTTCATCAAACTTCTATCAATTTTTAGGAAGCATTTGATTTTAAGACTATTATTTTTTTCTATAATTATTAGTTGGCACTCTATTCAAAGAGAATTCTTCCATCCTGTCAACATAGACTAATGAATTCATATCTTCTTCAATATCACAAGTATTTTATTTAAATTTGTTATTATCAATATCATTTATCACTTTGATCATCCAGATGCCATAGTTCGGTCAGTGGGGACTCTTTCAATATTTTTCTCATCCTCATTATTTATTGAGCATTACCTTAACTAATGGTGCAGACATATTCCTGATTCATGTTGAATTTTCTCTCTTCTAGACTTGATATCAGTCTTTACTCCAGTGAATCTTATCCTATGAGTAGAGAAAGGTATTTAAGAACCAGGCTGGAGTTAAACAGTACTGATTTCTATGGGCACACTATTTCTCCTAGAATTATTCAGACAGACCAAGAAAATACATGCACTCAAGTACACACCCAAATATCTCTCCATTTATCTATGTATCTATCTAATATTTTTGTATTCTGAGTTCATATAACTCCAATACCATATGAATCAAATACCAGAGGGAACATCCTAGTCTGCCTTCTTTTCACATTTAAAATTCCTGTCTCCTGTACTAGGTTATTTTACTAATGGGTAGAAAATCAATAAATTAATTAATAAATAAAACTAAAATGTGTGGGAATATGTTGCTATATCATTCATGGACCATAGTACTTTCCCTTTTAAAGGGCATAATTTGACACTTTTTAGTATATTCACAGAGTTATATATTCAACATCACTAATTCCAGAACATTTTTATCACTCTCTCTTCCCCTCCAAAATCTCATATACATTAGTAGTCACTCTGCTTACCTTCATTCAGTTCCTGGTGACCATTAATTCACTTCATTTTTCTATGTATTTGCCTATTTAGATTGATAAATTTATTGATAAATTGAATCATATTACATGTGTGCCTTTTTATTTATTTATTTATTTTGGTTCTTTTTAGTTATACGTAACAATAGGATTCATTCTGACATAATTATAAAAGCATGGACTATAGTCTCTTCTAATTCAGTCCCCAGTGATTCCCCTTCCCTTCCTCCCACTCCCTGTTCCACTCCCTCTACTCTATTGATCTTTTTGCTATTTACATAGAGTTTTTTTTTTTAATTAGTATCTTGTGGATGATCATAATGGTGAGATTCACTGTGATATATTCATATATGCACATAGGAAAGTAAGGTCAGATTCATTCTACTGTTTTTCCCTAACCCATCCCAACCCATTCTCTTCATTTCCCTTTATCTACTCCACTTATCATTCTTTTTTTTTTTTTATCCCCCATTTTGTATTAGCTTCAGCATAGCAGAAAAAACATTCAGCCTTTGACTTTTGGGATCTGACTTATTTCACTTATCATGATAATCTCCAGTTTCATCCATTTACCAGCAAATGCCCCCCAAATCATTCTTCTTTATGGTTGAGTAATACTCTATTGTGGTATATATACTACATTTTCTCTATCCATTCATCTGCTGAAGAGCACCTAGTTTAACTCCTTAGCTTGGCTATTGGAAATTGTGCTGCTATTTATATGTTGATGTAGCTGCATTACTGTAGTATGCTAATTTAAAATCTTTTGAATATATACCAAGGAGTGGGATAGCTTGGTCATACAGTGGTTCTGTTTTCTAGTTTTTTGAGAATTCTCCATACTATTTTCCAGAATGGTTGCATTAATTTGCAGTTTTACCACCAATGTATGAGTAGACTTTTCCCTCCACATCCTTTCCAACATTTATTGTTAGTTGTATTCTTGATTGTTTCCATTCAGATTATAGTGAGATGAAATCTCAAAGTAGTATTAACTTGCATTTCTCTGATTGCTAGAGATGTTGAACATTTTTCATATATTTGCTGATGATTGTATTTTTCCTTTTGAGAATTATCTATTAATTCCTTTGCCAATTTATTGATAGGTAACTCCTTTAGTGTTAAGTTTTTGGATTTCTTTGTATATCCTGGATATTAATACTCTATCTGAAGTGCAAGTGGCAAAAATTTTCTACCATTCTATAGGCTCTGTCCTTCATGTTGATTGTTTCCTTTTCTGTGAAAAAGTTTTTTAGTTTGATGCCATCCCATTTATTGATTCTTGATTTTACTTCTTGTGCTTTAGGAGTCTTATTTAGGAATTTGATTCCTAAGGCAACATAATGGAGATTTGGGCCAACTTTTATTCTAGTAGGTACAGAGTCTCTGGTCTAATCCCTCGGTCTTTGATACACTTTGAGTTGACTTTTGTGCAAGGTGATAGATACAGGTTAAATTTCGTTTTGCTACATGTAGATTTCTTTTTTTCCCAGCATCATTTGTGAAGAGGCTATCTTTTTCTCCAACGTATGTTTTTGGTACCTTTGTCTAGTATGAGATAACTGTATTTATATGGGTTTGTCTCTGTGCCTTGTATTCCATTGGCCTTCATGCCTATTTTGGTGCAGTACTGTGCTGTTTTTGTTACTGTAGCTCTGTAGTATATTTAAGATCTGGTACTGTGATGCCTCCTGCTTTGCTTTTCTTGCTAAGGATTGCTTTGACTATTCTGGGTCTCATATTTTTTCCAGATTAATAATTCATACCTGCTTTTTATAGTTTAGTAAAGAATACCCTTGGAATTTTATGGGAATTTCATTGAATCTGTATAGAACTTTTGGTAGTGTGGCTATTTTGACAGTATTAATTCTGTCTGTCCAAGAACGGGGGGGGTCTTTCCATCTTCTAAGGTCTTCTTCAATTTCTTTTTTTCAGAGTTCGTTAGTTTTCATTGTAAAGATCTTTCCTTTCTTTTGTTACACTGATTCCCAAGTATTTTTTAATTTTTAATTTTTTTGTTCTAATTAGTTGTGCATGACTATAGAATGCATTTATACAATTTGATAGATCATACATAAATATAGTATAATCTCTCATTTTTCTGATTATACATATTGCAGGACATATTGGTCATGCAGTCATACATGTACAAGAGGTAATAATGTCTGTTTCACTTTACTGTCATTCCTTCTTGCATCCCCTCTCCCCTCCCTTCACTCCCCTCTACCTAATATAAAGTAACTCTATTCTTCCCTACCTCCCCATTGTGAATTAGCTTCCGCATTAGTATTTTTATTGTTTTGTGGTTATTGTGACTGGAATAGTTTTCCTAATTTCTGTTTCAGCAGATTAATCATTGGAATATAGGAATGTGATTGATTTATGAGTGTTGATCTTGTATACTGCCACTTTGCTGAGTTAATTTATAAGCTCTAGATGTCTCCTGGTGGAGTTTTTTGGGTCTTCTAAATAGAGGATCATGTTGTCAGCAGAGATAATTTGAGCTCTTCTATCCTATTTATATCCCTTTTATTTCCTTCTCTTGACTAATTGCTGTGGCTAGAATCTCAAAGACTGTGTTGAATAGATGTGGTGAAAGTGGGCATCCTTGTCTTGTTCCTATTTTTAGAGGAAATTATTTCATTCAGAATAATGTTGGTCATGGGTTTTTCATATGTTGCCTTTCAATATTGCAGTCCCTTTGTGTATGGCTTCTTTCACTGAGTGTAATGTTTTCAAGATTCATTCATATTGGAGCCAGAATCAGTGCTTCCTTTCATTTTATGAATTAATATTCCCTTTTATGTGTATACCATATTTTGCTTGGTTTTCCATCAGTTGATGTGCATATGGGTTGTTTCCACTCACTTATTTTGGCAATGCTGCTATGAGCATTTGTGTGTGTGTGCGTGGACACATATTTTTAACATTTCTTTTTAATTGTTTTTATTAGTATATTAGATTTGTGTATAATATTGTGGTTCATTCTGACACAGTCATACCTAGAATATAATTTGCTCAATTTTATAACCAGTACTTCCTTTTCCTCTCTCATCCTTTCTCTCCCTGGCTGTCTTCTGCTACTCTACTGGTCTTCCTTCTATTTATTTATTATTTTGTTAAGTTGGTGTTTTGTAGGTATACATAAAGATGGAATTCACTGCGGTATATTCACTATGTACATAGAATAATTTGGTCAAATTTATTCCAGAGTTCCTCCCTTTTCACATCCCTTCTCCCTCCCCTCTAGTCCCTTCCATACCCCACTGATCTCCCTTCTATTTTCATGGGATCTGCCCTTATTTTGCTCTAACTTTACATATGAGAGGAAACATTCTTGTGTATATAAATAAGCAAAGAATTGCTGGACCATACAGTATTATGCTTAACATTTTGGAGAACTTGAAACTGTTTTCCACACCATTGTACATTCTCATCAGTAATGTGTATAAATACTAATTGCTTTACATCCTCGCCAACTCTTACTATTGTCTGCCTTCCTTAGTATGCCCATGGAAGTATGTGTGAAGTGGTATCTACTGGTTATAATTTAGATTTCCCTAATGACTAATGGTGTTGAATATCTTTTTATATGCTTACTGACATGACAATGTTTGTATATTCATTTGTGATAGGTCTATGTCACTTTATAAATATATGACTGTACATAATTATTGTATACTATTTATCTTCCAATTTATCTTGCTGATTTAAAGAAATAAATGTAAGTCTATTATACAAGTATGAATAACAAATAGTGTACAAAATTTTGAGGAAGATATTTTATATTCCTCAACCCCAGCAATAGCCTTAACATGATGTGGTAAACTTATATAATAATGATGTGAATTATGTATGATACATTCACCATATTTATTTTGAAATATCATTAGCATTATACATATATTCTCTAAAACATTTTTACTAAACATTTCATGGCAATTTCTTTGTGTTGAAGCATATGGAGCATCCCCATCCTCTATAAAAATTATATCACGTTCTAGTCTGTGAATGAGCCACAATCAGTTTCTTTAATTTTTCTTTTGATAATCTTTAGAAGATTTGTAAATTGCACTTTTCTCTCTTGTAAACAATCTTACAGTCACTCTCCTAGTATATATGTCTTTGTGTAATTATGGTTTCAAAGAAAGAAACATTAAATGTAATTGGAAGGTATTTATTATTGATTTAAGTTAGCTCTATACAAGTGAAGAATAGGCAATATATCCGATGACAGTAGAGATGAGGCAAAACAAATTATTCTGCCCCTAGACTTAACCTTATTCCAACTGACAACTAGATAATAAAAGAACAGTTTCATCAGAGAACTAGGAAATATCTCTGTGATCATTGATCAAGAGAATAATGGTGATGATAATATCTTTTACTGAAAGCTTATGATGTGTCAACCAGTGAGTTAAAGAAAAAAAAAAAAAAACTTAGATAGTTCCTGAAAGAATCCCATTAGGGATTTGCCCATTTTGCAAACAAGAAATTAAGGTAAGTTATCTCAACCTGGGTCACAAAGTGGAATTCAGTTTCAAAGTAAAAATTCAGTTCATTGTATATAATTCCAGGGTTATTTAGTATCTTCTTCTTAGCAAACATCTATTCCAATATATTATTTTTTACATTTAAATGAGACTATATATTAAAATGCTATCTAGATACTGGTGGTGCATGCCTATAAACCCAGTGGTTTGGGAGGCTGAGGCAGGAGGATGGAGAGTTCAATGTCAGCTTCAGTAAAAGAGAGGCTCTAAGCTACTCAGTGAGACCTTGTCTCTAAATAAAATACAAAATAGGGCTTAGAAATGTGGCTCAGTGGTTGAGTGACCCTGAGTTCAGTCCCCACAAAATTTTATATATATATACAAACACACACACACACACACACACACACACACATATATATATATATATATATATATATATATATATGATTATATATAATATATCTATCTGTTAAACGGGTAAATTTGAGGAAGTATTGGATATTGTGATAATTATGAATGTCTAATTATGAATTATTATGATTCTCATTTATCTCAGATAGAGATTCATGAATGGCCAAGAGGATGAGACCTATTACATTTTCATTCAGTCACACGAGTCTATCAAAGTATGTTTTTGAAGGGGTGTTGTATTTTATCAAATGCTTTCTCTGCATCTATTGAAATAATCATGTGATTCTTGACTTTAAGTCTATTGATATGGTGAATGACATTTATTGATTTCCGGATGTTGAACCAACCTTGCATCCCTGGGATGAAACCCACTTGATCATGGTGCACTATCTTTTTAATATGTTTTTGTATGTGATTTGCTAAAATTTTGTTGAGAATTTTTGCATCGATGTTCATTAAGGATATTGGTCTGAAATTTTCTTTCCTTGATGTGTCTCTGTCTGGTTCAGGTATCAGGGTAATATTGGCTTCATAGAATGAGTTTGGGAGGGTTCCCTCCTCTTCTATTTTATGGAATACTTTGAGAAGTATTGTAATGAGCTCTTCTTTAAAGGTTTTGTAGAACTCGGCTGAGAACCCATCTGGTTGTGGGCTTTTCTTTGTTGGTAGGCTTTTGATGACTTCTTCTATTTCATTATTTGAAATTGGTCTATTTAAATTGTGTACATCCTCCTCGTTCAGTTTAGGCAATTCATATGTCTCTAGAAACCTGTTGATGTCTTCGAAATTTTCTATTTTGTTGGAGTATAGATTTTCAAAATAGCTTCTAATTATGTTTTGTATTTCAGTCGTGTCTGTTGTGATATTTCCTTGTTCATTCCAAATTTTAGTGATTTGGGTTTTCTCTCGTCTTCTCTTTGTTAGTGTGGCTAAAGGTTTATCAATTTTGTTTATTTTTTCGAAGAACCAAGTATTTATTTTGTCAATTTTTTGTATTGTTTCTTTTGTTTCAATTTCGTTGATTTCAGCTCTGAGTTTAACTATTTCCTGTCTTCTACTACTTTTGGTGTTGGTCTGTTCTTCTTTTTCTAGGGCTTTGAGCTGTAGTGTTAGGTCATTTATTTGTTGAGTTTTACTTCTTTTATTAAATGCACTCCATGAAATAAATTTTCCTCTAAGTACTGCTTTCATAGTGTTCCAGAGATTTTGATAAAATACAGCACCCCTTCATGCTCAAAACACTAGAAAAAATAGGAATAGTGGGAACATTCCTTAACATTGTAAAGGTCATCTATGCTAAGTCCATGGCTAATATCATTCTAAATGGTGAAAAACTGAAAGCATTTCCCCTAAAAACTGGAACAAGGCAGGGATGCCCTCTTTCACCACCTCTTTTCAATATCGTCCTTGAAACTCTAGCCAGAGCAATTAGACAGACCAAAGAAATTAAAGGGATACAAATAGGAAAAGAAGAACTCAAACTATCCCTATTTGCTGATGATATGATGGTATACTTAGAGGAACCAGGAAATTCCACCAGAAAACTTTTAGATCTCATAAGTGAATTCAGTAAAGTAGCAGGATATAAGATCAATGCACATAAATCTAAGGCATTTTTATACATAAGCGATGAATCTTCAGAAAGAGAAACTAGGAAAACTACCCCATTCACAATAGCTTCTAAAAAAATAAAATACTTGGGAATCAATCTCACAAAAGAGGTGAAAGACCTCTACAATGAGAACTACAGAACACTAAAGAAAGAAATTAAAGAACACCTTAGAAGATGGAAAGATCTCCCATGTTCTTGGATAGGAAGAATTAATATTGTCAAAATGGCCATACTACCAAAAGTGCTATACAGATTCAATGCAATTCCAATTAAAATCCCAATGATGTACCTTACAGAAATAGAGCAAGCAATTATGAAATTCATCTGGAAGAATAAAAAACCCAGAATAGCTAAAGCAATCCTTGGCAGAAAGAGTGAAGCAGGGGGTATTGCAATACCAGATCTTCAACTCTACTGCAAAGCAATAGTAACAAAAACAGCATGGTATTGGTACCAAAATAGAAAGGTGGATCAATGGTACAGAATAGAGGACACAGATACAAACCCAAATAAATACAATTTTCTCATACTAGACAAAGGGGCCAAAAATATGCAATGGAGAAAAGATAGCCTCTTCAACAAATGGTGCTGGGGGAATTGGAAATCCATATGCAACAGAATGAAACTAAACCCATATCTCTCACCGTGCACGAAACTAAACTCAAAATGGATTAAGGACCTCGGAATCAGACCAGAGACCTTGCATCTTATAGAAGAAAAAGTAGGTCCAGAGCTTCAACGTGTCGGCTTAGGACCAGACTTCCTCAACAGGACTCCCATAGCACAAGAAATAAAAGCAAGAATTAATAACCGGGATAGATTCAAACTAAAAAGCTTTCTCTCAGCAAAGGAAACTATCAGCAATGCGAAGAAAGAGCCTACAGAGTGGAAGAAAATCTTTGCCAATCATACTTCACATAGAGCACTAATCTCCAGAATCTATAAAGAACTCAAAAAGCTCTACACCGTGAATGCAAATAATCCAATCGATAAATGGGCTAAGGAAATGAATAGACACTTCACAGAAGAAGATCTACAAGCAATCAACAAACATTTGGAAAAATGTTCAACATCTCTAGTAATAAGAGAAATGCAAATCAAAACCACCCTAAGATTCCATCTCACCCCAATTAGAATGGTGATTATCAAGAATACAAGCAACAACAGGTGTTGGCGAGGATGTGGGGAGAAAGGTACATGCATACATTGCTGGTGGGGCTACAAATTAGTGCAGCCACTCTGGAAAGCAGTGTGGAGGCTCCTTAGAAATCTTGGAATGGAACCACTATTTGACCCAGCTATCCCACTCCTTGGCCTATACGCAAAGGACTTAAAATCAGCATATTACAGAGATACAGCCACATCAATGTTCCTAGCTGCTCAGTTCACAATAGCCAGATTGTGGAACCAACCTAGATGTCCTTCAATTGATGAATGGATAAAGAAAATGTGGTATATATATACAATGGAATATTACTCAGCCATAAAGAATGATAAAATTATGGCATTTGCAGGCAAATGGATGAAACTGGAGAATATCATGCTAAGTGAGATAAGCCAATCTCAAAAAACCAATGGATGAATGATATCACTAATAAGTGGATGATGACACATAATGGGGGGTGGGAGGGGTTAGTGTTAGGGTTAGAGTTAGGGTTAGGGAGGGGGGCAAGAATGGAGGAAGGAAGGACTGTATAGAGGGAAAAGAGGGGTGGGAGGGGTGGGGGGAAGGGGAAAATAATAACAGAATGAATCAAACAACATTACCCTATGTAAATTTATGATTACACAAATGGTATGCCTTTACGCCATGTACAAACAGAGAAACAACATGTATCCCATTTGTTTACAATAATAAAAAAAAAAAAAAAAGAATTTCCCGGGCATTAAACTGAAGTCTATAATACCAGAAGCACAAAATGAATATTGGATTTTCATGGAAAATGGGAAAAGATCAAGACCAGGGGTTTCATTGAGATTTTTCTAGTGGCTGAATCAGTGGCCATTGTTTCAAAATTGTATTTATATATATGCACATTTATATATATGCACATATATATATGCACATAAAAAAAAAGTATGTTTTTGATGAACTCTCTTATCTATGTCTGAATATGTGAAATCTAAAACAGGGAGGTGGGAGAAAACTGAGAAGCACCTGAGTCATTGTTCAATTCATCTTTAATTTTGCATACACTAATAATATCCGATTATGATTTCCTAAGACTAAATGAAACATATTAGCTTAATCATTTGTGCAATTTTGCAATAAGCCAATAGAGACTATAATCATTTTTATAAAAAGCATGTTATAAAATTCTACAACAATCACTTATATATTCAAGCCAAAACATTTGATTTATTATTAATTTCCTTCTTTTTTCCCATCTCCCACAGTTGTAGGGTTGAGATTAGTTAATTTTTTAACTCAGAAGTCCTCTTAAATCTGTTCCTTCTTTTACAGTTAGATTAAGAATTCTGAACTGATGTCGGAAGATGAAGAGCATTCTCCCATTCTTTTCGGGAACCCAGTGGAACTAGATGATTTACCTTGAGGTAAATAGGAGGCAGAGGTATGTTCTCTAATTAAGGACATGTGGGCTGATGCTAATAGATTTTAGAAACCAAAGAGTAGTTTCACTGAGCAACTCCCCACATCCTTCCCATGGTTCCTAGGTGAGGAAAACACAAAGAACTTGCAACTACTAGGTATGGACTTGTGTGAAATTTGTGATTCAAATTCTCAGGACTCATTATTCACTACTTATGAATATTTGCATAGGTTATAAAAACACATCTGATTTATGGGCCCTTAAAAGGGAATTTGTCCTGAAATATGAAGTTTCTTCTTTCTTTCTATATTTGTAACTCCAAATCTCTTTATCTCAGAAAGCAAGTCCTTTAAGGGCTAAATAAAACATTACGAGTAAAGGAAATATTTTCATGGGTTCTCTTCTTATCGACCACATCTTATCTATTGTCTGTTTATATTTCTACTCACTATAGCAGAAAAGATGAAGCTTGGGAAATAAATTCTTTAAAAATGCACATGGTATCACTCAAACTTGATTTTATACATATAAACATAAGGTAGATTTATCAGGTAAGGGCAAATTAGCATCAAAATAATGAAAATAGTTCTCTCCAGTAACTGATGAAATACACTTCCCATTTGTTTGTGTGTGTGTGTGTGTGTGTGTGTGTGTGAAAATAAAGGGTTACCTGAAAGTATCATTCATATCTGGAAGAAAACTTTGGGAACAACTCCATGACTTTGGAATGACCTCTCACCAGGGTGAGTTCTCTCAATTTCTGTGAACTTCTGAGTTCATGACATTTATTTCTATGTGCCTGCTAATGTTCTGCACAAGGAATGTAGGAACAAATGTTTATTAAGAGATTATGTACAAGAGTGGTGGAAAAAAATGGCAAGAGAAGGCAGAGAAGGGGAGGTGTTTGGAGGAAGAAAATCTATCTCGAATATTTTTTTTTTAAAAACTCATTTAAATTCTCAAATTTTTAAATTAGGAAATGGACTGTCTCTTCTCTATGTAAGCAAAGGAAAAAGATTTAGTTAATTTCATTGTTTTTGGTTAATAAGAATTTTCCTGGATGAATGTAAAATACTTTTTTGAATACCACTGTTTATTTTAAATACTTTTTTTTATATTTATGAAAGTAAACAACCTGATTTTTCAGGCTGAATTTCTCTATTATGTATGTTTTACTTCTATGAATAATGGTACCTAGCACAAGTGTCTGTTTACTTAATTCTTTGCTTCTTCACTGCCCAAGAAGGACAATCATTGATCTTTTACACTGTCTTTAGAACTTGACTGGAGTTCATGCGGAGCAATGCTCACACTGGGAGATACTTGGATGATTTTGCTTCAGCGGCTCTGGGCTATTCCAGATGATCTGCCACATGATAATGTTTCATTCTTTTAGGGTCATAGAGGTTTGATGAAACTGTCACTCAAAGAGTACCAGGTACCAGGTATAGTGCATTTATTTCAGTTCTACAAGAGTACTAATGAAATTTATTATGCAGTAATAAAATAAGTACATGGGAATCTTTAGATTGTATCTCTCTGCTGTAATATCTGCCAGGCATCTGAATGGAATAAGATAGGAATAATTCTATACCTTCAGGACCAGATGAATACACACTAGGAGTTGAAGCCAGGGGCACTTAACCACTAAGCCACATCCCCAGCCCTTTTGATTTTTTTTTTTTTTTTTGAGATAGGGTTTCACTAAGTTGCTGAGGCTAGCCTTGAACTTGTGATCCTCCTACCTCAGCCTCCCGAGTTGGTGGAATTACAGGTCTACCACCACGCTCAGCTGTTTTGTATATTAAGACAATTCCCAAGGAATTGTGACCAGCTGGTTCATAGACCTAAATTGTAAGCACTTCTATTTGTTCCTCCTAAAAATAGGAGGCCTTTTAGTTTAGGTTATATAATTAAAAATTGAAACAAAAACAATACAGTGTGAACTTCATTTTGTATTTAGGAAAACACCTTTTTGAGAATGAAAATGTGCTTTAGGGCAGTATGTAGAGAAAAAGAAAAAGAAAAATGATAAAAAAACTCACGCTGCAAAAGGAGGAAGTAGTTTTGCAGGTTTTAGCTCATAGGCCAAAGGATCGGATTCAGGAACTGGAAGGAGGAGGATTGGACAAAGGGTCTAAAATAGTCATTTCCACCCAGGCAATGTTTGAAACATGCTTATATTAAAAGATGATTTTTTTGATTGTTTGAAATCCAAATTTAACTGAGAGCACTGCATTTCTCAGTTAATATTTTATTTTGAGATGCTTCATGTAGTTTTAAAAAATGCAAAGATTTCATGTAACTTTACCCAGTTTTCCTCAATGGCAACACAATAAGGATCCTCACCATGATATAATCAAGATATGGAAGAGTTCCATCACCATAATTATTTGTCCTGCAGACCTTTCACAGCCACAGACTTGACCCACCCTCTCTGTTATACTAAACCTCTGGCAAATGCTGACCTATTCTCCATTTCTAAATGTTGTCCTTCCAGGGATGTTATCTAAGAACATATGGTGTGTTTACTTAGAGACTTTTTTCTCAGCATAATTCTTTGGAAATTCATCCAAGTTGTTTCCAATATCAATAATTTTTTGTTGTTAAATAGTTGTTGCATATGGTATTGAGGTACCACAGTTTTAATCATGCACCTGTTGAAGGGAATCAAGGCTGTTTCTCATTTGGGGCTATTAGAATAAAGCTTCTATGTACATTACAAAAAAAAAAAAAAAAAAGAAACAGAACAAAAAAATAGTAATTTCCAAACTGGTTGCTCAATGGAATTAACAAGAGAAACTTTAATAAATGTTCACTTCTTGCTTTTTCTTCTCAAATATTCTCATTAGTCTGAATGGGGCCTGGATGACCACACTTCATAAAGCCTCTCTAGTGATTCTAATTCTCAGCCAGAAGAGGGAATCACTGGACAGATGGTAACCATGTCCTGGGATGGAGTTTATGAGAGAGAAAGGATGATAAGAAATTTCTCGTTGTAGGAATAGGAGATAGATAATGTTTAGTTTTAAATTACATGATGTTCTGGTTGTCACATCCTTCTGTATTTAATGTCCTGGTTTGGTGAATTTTGTCATATTCAACAATCTTGTATTGATGGGGTTTTAGAATATGCAAAAGAGGGTCTAGTCCTGGTAAGAAGTGGTGTCAAAAAAGAGCAGTGACACCAAGATTGAAACAAAGGTCAGCTGTCAGGAACAAAAGTCAATCAGAAGAACGTAGTGTTCCATATGCCTTCAAAGCATCAGGGTGATAGACAGTGCCCTTCAGAGTGTTAGACACAATGTCTGTGGGGAAAACTTAATTCTGAAGCTAAAATTTGGGCCAGCAGTTTTCCTTTCTGGGATTTATCTTGAGGAAATAAGATACAGGTATGCAAAGATACATGCATGATGGAGTTATTAGTGCACCGTTTATAACCTGACAAATAAGAGGTATTTTAAATGTTCAATAATACATGTTAAATTGTAGGTCAATCGTAGGAAGAGATGTCCTTTACTTATTATGAATAATGTGCATATCCACATTTCCTAACAAAATTTCCATATTGTTTTCCATATTATTGCTATATGAAAAAAAGTTTATCAAATAGTTCAATCCCCTTTGTGTGTGCTTGTGTGTGTGTGTACACAGAAAAATATCTAGAGAATCTATACAGCAATGGTAACATAATTCTTTTTTTTTCTTTTTACTTTAATGTTAGTTTTTCTTTTTCTTTTTACTTTAATATTTTACTTAAGAAGCAGAGTAATGACCCTGCAACAAAATAATTCAGAAATAATCATACCACAATAGATATATAAGTATATTTTATAAAATATAATTGTGGAAGATGTGGGTATCTCTGGGTGATAAAATTTAATGGATTTTCTTTTTTTTCCATATTGTATATTTTTTAAATCATTGAAGGTGACTATGTGTTATTCTTATTATCAGAAAAACACTATTTTTTATTTTGAAAAGAAAAAAGGCATAAGTTCACTACCTGGAAGAAACTAGACCTCTCAATATGTATTTGTGGTTATAATTCTTGGTTGACTAGTGAATATAAGGTAACTTACTATCAGCACATAGAAGTAATGATGTTGATTGAGCTCATGGATTTTGAGGATGTGCTAGCAAACCTGTACTGTAACCATAAAATTTAAATAGACACTGAGTACTATGACTATGTATTTGCATTTTCTTTTGTTTAAGAAAATCACATGAAATTTCATTTTCACTATACTGAAAGCTGTATTGGTAAGATACTTTCTAAATTACCCTTGCATTTGCCCATAAACTCAGATTTTCATGTAAAATCATAATGATGTAATTTTATGGTGGCTTTGTAAAGGTTGGTGTCAGGGGTATAATGTGCTAGGTCACATCATGCTCCATGATTATAGATGCTGCTGCACACAGCCTCTGCAGTGACCACATGGTCTTTTTATGTTTGTGCTTCACACATCCTGAAGATACCAACTTGCTAAATGCAAATGCAAACTCTCTGATTTCAATGAATGGTTGCCACATATGTTGGAAGATGCTTGGGAGAGAGGGAGAGACATTCTGTCTCTCTTCACTGTGTCGGAGGCTAATGCATACAAGGCGAATTTCAGAAAAAGTTGCTGGCTACTCCGCCATCAAGGAGGTGGCTCTCCCACTGGGTTTGAAGAAGAGGCTTTGCAATCACAGTCCATCCTTCTCCAAACTGCCTCTCTGGGCAGGAGGACTGGTTGATTCATGTTGCATTCATTGAAACAGTGAGAAGCAGTAAAATATGAAACCTGTGTGTGTGTCCACATACTACTTAGGGGTTTAGAAAGCAGGAAGACCATGAGCCCTCTTTGGGGGAACATTTGTTCTGAAGTGGATGACACATCAGTTTTTCATTCTAAGGTTCACTTTGAAATAACCAAATGAATGCTGACTGGAGTAGTTCAAAGGATATACATGACAGGTCTTCACATCTGATGCAAATAATTATCATATGGGAAGACTTTGCAACTGATGATTGACATGGTTCAGTGGGTGGGACTCAGAGCTAATTATCTTTCATAAAATATTCCACAGATTCTGATACATAGATTGAAAAACATTTCTTAATTTATTTCAAATAAGTGGAAGAATAAGTAGATGGAAGAGAACAATAAAAATTGAGAAAGAGCATGTAAGAAAGGAAAAGGGAAAAAACATTGCAAAAAATATTGAGAAAAACACTGAGGAGACAAACTTTAGACAGAGGGAAATATTAAGCCCTGTAGCAAGCAGTTGCCAACTGTGATTTGTACTGGTCTAGAGGAAAAGAACCAGGAGAACAATGATTCCTAATCCCCAGGGGCTGCAATTACTCTTGCAGTTGTCATTTGTATACTAAAAGTAAATTAATTGTAATAAGACATTGTCACTGAATAAATGTCTCCTGCCTAAAAACCAGTGCTTCCATTTTGTCCCTTTGTGTCCCAGCAGGAGACCTGAACATTATCAAGGGACAAAATTCTATTCTCCTACATTATCCTTTAATTATGTCTCTATTGCACCCAACTTTCAAAGGTTTTAATGAAAATTTTCCTAAAAATATGTTCTTTTAATAGGAACATATAATACAGAAAAGTAGAAATATTTCAAATCTGTATGACTTAAAACAACATCTTTGTCAGTAGACTCCCAGGGGTAACCGTAAAAGTTGTCATTTTGACTCCTATTGAACGCAATCTAGTTAATGGTGGTGTGCTATAAAAATTCTGGGGAATAGAAAAAGGATTTATTTATTTCTTGGTAGAAAATATATAAGACATGGAAGTGCTTTTAGATTAAATGTCAAAATAGAAAAAAATATAAGTGAAGTAAAAAATTACTTTTCTAAATATGACTAGATAACTCACATATAAGAAATAAAATGGACCTATTTTGACTTTCAAATGTTCATTTCTGTTGTTGACAGTTTTATTCCTTCTTACATCAAAACTCTACCTTGAGGTCTAGTGCTATTATTAAAAACAATTCTATTTCTTTTCAGAAGGCAAGATGTCTACCTACTGGGTCTCATGGTCTTTAGAATAAGACAATAGTACTGACTCTCCTCATCTATAAAATGGGCAAAATAATTGCATCTACCATGAGAAGACCTATATAATTATAAAGCATTTGGAACAATATCTGGGCCATTGGAAATATCATACAAATGTTTCCTATGACCAATATAAAGGCTGATTCTCTTACAGATTTTCAAGCTCTGTAAACAATTTTTTCCCCTCTATTATTTCCATGTCTTCCTATAACTTTGACTGTCTTGTAGTAAAACATTTTAAGTGACGATATCCTATGTAGTAATAATTAACCAGTTATAGGTCAGATGCAAGAGATCAAGGGTCTCACCAGGTGTGCAGTGGAGCTCGCCTGTAACCCCAGCAGCTCCGGAAGCTGAGACAGGAGGATTTTGAGTTCAAAGCCAGCTTCGGCAACTTAGTGAGGCCCTAAGCAACTCAGTGAGACTGTTTCTCTAAATAAAATATAACAAGGGCTAAGAATGTGACTCAGTGGTTAAGTGCCTCTGAGTTCAATCCCCAGTACCAAAGAAGAAAAGAAAAAAAAAAAAAAAAGATCAAGGGTCTCTTGTTCCTAATTCCCCTTACTTCATTTATGCTAAATAACATCAAGGAGAAATTTTGCCATGTTCTTAAGTATAAAAGAAGATTAAAAACTGAAAACCAAAACAGGGAAAATGGTTTGAGAGGGGTACAATGAAAGTTAGTCTACTGTAAGAATGGCTACCTTATGATACAGTTGAAACACATGGAGTCTCTGCAGGGTGAGGCAGGGGCACCT
The DNA here is from genome assembly GCF_902686445.1 of Sciurus carolinensis. Lineage (NCBI taxonomy): Eukaryota > Metazoa > Chordata > Mammalia > Rodentia > Sciuridae > Sciurus > Sciurus carolinensis. The sequence goes on along the minus strand of NC_062225.1, from coordinate 61,367,047 downwards.
CATTCACATCAAAACCAACCACTTCAACATTGCCAAGATAATGACAGCTACTGTAACCAAACCACTCTCCTCTCTTTGAGATCTTTAGATCTTCCTCCATCCTTTGCCATGTTTTTGTCTCCTCTACTGTACTCTACAGACTCTCCCTGCCACCCTCTTTGAGGGTTATCTTACTATCCACAGCACCCATAGACTTCTTTCTGAAGCTGCCGGTGTACCATCTAAGCTGTGCCTCTTCTAATTAATTGAACTTGCTGTTTTGTGGCACTAGAATTATAGAATGTAATATTTGTGTCCAACTCTGGGCAGGCTATCCATGGTATGTGTCCCAAATGTAATGAACAGTGTGTTTCCAGCTGACACCCAGTTGATTCCAAATAGCATATGCCTAGTTTTTAGTTTCCACTTTAAAAAGTTGACTTCATGTTGTGATTGCTACTTCACTTCCTTTTCCTATGCCTTCCCTCTTCCATCTGACTTGCTGTTGACCTTCATCTTTTTAAATGTCAGTTGCCTTCTCAAAGGAGCATCTTCCTTACTTATGGCATTTCTTAGGGAAAAAAAAATTAAGTAATAATACATATAAAGCCAGAGACAATATTTAATTTTAAAGGAAATAATATTGAATTTCAAAGGAGTGCTTGAACTGACAACTTGCTAATTTTTCTTGAAAAAGACATATTTTTTTTCCATCAAAACAATACAAAAGATAGCACTAAATATAAAAATCTTTATTTCAGAATGAATAAACTTAAAGTCACCATGCTCATTTTAAGGCAGGGAAATCTCTTTCATATATTTTATAAAGCAAATAAAATGAACAAATTTCTCCTTGAACCATCCAAAGAAGGCTTGATGGTATGTGAAGAATCTGTCTTTGTGATGTTAATGGCAGGATCCACTTGTCTTATTTGGGAACAGTGTCTTGATTCTCCACTTTCTTTTTTCTGTCCTACCACCCGACAATCAAATCAGAATCCACATTCTGGATCTATTTGAATATTGTTTTCTTCTCATCTGTGGGAAAAATATTTGCAACTGATCAAAGTCCTACTTTTTAAAATTAAAGTCAATCAGGATTGACAATTTTTCTCTTTTGTTAGTGAAAATAACAGAAAATTAGCAGGAGATAGATAAAAGAATAGACAATTCCCTGTAGAAATAAAAATGTACCAAGAATCGAGAGCTCAAATTCAATTTTGACTATGAAAAACACCAGGTTTCTACACTGTCCTAACAGACTATTGAAAGGAGATTATGCAGACAATCATCTGATCTACACAATTTAATCTTGATATTTAGGATGTGGTATTTATGACATTTTCACAGACTCATGTTTCTGGTTGTATGTTTAATATGGGCTCATGTACAAAACTTGTCAAATCCCTTGTTGCATGTATTGCATAAGGCTTATTATATAAAGAACCACATGATTAATGTCTGAAACTACTTACTCATTCATTATTCATTCAAGCAACAAGTATTTGAAAGTCTAGGTGATAAATGTTCTTTAGATAGTGGCCAACCAGCTATGGAGAAAGGCAGAGTCCTCCCCCCTCATCAATCTTACTGTCTACTGGAAAAGACAGTCAACAAACTAATCAATCAATAAATAAAACAAATAGACACAAATATTTATCTCACTTGATGTCCTGTTCAGTTTCCCATGTATTATGTATTTAGAATTACGTGGCTTATTCTATTATCACAGTATTTTAATTTTTATATTTAAATTTTGTATACTTTGATATTATAGAGTAATATTGTAGTTACATTAATTAAAACTCTTCAAGAAGAATGATATAAAGATAAAATTTTTAAAAATCTGTATTTTGTTTTCATTTCTTTAGTTTTGTTTGTGAAACCTTGTACTAAGCCAGCCCACATTTCTGAAATTCTAATTTTTCATCTTAGTATGAAATTAACTAATACCTGCTCCTTTTTATCTTATTGTTTTCATAAAGGAATGAGTAAGTATATGAAGGTCAACATAAGTAATTGCTGTGCTCTGAAGGTGCTCATCCAAATCCCCAGTGTGAAGGTACTTGGAAGTGAAGCCTCTGGGAACTGATCATGTGATGAGAGAGTGGAGCTCTCATGAATGGGATCAGTGCCTTTACAGAAGAGGCTGCAGAGAGATCCCTTGCCTCTTCCACCTTGTGCAGACACAACAAGAAGGTCCCATCTATAATCAGAAAGCAGGCTCTCGCCAGACATCAAATCTGCTTGTACCTTGATTTTGGACTTTATAGTCTTCCTTATGAAATAAATTTCTGTTCTTTATAAGTCAGCAGGTTTATTGTATTTTGTTATAGTAGCCCAAACAGACTAAGATTGCAATCCATAACTGTAACCCATGAAAGAATCTTTGCTTAATTAAAGAAAGGAGTGTTTTCTCTTTTAGAGGCAGGACAGATACTTTCCTGAATATATGCGAGCAGATATATTTTACATATCCTAAGTTTCACTAAATCTTTTTGAAATAGAATATTAAACTCTAGGATTGCCAAAACAAAAAACTTTGAGATTTATCTAATCCAACTAACCTCTGATGTTTAAATTCTTATTCATAACTTCTAAATAACATGTGGGTTTAAGTAAAATGAGGCTTCAATACCCCTGGTGAAGGGGAACTTAGAATGTGCTAAAAACAGTTCACGCTGACTTTACAAACTATACTAAAAGAGAAGTGTTGCTTTTCGGTTTAAGATGTCATCTATTTTAGAAAATTATCCATGTGCTGCTGAAAAGAAGGTGTATTCAGTAATTGATGAATGAAATATTCTATATATGTCTGTAAAGTCTAAGTCATTAATTGTATTCCTTAATTCTATGTGGTTTTTTGTCTAGTTTTTATTTGGATGATGTATTCAGTGATGAGAGAGGTATGTTAAAGTCACCTAGTATTTTTGTGTTGTGGTCTATTTGATTCTTGAAATTGAGAAGTGTTTGCCTGATGTACATAGGTACTCTATTGTTTGGGTCATAAATATTTATGATTGTTATATCTTATAGATGTATCATTCCCTTAAGCAGTATAAAATGACCTCTTGTTCCCTTATGATTAATGTTGTTTGAAGCCCACTTTATCTGCTATGAAGATAGAAACCCCTGTTTATTTATGAGAGTCAAGTAAATGACATGTTTTTACCATCCTTTTACCTTCAGTCTGTAGATGTCTTTGCCTATGAGGTGAGTCTCTTGGAGACAGCATATTGTTGGGACTTGTTTTTTAATCCAATCTGCCAGTCTATGTCTTTTGATTGATGAGTTTAGGCCATTTACATTCAATGTTATTATTTGGAAATAATTTTTATTCCCTGATATTTTTATTTATTTCTGGATTTTAATTTGAATTAGTTTCTACTCTGGTTGACTATTTTTCTTTTGTATTTCCTCCCTTTGCCAGTTTTCACTTTTAGTTTTCATTTCTTCTTCATGATTTTTTTTTTTGTACTGGGTTTTTTTTTTTTTTTAATGTTTTGAGACAGAGTCTCATTAAGTTGCTTATGACTTCACTAAATTGCTGAGGCTGGCATTGATACTTCTGCTTCAGCCTCCAAAGTTGCTGGGATTGGACATTTGCCACCATGCCATGCCTTCATGAAATATTTTATTTGAGTGTAGTGCAAGTTTTGTAAGTGTGGATTCTTTTAATTGTTTTTTTTTTTTATCATGGAAGGTTTTTATTTCATCATCAAATCTGAAGCTTAATTTTGCTGGATATAGTATTCTTGTTTGGCATCCATTTTCTTTGAGGGCTTGGTACACATTATTTCAAGACCTCCTAGCTTTTAGAATTTGGGTTAAGAAATCAGCTGAGATTCAGTTTGCTTTCTCTCTAAATGAGAACTGTTATTTTTCTCTAGCAGTCTTTAAAATTGTATCCTTAATTCTCTATGGTGACCATTTTCATAATAATGTGACATGGTGTACGTCTGTTGTAATTTTGTATATTTGGAATCCTGTAACCTTCCTGTATTTGATTTTCCATTTCATTCTTAAGGTTTGGGAAATTTTCTGACATTATTTTATTGAAATGATTGTGCATTTTTTTGATTTGTATCTTTGAGCCTTCATCTATCTGATAAATCTTAAATTTGGTCTTTTTTTAAAAAAAAATTGTTCCAATTAGTTATTCATGACAGCAGAATGCATTTGGATTCAAGGTACATGACTGGAGCACAACTCTTCACTTCTCTGGTTGTACATGATGTGGAGTCATGCCATTTGTCATTATATGTTATCCCATATTTCTTGAAAGTTGTTAGTGTTCTCTTAACATCTTTTTTCCACAGTCAGTTTTATTTTACAGATTATATATTTTGTCTTTTTGACTAAAATTCTATCTTTCAAGTGGTCTAGTCTCCTGATGATGCATTCCATTGAGTTTTTAATTTGGTTTATTGAACTCTATTTTTTTAGAATTTCTGATTGATTTCTTGTCAGGATTTCCATCTCTTTATTGAAGTGGCTTTCATTTCTTTGGATTTTTCTCTCTGATTTCACTCCTTATATCATCATTTACCTCACAGATAAATTTAAATATGAACTTTCTAAATTCGTTTTCTGGCAATTCCTCCACTGTGATATCGTTGGATTCTGTTAATGAGGTATTTTGACTTGTTTGACGTGGTTTGTTCTCTTGCTTTTGCATATTGTTTTTATGTCTACACATTTATCAGTAAGAATCTGAGGTGGCAGAGCTTGTATCCTAGGAATTTATAGTGTTCCTGAAGATTTCTAGTACCTCAGTTTTTTGGGGGAGACCAATATTAACAACAACCAATGCAATCAATATTTAGCATGAAACTAAATACTTAGTTCCTATTTTGGCATCTAGAATGTTAATTGGCACTATAAGCAGAAATGGTATGATAGGCAATTGCCAACAGTTGAGATATTATGTTTACAAAATGGTTTGCTATTTCAAAAATGTGAAGAAGGCAAATGCAGAGAAGAAGTAGGATGTAATAATTGAGAGGGAGGATAAAAGAGACTAGTTGCAGAGTGTAAAAGAAGATTGAAAGAGAGAACAATGGAATTTGGCTGTTGGTGGAGGAAAAAAAAGAGGATGAGAAGGGAAAAATGAAAAACAATATAAAACAGACAGACATAAGTAATATAAAACAAAACCAAGATATGCCAGTCAAAAACCCTAGCCCTCCAAAGTCAGAGTCAAGAAAATAATGACCTTCAAGTAATGCTTAAAATGAGAAGAGACAAATATATATATGTTCCTGTGTCCACAAACTATTAAGCATACAAAAGTTAAAAAAAAAGTTCTTGATGGAAGATTAAGGGATTGTTTCCACTGCAATTGTCAGTGGAAAAATGTCTATAATATTATATGTTGATTGTCAGTTCCCACTTGTCTTTATGTTTTTTCCTGAGGTATGTCTTTCAGACAAGAGTAGTAGTCAGAGGCTGTCAATTTCTTCTTCTTTTTGTGGCACTCCTCATTATTGTCTGTTCTGTTTCTCTTCTCAGTAGTAAGAGGTAGGGAATGTTGGATGATGTTGTCTACTCCCTCACAGCAAAGGATTGCTGTGGATTTCTGAAAAGGATTCCCAGAGGTGAAGATCCTAGAGGTGGGGTTTGGATCCCGTTAGACCCCCAGGGCTTTGTGAGATGATGTTTGATGAAGATTTTCAATCAGCACACCTTGAGAGCCCTGCTGTTTCTGGTCTGTACTGGGCATCTGTAACTGCTTGAATCTCCCTTAGGTTCTTCTCGAGTGTTGAAGAGCCAGTCCTTGCCCTACTCTGCCTCCCACAGCTCCTATATCTGGCTATCTGGGCTCAGTCCAAAAGCGCACATTCATTCCCCTTACTCCCTGCCCAATCAAGTTCCCAGGTCATCCCCAGCTGGTCTTGCAACCTGCAAGATTCAAAGTGTGAGAGACACCCAGGATCTCTCAGGTCAGATTTCCCCTGGGTACAACAATCCCCATGCCAGAATTTCACCCTGTTTTCTAGTCACACTCTGGGTCATATGGCAGGCCTCTGTCAGGTGAGGTTTTTGAACCCAGCTGGAATTACCCAGGTCTGGGCGTCTGGACCCACACCCCGCAGGCCTCAGTAGCACAACAGGAAAAGATGGCGATTGACCCACTCTTCTCGGTTCACTGGGAGACATGTCATCCCTCTCATGTGAAAGAGAAGTGCAGCTCACCCACTGGATCAGCTTGACAGTGTCCCCAATCGCAGTTCTCTCTGTTTCAAGACATGCCTTGGTGCTACCCGAATTATGGGCTTTTCTTAGTCTCTCTCTCTGATCTGCCAGCAATGGATCTGCATTAGCAGCTGCAGGTATTTTTTTTTTTTTAATTTTTAGATTTTTTAAAAAATTTTATTCTATTGACCCTTCTGCGTCCCTAGGCTGTTCTAAGAGTCCAGTATCAAATCCCAGTGGGATTTTTTTTTCCCCATGACCTCAAAGAGAAACCATTTGTCCTCTTTCCTGGACACCATGTCCTCTGTCCTCACACCATGGAACAGTTTGGAAAGTAACTTTCTCTGCTCCACCATCTTAACTCCCCTCCCTTACAATTTTGTAGGAGCTTCCATTGTCTGTTAAGAAATCCAAAATCTTACCTACTGAAAGAGATTATTATCCAGTGTGTACATATGAGCAACATTTGTTCTTAGTTGAATTCATATCTCTGAGAAAACTATTGGCTATTAAAATGCAACCTTGCTTAATAAGGTAGCTAAATAATTAAATTTTACCTAAAACTTTAAAAGAGAAGTTGAATGGAACCAGAATAACCAAAAAATAAGGTCATTAACAAAGATTTTATTGCACTCCTACCCCATTTATCTTTAACTAAACCAGCTGCAGTTCTTACACACTCAGTTCCATGATCTCTGGATTTTTTTTTCTTCCTAGAATAAGGCTCATCACTTGTAAAATTGTATGTGTCTGTTAAATAAAGAAATAAGGAACAATAATACAATTTTCAATGCAAACCTCAAAGTATTCTCAAAGTTTATAAATTGAAAATGCAAGTTCACTTCATTGCTAGGGCATTGCTACAAATCTTATTTTTCAAACTCTGTCTTAAGCTAATTTTTTGCCTTTACAAGAATCTTATTTGGGTCCATCAACAGTTAAAGTTTTTAATTCAACTGGACTTCATTACTTCTTAATGAATATTGAGTTTACTTTTTCTAGGTGCTCTGGTTCCTGCATTTGGTAGGAAGCTGCTTCTGATAGATCAGAAAGCAAAAGCAGAAAATATCAGATAGTAAAAAGGGCAATAAGAACAATAAAGCAGGAAAATGAGACAGTAAGGGAATGATAGCATTTCATTGGATTGGATAATTAGGAAAGGTCTTCTTGAGGGAAGCATTCCAGGCAATCCCCTGATTGGTCTGAAATATTGGGGACAGCGTATCTCAGGACAATAAAACAGCTCATGCAAATGGACCTAGAGAAGTAGTCATTATCTGTAAGGCCTCCTAGGGAAGGGTTGAAAGACTGAATTTTTAAGTGTGATGTGACATTATTGGACAGTTTTAAGGAGAGAAAATACATTATCTTATTTTTTGTTTTAAAATAGCATACTGGTCACAATGTGATTTTAGATCATAGCAATAGGTGTCAGTTAAGGGGTAGTGGCAGCAGTTGGTGGTGCTTGGAGAAGGGGAGATAGAGGAAGGAGAGTGGAAGTCTAATCAGTTGGAAGGAGATTATGGGTGTCTGGAGCAGAATGGTGACTGTCAAGATAGAACAGGGCAGAGCAGAGACATGTCTTAGGGCAAGAGTTGGCATGTGGGTGTAGTGAGGTGAGGGAATGAATGGAATGCTCTAAGGATAAATCGTAGAATTTTGATTTGGTCAAATGAATAAATGCTTGCCTTGGGCAAATGGTGCATTTTATGGGAATGACAAAAGATTAAGAAAGAGGCACATTTTGGCATGTTAAGTTGAAGCTGTCTCCAAGTAATTCAAGTGAAAAGGTCAAATTGGCTGTGAGTTCAGTTAGCTGTGACTTCAGGGGTGTTCAAGATTGCAGGTTAGGGACCTAACTTTGAGAGTCACCATGGTGGATGATATTTAATGCCGAGGAGTAACCAAAGAGTCACTTAATTCAGTGCATCTCTTGCTTCCTGGTTTTTACTATGTGGTTCTTATTTCATCCCCACTTCACTTGCTCCTGTTAGATGGCTTTTCAGAAAGTGGAGTAATGAGTTTATTGTTGACATTTTAAACTTTGATTTATCAATAAAATTCATCTATTGTTAACCACGGATTTTCTAGGAATATGAAGGTACATAAGTGAAAAGGAAGCCCCTCTCCTCATCCTGTTACCTAGTCACTTACTTCCTCTCAGGAAGCACTAGATGGTCTTCCAGTTCTTCATACGATGGGAGTATATAAAACATATTTATTTGTTATAGTTTGGATGACAGGTGTTCCCCTAAAGCACATGTTGGATAATGCAGGAATGTTCAGAGGTGAAGAACAGATTGTGAGAGCTATCAACTCATCAGTGGATTAATACTTTTGTTGGATTAATAATGGATTACTGGTGACAACTCTAGGCAGGTGGGGTGTGCCTGGAAGACGTAGGTCACTGGGGGCATGCTCTTGGGATTGTATATCTTGTCCCTGGCTCCTAGTGCTCTTTCTCTGCTTCCTGGCTGTCAGGAGCTGAACAGCTTTCATTCCTGGTAGAGACTGGGGATGTTCTGCCTCACCTTGGGCCCAGAGTATTGGAATCAGCTGACCATAAACTCAACCTCTGAAACCATGAATCCAAATAAAGATTTCCTGCACTAAGTTCTTCTTGTCTAGTATTTTGGCCACATCATTGACTAACATAAGATTCCCTTATAACTTGTATGTTCATTGGACAGTAAATTGGAAATTTTTCTACATAATGTTCATTATATTGTATGCCATATTTTATTTATTTTAAAAATTTATTTATTTTGACTCATTGTACACAAATGGGGTACAACTGTAGTTTCTCTGGTTGTACATGAAGTAAAGTCACACCATTTGTGTAATCATATGTGTACATAGGGTAATGATGTTTGTCTCATTCTGTTAATTTTCCTTCCTCCAACCCCTCTCCGCCCCTCTTTTTCCTCTATACAACCCATCCTTCCTCCATTCTTGCCTCCCTCTCACTCCCCACTATGCAAAGTTTATTTAAATAGGCTGTTGAAGGACACTTGAATTATTTCAATTATTTTATTACTCTCTATTTCTCACATTATCTGTTCTTTCTTGCTCTCTAGTTATTACTTCATTTTTTTGGTTCAATTTTGCAGCAAATTCCTTAGACATACCAATCATGATCACTCTGTCTTACAATACCTAATCTATTTGTTGTTCACTATGTAAAGATTTTATTTATACCTTCAATTTTTTTTTTCTGATTGCCTTTTTCTTGCTATGTTTCTTTCCTTTCCTCTGTAGATATCCCCATTATGATCCTTCCTGAGCTCAGGTGTGAATGCAGGCCGTCCTATTCTGGCCTGCTCTTTGTACATAGAATGGGCAGACATTCGATATCTTCTAAATGGGAATATTTCTTCAGAATAGTTTCCAAATGGGTAGGTTGTGTTTCTATCCTGGAGGTAACATCCCTCAGTCTTTTCTCCAATGGGAGCAGACACCCCAGTTACCAGGCCAACATGTGTTGTGCATGTCAAGCTTGGTTTCTTGGGTGGCTTAGTATTTGTCTCTTCAGTTGATATTTTGCTGGTGGATGCAGAATGATTTCTGCCTTCCCTCTCTATCTTGCCTTGTTTTCAGGTCATTTCTCATGTTGCTGTCAAAAATCATAGGTAAGTTATAGGTATGTATCCATATGGTCATAATAGTTAGGAAAGTATTTCACTAGATTACCTCTATGTAAATGTTATCATCACGTAAATTATGTTTGGATTTTGCCCAATGGCCTTCTTTGATAGTCTTCGGAGTATGCATATATAAAGAAGATGTGTACCAAATGGGTAAAATAGTCTTTACTATTTAGTTTAAAGGTAATTTCTGAATTTCCTGAAAAAGTTCATGGTGGGTGATTTTTAAATTTTGAAGGTAAGGGGGCAATTTTTAAATATGTGCTGAAACATAACAAGAAATTTGAAAAGGTATATACCTATAAAAAGTGTTTCTTTTCATTGAATTTAGGGAGACATTGTTATGTGAAGGCCATGATAGAGCCTTTGTGCAAGTCCCTGTGAAAAGTTAATTCTGAACTTTACACTCACTGTAAAGTTGTCTTTAATTATATTCCTTTCCATCCTTTAATGTCATTTCAAAATCTGGATGTTCTGCTCTAGTACATGATCTGAGGTAGCTAGGAGAGTCACCACAGGAAGGATATCTAGGTGGAAGCTGTGTTTATTATTCAAAACAGATCTAGGTCAAATAAAACAATGCACTGAAAAAAAAAACATTGGTGGTTTCTCTTGATAATCTAGCCATCCATTCATTCTTCTAACTATTCATCAAGAATCACATTTACTAACAATCAGCTAGATGCCAGGCCCCGCGGTAGGATTCTGGTAATAAGAGGATAAAGTTAGCTGAGTTTATCTTGGCTTTTAGGCCACAATATTGAAGGCATCTACCATCTAGGATGCAAGTGCTGAGAGAGAAGAGTGCAGAGCACTGTGAGAATGCACAGATAGGCAAGAAGACTTAAGGCCCTTAAACACCCTAGTGGAGGCTTCTGGGTTTGTGATGGGAATTATTGAATTCGCATCCAGATAAGGCTTTATGAAGATGAGGCTGCTATGGACTAAAACTGAGAGATTATTTAAATGATGGTGGTGGTGGGAGGGGAGGTTAGCAAATACGCAGTTGTAAAGACTTCAGTCTGTTGCTATAATGCAATGATAACAAAATATTTAAAACATATCAAGCATATTTTAAATAGTGTCACCAACACAAACATCCATGAGCCTATTATTCATGTGAAAAGCATTAAGAAATTAAATATTTCCAAACATACTACAGCTCTCAGATTCTTTTCCCAAATTCATCCATTTCCTTCCCTTTCTCTTAGGTCAAATTTTGTGGTATTAGCATCTTCCCTCTTTTTAAAATAGTTTTCCCAAGTGTGTAGCCACTTTAAAATAACATGCCATTTAGTATTTCACTTTTATAATTTGTATAAATAAAACAATAAAGCATAGATATGTTCAGGAACTGCTATTTGCTCAACTTTTCAATGTAGTGTAGTCATTTATGTTGACTAGGGTGAATATAATACATTCACTTTTAGAACTATATATTTTATGCATAAATATGTCATAACATTTATATCCATTCTTTTCTTAATGGTCATCTGAGTTACTGGCCATTTTTGGAATCATGAACGATGATGCCATGGACATTTTGGGGTATAGAAAGAATGTCTCCTGACGGGCAATATGAGAGTTTATATATATATATATATATATTTGTACTAATTATAGTATTAAAGATTATGGTAGTGCTCAGGTTTTTACTTTCTTCTTCTGCCAGTTTTTGTAATATTCATTTTTTTTTCTAAAAACATGTTCATTTATTATAGATTATGAATGTGTAGTCATAACTTTTAAAATATTCACTCATTTCTGTTACTTCTGTGATTATACTCTTTTAGATACATGAAATTTTTAGCACATTAATTTTTAGCCTTTTGTCTTTTCTAACATAATCCATATTTTAATATCTTCCAGATATTATTATTGATTATTTAGTTATGAATTATTTGATAATTCCTATTACCATTTCTTAAGCTTATCAGTTATTTGAAGTATTTTATAAATTTTTCAATGTGCTGTTCTCTTTTTTAACAATTACGTTGTTGATATTTAAGCCAATAGCCTTGTTAGAAACATGGTTCATATGTTAGGGTTTGTTTTGCTAAGGTTTATTAATTAGTACATTTGAAAAAATATATATATGTATATATGAATATACATATATATTCAACTATTTGATGAAAGTTTTATAAGTATCAGATTTTGTTGATTGTGTAGTTCAAATATTATGTTCTTCTAATTTTTCCTTTTTCTTTCTCTATAACTAGTGGGATAAATATAATTGAATCTTTGATCATGTTATATTGCATTTAAGAATTTTCTTTAGCAATTCGATTTTCATTTTTCATATATATATATATATACCTTACAAAAACAAAATCTGATAATCTTCTCTTTTTCATTGAAGAGAATGCTACAATAACTGTTAGAATAATACTGAACTTTTTTCCTGTCATCTCATTTTTTCTCCTTTCTTTTTCCTATTTGACAACTTTTTCTTATCTCACCTATACTCTTGATTGGCTGTGCTTTTTGTTCCATTTAACTCAAATGTTACCTGAAACTTGGGAAGTCATTTCCCTTTTTTTTCAGTATTTATGCTTGTTTGAAGTAGTTCTCTTTGAAGTAGCTCTTTTGAGTTCAGGAACTTCAGAGAAAATGGTTTGAAAAACCACCATGTGTAACTCCTATTATCAAAGCACCTAATGCAGGAAAAACTTGACATTTTCTCCTGGTTTACCTACCACATGACTAATTTCTAATAGATTGGGGATCTTTTGGGGATTGTGACTGTTTAACATTTTTAACCTAAAAGATAGGAAGATAGTTGCTTAAACTTTAGGAATTCTGGTTAGATGATGGAAATCGGATGTTGTTTTTTTTGTTTTGTTTTGTTTTGTTGTACTGCGGGTTGAACCCAGGGTGTTTTACCACTTAGCCACAAACCCAGCCTGTTTTATTTGCATTTTTTGAATTTATTTGAAACAGAGTCTCACTAAGTTGCTTAGGGACTCACTAAGATGCTGAGGCTGGTTTTGACCTTGTGATCCTCCTGCCTCAGCTTCCTGAATTGCTGGGATTATAGCAATACCTAGGAAAGGAGTCTATTTTTAATAAATAGAAATATCTTTAGGGGGAAAATTTTCCCAGGAAAGAAGGAGAGAGTGGAAAAGTAGAGAAAGGATTTGTAAGGTACAGGTGGAGAACTTGAAGCAGAACAGTTAGGAAGAAAAGTGTTATAATCATTTCTATCCAAACACTGTGAAGCTGGGTAGAAAATCTGATAGCCATTTATACTCACTGAAAAAATAAACAATTTGTTTTCTCATACAATTTTCTGAGATCCATTATTAGTCTTTCAAAATCCCCTATCTTACTAAAAGGATTTTTCAGAATACTATCATACCTCTTCAATCTTGTTTCTTCAGTCAATTATTGCTCCAACAAGGTGGACGAGTGTTCTCTGCTCACCTTTGATTAGCTCTCTTGGCACACCTGAGATACCCTTTTCTCTCTCCACTCAAATCCTTCTTTCCTTCAGGAGTTTGCCCAAGTCCAGGTCTCTCCACCCTAATCATCTCTCTTTTAAATTCTACAAATATGCAGCTTGAATGAAAAAGATATTTAGTAGTAAGCTGTCTTACAAGGGTTGCTACTGTCCTAGCCGCAGAAGACAGGGCCTTTAGCAAATTGATGAATGACAAAAATTAACCTAAAGCCTTGGGGAGATTTTCCAAAAATATTGACTTCAGTTTTCTCATCTGACAAAGGTGTAGTTAGAAAAGAGTCTATTCGGTTTTTTCAGGATGGCGGACTAGAGGGTGGCTGCATTTCATGTTGCTCCAGGACTCAGGATTCAAGAAGAGGAGATATTGAGAGACTTGGGACCAACTCAAAGCCATTGGGTGAGTCTCTCCCATTAGGGACGCGTCCCGTTTGGGGCGGTAGTCCCGGAACGCAGGGAACTTTGTAAAGTAGAGTTGCCCATCAAGACGCACCTCTCCCTCGCAGGAGCAGTGAACTCGGACAACTGGGAGTATCGCAGAGGAGGCCACTCAGCACAGCGCTTGAACTCAGATCAACCTGCCAGGGCTCTGGGCAGCTGCCCAGAGAAGGAGCTGCGCGGTGAGCTGTTTGGACTCAGAGCGACCACTCCTGAATGGGGGCAGGGGCTGCCTGGAGGAGGAGGAGGCATGTGGCAGATCGCTTGGACTCAGAGCAGCCGCAACAGAGCTCCGGGTGGATGCCCGGAGGAGGAGGTGTGTGGCGGGTTGCTTGGACTCAGAGTGACTGCTCCTGAACACCTGGGGGCGGGGGCTGCCCGGAGGAGGAGGAGGAGCGCAGAGGGTCACTTGGACTTGGACTGACTGCACCAGGGCTACGGGTGGTTGTCGGGAGGGGAAGGTGTGCAGTGAGTTCTTGGACTCCTAGCGACCTCACTGGAACACCGGGTGGCTACCCAGAGGAAGAGGTGTACGGCGGGTCGCTGGGACTCCAAGCGACTGTATGGGACTCCAGGTGGTTGCTAAGAGGAGGGCCGCATAGCCAGGCGATTAGGTGCAGAGCAGGGTCCCAGGACCTAGGCAACTTCTTGGTGGAAGAGCCGCACAGAGACAAGCTGAGGGGTGGAGCAAAGGTTCCAGGACTGCAGGCAGTGTCTCTGAGGAGGGGCAGCCTAAGGAGACTTGTCTGTGAAGGGTGAGGCTCCCAGGCCAAAGAGGTAGGTCCGGGCCCCTGGGAACGTTGCAGAGGAAGGTAGCCCAGCCCAGGCGGTAGTTGTGGATTAAGGGGAATCTCTAGGAGGGGAACTGACCAGCGAGACCTCCCCACTGGGTGAGTCTTCCCTGCCAGGTGAGGTTTTCCCACAAGGACAGTAAAACCAGAGACACAGGCCCAAACAGGCCTTGCCTCAGCCCGCAGCCTAGTTCCCCTTTGGATGACCATTGGTCAACAAGTGGAGGCACCTCTGCCCACTAGCAGGGAATATACACCACCTGGCGGCCACCACCCCTAGAGAGGCAACCTCCTTGTGGAGCATCACATATTAACTTCCTCCAAGACTTCAGGCTACTGAAGGATAAGAGAGGATATACTAGAAATCTTCAGGGACATTATAAGTCAATAGAGGAAATCTGCAATATCTCTGGGGTCCACTGATACCTGAACAGTATGAGAAAACAAGGGAAGACAATGCCTCAAACAAATCTAGATGTTACATCAATAAAATCCAATGACAGCATGGCAGAAGAAATGACAGAAAGGGAGATCAGAATGTACATAATGAAAATGATCAGAGAAGCAAACGATGAGATGAAAGAGCAAATGCAGGCATTGAATGAACGCACCAATCGACAGTTAAAAGAGCAAATACAGGAAGCAAAAGATCATTTCAATAAAGAGTTAGAGATATTGAAAATAAAACAAACAGAAATCCTTGAAATGAAGGAAACAATAAACCAAATTAAGAACTCCATAGAAAGCACAACCAATAGGATAGAACACCTAGAAGACAGATCCTCAGATATTGAAGACAAAATATTCAACCTTGAAAACAAAGTTAACCAACAGAGAAGATGGTAAGAAATCATGAACAGAATCTCCAAGAACTATGGGATATCATGAAAAGGCCAAATTTGAGAATTATTGGGATTGAGGAAGGCTTAGAGAAACAAACCAAAGGAATGAACAATCTATTCAATGAAATAATAACAGAAAATTTCCCAAATCTGAAGAATGAAATGGAAAATCAAGTTCAAGAGGCTTATAGGACTCCAAATACACAAAATTACAACAGACCCACACCAAGGCACATTATAATGAAAATACCTAACATACAAAATAAAGACAGAATTTTAAAGGCTGTGAGAGAAAAGAAACAAATTACATTCAGGGGGAAACCAATACAGATATCAGCAGATTTTTCAATCCAAACCCTTAAAGCTAGAAGGGCCTGGAACAACATTTTTCAAGCCCTGAAAGAAAACGAATGCCAACCAAGAATCTTATACCCAGCAAAACTTACCTTCAAATTTGACGACGAAATAAAATCCTTCCATGATAAAAAAAAGCTAAAAGAATTTACAAAAAGAAAGCAGCATTGCAGAACATTCTCAGCAAAATATTCCATGAGGAAGAGTTGAAAAACAAAGAAGCAAATCAGCAAAGGGAGGAATTATCCTAAAGGAATTGTCAAATAAAAGAGGGACCAAGTCGTGTCAAAAAAAAAAAAATAAGTAAAATTTAAAAAAATGAACCAAATGACTGTGAATACAAATCATATCTCAATAATAACCCTGAATGTTAATGGCCTGAATTCATCAATCAAAAGACATAGACTGGAAGATTGGATTAAAAAGAAAGATCCAACAATATGTTGCCTGCAAGAGACTCACCTCATAGAAAGAGATACACATAGACTAAAGGTGAAAGGATGGGGAAAAACATACCATACACATGAACTCAGCAAAAAAGTTGGGGTGTCTTCTCTCATTTCAGATAATGTGGACTTCAAGCCAAAGTTAGTCAGAAAGGATAAAGAAGGACATTTCATACTGCTTAAGGGAAGCATAAATCAGCAAGACATAACAATCATAAACATCTATACCCCAAACAGTGGCTCATCCATGTATGTCAAACAAATTCTTCTCAATTTCAGAAACCAAACAGACCATAACACAATAATACTAGGTGATTTTAACACGCCTCTCTCACAACTGGACAGATCTTCCAAACAAAAATTGAACAAAGAAACCATAGATCTCAATAACACAATCAATAATTTAGACTTAACAGACATTTATAGAATATACCATCCAACCAACAGCGAATACACTTTCTTCTCACAGCACATGGATCCTTCTCTAAAATAGACTATATATTAAGCCACAAAGCTAATGTTAGCAAATACAAGAAGATAGAGACACTACCTTGTATTCTATCAGATCATCATGGATTGAAGTTAGAAATAAATGAAAGAGGAAAAAACAGAAATTACTCCAACATCTGGAGATTAAACAATATGCTATTATATGATAAACGGATAACAGAAGATATTAGGAAGGAAATTTAAAAATTCTTAGAAGTAAATGAGAACAAAGAAACATCACATCAAAATCTCTGGGACACTATGAAAGCAGTACTTAGAGGAAAATTTATTTCATGGAGCGCTTTCAATCAAAGAAGTAAAACTCAACAAATAAATGACCTAACACTACAGCTCAAAGCCCAAGAAAAAGAAGAACAGACCAACACCAAAAGTAGTAGAAGACAGGAAATAGTTAAACTCAGAGCTGAAATCAACAAAATTGAAACAAAAGAAACAATACAAAAAAATTGACAAAATAAATAGTTGATTCTTTGAAAAAATAAAGAAAATTGATAAACCTTTAGCCACGCTAACAAAGAGAAGACGAGAGAAAACCCAAATCACTAAAATTTGGAATGAACAAGGAAATATCACAATAGACACGACTGAAATACAAAACATAATTAGAAGCTATTTTGAAAATCTATACTCCAACAAAATAGAAAATTTTGAAGACATCAACAGGTTTCTAGAGACATATGAATTGCCTAAACTGAACGAGGAGGATGTACACAATTTAAATAGACCAATTTCAAGTAATGAAATAGAAGAAGTCATCAAAAACCTACCAACAAAGAAAAGTCCGGGACCAGATGGGTTCTCAGCCGAGTTCTACAAAACCTTTAAAGAAGAGCTCATTCCAATACTTCTCAAAGTATTCCATGAAATAGAAGAGGAGGGAACCCTCCCAAACTCATTCTATGAAGCCAATATTACCCTGATACCTGAACCAGACAGAAACACATCGAGGAAAGAAAATTTCAGACCAATATCCTTAATGAACATCGACACAAAAATTCTCAACAAAATTTTAGCAAATCGCATACAAAAACATATTAAAAAGATAGTGCACCATGATCAAGTGGGTTTCATCCCAGGGATACAAGGCTGGTTCAACATCAGGAAATCAATAAATGTAATTATCCATATCAATAGACTTAAAGTAAAAAATCACATGATTATTTCACTAGGTGCAGAAAAAGAATATGATGAAATACAGCACCACTTCATGCTCAAAACACTAGAAAAAATAGGCATAGTGGGAATATTCCTTAACATTCTAAAGGCCATCTATGCTAAACCCATGGCTAATATCATTCTAAATGGTGAAAAACTGAAAGCATTCCCCCTAAAAACTGGAACAAGGCAGGGATACCCTCTATCACCACTTCTATTCAATATCGTCCTTGAAACTCTAGCCAGAGCAATTAGACAGACCAAAGAAATTAAGGGGATACGAATTGGAAAAGAAGAACTCAAACTATCCCTATTTGCTGATGATATGATTATATACTTAGAGGAACCAGGAAATTTCACCAGAAAACTTTCAGAACTCATAAGTGAATTCAGTATAGTAGCGGGATATAAGATCAATGCATATAAATCTAATGCTTTTTTATATATAATGGTGAATCTTTGGAAAGAATAATTAGGAAAACTACCCCATTCACAATAGCCTCGAAAAAATAAAATACTTGGGAATCAATCTCACAAAAGAGGTGAAAGACCTCTACAATGAGAACTACAGAACACTAAAGAAAGAAATTAAAGAAAACCTTAGAAGATGGAAAGATCTCCCATGTTCTTGGATAGGAAGAATTAATATTGTCAAAATGGCCATACCACCAAAAGTGCTATACAGATTCAATGCAATTCCAATTAAAATCCCAATGACGTACCTTACAGAAATAGAGCAAGCAATTATGAAATGCATCTGTAAGAATAAGAAATCTAGAATAGCTAAAGCAATCCTTAGCAGAAAGAGTGAAGCAGGGGGTATTGCAATACCAGATCTTCAACTCTACTACAAAGCAATAGTAACAAAAACAGCATGGTAGTGGTACCAAAATAGACAGGTAGATCAATGGTACAGAATAGAGGACATGGACACAAACCCAAATAAATACAATTTTCTCGTACTAGACAAAGGTTCCAACAATATGCAATGGAGAAAAGATAGCCTCTTCAACAAATGGTGCTGGGGGAATTGGAAATCCATATGCAACAGAATGAAACTAAACCCATATATCTCACCGTGCACGAAACTAATCTCAAAATGGATTAAGGACCTCGGAATCAGAACAGAGACCCTGAAGATTATAGAAGAAAAAGTAGGTCTAGATCTTCAACATGTCAGCTTAGGACCAGACTTCCTCAGCAAGACTCCCATAGCACAAGAAATAAAAGCAAGAATCAATAACTGGGATAGATTCAAACTAAAAAGCTTTCTCTCAGCAAAGGAAACTATCAGCAATGTGAAGAAAGAGCCTACAGAGTGGGAGAAAATCTTTGCCAATCATACTTCAGATAGAGCACTAATCTCCAGAATCTATAAAGAACTCAAAAAACTCTACACCAAGAATGCATATAACCCAATTGACAAATGGGCTAAGTAAATGAACAGATACTTCACAGAAGAAGATCTACAAGCAATCAACAAACATATGAAAAAATGTTCAACATCTCTAGTAATAATAGAAATGCAAATCAAAACAACCCTAAGATTCCATCTCACCCCAATTTGAATGGCGATTATCAAGAATACAAGCAACAACAGGTGTTGGCGAGGATGTGGGGAGAAAGGTACACTCATACATTTCTGGTGGGGCTGCAAATTAGTGCAACCATTCTGGAAAGCAATGTGGAGATTCCTTAGAAAATTTGGAATGGAACCACCATTTACCCATTTATCCCACTCCTTGGCCTATACCCAAAGGACTTAAAATCAGCATACTACAGAGATATAGCCACATCAATGTTCATAGCTGCTCAATTCCTAATAGCCAGATTGTGGAACCAACCTAGATGTCCTTCAGTTGATGAATGGATAAAGAAACTGTGGTATATATATACAATGGAATATTACTTAGCCATATAGAATGATAAAATTATGGCATTTGCAGGCAAATGGATGAAATTGGAGAATATCATGCTAAGTGAGATATGCTAATCTCAAAAAACCAAAGGACGAATGATCTCGCTGATAAGTGGATGATGACACATAATGGGGGGTGAGGGGTTAGTGTTAGAGTTAGGTTTAGGGAGGGGGGCAAGAATGGAGGAAGGAAGGACTGTATAGAGGGAAAACAGGGGTGGGAGGGGTGGGAGGAAGGGAAAAAATAACAAAATGAATCAAACAACATTACCCTATGTAAATTTATGATTACACAAATGGTATGTCTTTATTCCATGTACAAACAGAAACAACATGTATCCCATTTGTTTACAATAAAAGAAAAAAAGAAAAGAGCCTATTCTTTTAATCTTCCTCTGAGTTTTATGACTTTCTTCTTTGCTAATACTTACCTTTAAAAAATATAAATATATTTTAGTTGGACATAATACCTTTACTTATTTTTACATGGTGCTGAGGATCAAACCCAGTGCCTCACATGTGCTAGGCAAGCACTTTAACCACTGAGCTACGACTCCAGCCCCTAACTTTTTTATTATATTGTAAATCTTTGAGCTATGGTACTTTAGCCTTTTTTTCTTTTTCATTCTTCTCTTCCCCCAGCCAACCCCCATTGTTATATATTGTCATGTACTTATCAGAGAAAATATTTGGTCTTTGGTTTTTTGGGCTTGGCCTATTTCAGTTAGCATGATACTTTCCAACTTCATCCATTTATCAGCAAATGCCATAATTTCATTCTTCTTTATGGCAGAGTAATATTCCATTGTGTATATATACCACAGTTTCTTTATCCATTCATCAATTGAAGGGCATCTAGGATGGTTCCACAATCTAGCTATTGTGAATTGAGCTGCTATGAACATTGATGTGGCTGCATTACTGTAGTATGCTGATTTTAAGTCCTTTGGGTATAGGCCAAGGAGTGAGATAGCTGGGTCAAATGGTGGACCCATTCCAATTTTTCTGAGGAATCTCTATACTGCTTTCCAGAGTGGTTGTACCAATTTTCAACCCCACCAGTAATGTATGAGTGTGCCTTTTTCCCCACATCCACCAACAATTGCTATTACTTGTTTTCTTGATAAGATCCATTCTAATTGGAGTTAGATGAAATATTAGGGTGGTTTTAATTTGCATTTCTCTAATTGCTAGGAATGATGAGCACTTTTTTATATATTTGTTGATCACCTGTATATCTTTTCCTGTGAAGTATCTGCCCATTTCCTTAGCCCATTTATTGATTGGGTTCTTTGTACATTGGGTGTGAAGTTTTTAAGTTCTTTATAAACTTTGGTGGTGAGTGCTCTGTCTGAAATATGTGTGCATAAGGTTTTCTCCCACTCTGTAGGCTCTTTTTTCACATTATTGATTGTTTCTCGTGCTGAGAAAAAACTTTTTAGTTCATCCTACTTTTTAAGGTAGCCTCCAACTTCATACCCATCTCTTATTTCCAGAACAAACAAAGCACATAACACATATGAGTTACAGCTGGTTTAATGTATTTATTTCACACACACACACACACACACATTGATATGCACACCACTATTTTACTTAGAGCAAGTCCTATAGTACTCAGGGTAAAAACATCAGGTTTCAGAACCATTTAGCTAAGAAATATGTATCTGCTGAAAGAAGAGATACTGATTTATTATTTTTACTGAATATTCCTGTTATAGTCAAATTTATTTTTCCTTTTTATTGAATATGTATATGAGTATATGTTCAATTTTATTCTGCATGATGGTTTGATATATGTTTGCAATGTGAAATGATACCTACAATCAAGTTAATTAACACATTCATCACCACATATTTACCAGTTTATGTGTGTAGTGTGTGGACACACTGGGTTATAAAATTCAAGT
Source organism: Sciurus carolinensis (assembly GCF_902686445.1). Classification (NCBI taxonomy): domain Eukaryota; kingdom Metazoa; phylum Chordata; class Mammalia; order Rodentia; family Sciuridae; genus Sciurus; species Sciurus carolinensis. The sequence continues at coordinate 61,345,405 of NC_062225.1, read as the reverse complement.
AATAATTCTGCATTATTAACTAAATCACCAGGTTGCAAATTAGATTTCCCAGAGCTTTATTCATCTTATAACCAAAAGTTTGCAACTTGACCAACATCTTCTCATTTCTTCCATCCACATAATTAAAAATTTACCTATCTTAGCAGCTGTGGCATAGCTACCATTTATGATTAATCCACACCAGTGCATCCTCATCTAGATCATTTGACATCCTAGAGGTTTGGAGAGATACCTTCAGCCCACTTCAAACTGAAATTCTAGTTTCTGAAAGACCTTGAGATATGCTTTTTTTTTTTTTTTTCTCTCCAGAGATACCATATTTTTTATTCAAATGTTCCATGTTCAACTACAACACCAACAACAAAAATCACAAAATATACAAAGAATCAGAAAGGCATGTCCCATTCGAAGGAAAAAAATAAATCCAACAGTTGATCTCTGAAAAAGACAAAATGCAGACATGATAAAGATCTTTTTTTTTTTTTATACTTTCTTTTTTTTTTTTATTTATTTTTTTACATTTACATAGGGTAATGATGTTTCTTTTTTTTCCCTTCCCCGCCACCCCTCCCACCCTTTTCCCTTTATACAGTCCTTCTTTCCTTCATTCTTACCGCTCTCCTTAGCCTAACTCTAAACCTAACCCTAAACCTAATGCTAACCCCTCCCACCCCCATTATATGTCCTCATCCGCTTATCAGCGAGATCATTCGTCCTTTAGTTTTTTGAGACTGGCTTATCTCACTTAGCATGATATTCTCCAATTTCGACCATTTGCCTACAAATGCCATAATTTTATCATTCTTCATTGCGGAGTAATATTCCATTGTATAAATATGCCACAGTTTCTTTATCCATTCATCAACTGAAGGGCATCTAGGTTGGTTCCACAATCTGGCTATGGTGAATTGAGCAGCAATGAACATTGATGTGGCTGTATCTCTGTAGTATGCTGATTTTAAGTCCTTTGGGTATAGACCAAGGAGTGGGATAGCTGGGTCAAATGGTGTTTCCATTCCAAGCTTTCTGAGGAATCTCCACACTGCTTTCCAGAGTGGCTGCACTAATTTGCAACCCCACCAGCAATGTATGAGTGTTCCTTTTTCACCACATCCTCGCCAACACCTATTGTTGCTTGTGTTCTTGATAATCGCCATTCTAATTGGGGTGAGATGAAATCTTAGGGTAGTTTTGATTTGCATTTCTCTTATTACTAGGGATGTTGAACATTTTTTCATATATCTGTTGATTACTTGTACATCTTCTTCTGTGAAGTATCTGTTCATTTCCTTAGCCCATTTGTTGATTGGATTATTTGTATTCTTCGTGTAGAGTTTTTTGAGTTCTTTATAGATTCTGGAAATTAGCGCTCTATCTGAGGTATGGTTGGCAAAAATATTCTCCCACTCTGTAGGCTCTCTCTTCACATTTCTGATAGTTTCCTTTGCTGAGAGAAAGCTTTTTAGTTTGAATCTATCCCAGTTGTTGATTCTTGCTTTTATTTCTTGTGCTATGGGAGTCCTGTTAAGGAAGTCTGATCCTAAGCCAACAAGTTGAAGATTTGTACCTACTTTTTCTTCTATAAGATGCAGGGTCTCTGGTCTGATTCCAAGGTCCTTAATCCATTTTGAGTTGAGTTTTGTGTAGGGTGAGAGATAGGGGTTTAATTTCATTCTATTGCATATGGTTTTCCAGTTTTCCCAGCACCATTTGTTGAAGAGGCTATCTTTTCTCCATTGCATATTGTTGGAACCTTTGTCTAGTATGAGAAAATTGTATTTATTTGGGTTTGTGTCCATGTCCTCTATTCTGTACCATTGATCTACCTGTCTATTTTGGTACCAATACCATGCCGTTTTTGTTACTATTGCTTTGTAGTAGAGTTGAAGATCTGGTATTGCAATACCCCCTGCTTCGCTCTTGCTACTGAGGATTGCTTTAGCTATTCTAGGTTTTTTATTCTTCCAGATGAATTTCATAATTGCTTGCTCTATTTCTGCAAGGTACATCATTGGGATTTTAATTGGAATTGCATTGAATCTGTATAGCACTTTAGGTAGTATGGCCATTTTGACGATATTAATTCTGCCTATCCAGGAACATGGGAGATCTTTCCATCTTCTAAGGTTTTCTTGAATTTCTTTCTTTAGTGTTCTGTAGTTCTCATTGTAGAGGTCTTTCACCTCTTTTGTGAGATTGATTCCCAAGTATTTTATTTTTTTCGATGCTATTGTGAATGGGGTAGTTTTCCTAATTTCTCTTTCTGAAGATTCATCACATGTATAAAAATGCATTGGATTTATGAGCATTGATCTTGTAACCTGCTACTTTACTGAATTCACTTATGAGTTCTAAAAGTTTTCTGGTGGAATTTCCAGGTTCCTCTAAATATATAATCATGTCATCAGCGAACAGGGATAGTTTGAGTTCTTCTTTTCCTATTCGTATCCCTTTAATTTCTTTGGTTTGTCTAATTGCTCTGGCTAGAGTCTCAAGGACGATGTTGAATAGAAGTGGTGAAAGAGGACATCCCTGCCTTGTTCCAGTTTTTAGGGGGAACGCTTTCAGTTTTTCACCATTTAGAATGATATTAGCCATGGGCTTAGCGTAGATTGCCTTTATAATGTTTAGGAATGTTCCCACTACCCCAATTTTTTCTAGTGTTTTGAGCATGAGGGGATGCTGTATTTTATCGAATGCTTTTTCTGCATCTATTGAAATAATCATGTGATTCTTAACTTTAAGTCTGTTGATATGGTGAATGACATTTATTGATTTCCGAATGTTGAACCAACCTTGCATCCCTGGGATAAAACCCACTTGATCGTGGTGCACTATCTTTTTAATATATATTTGTATGTGATTTGCTAAAATTTTGTTGAGAATTTTTGCATCGATGTTCATTAAGGATATTGGTCTGAAATTTTCCTTCCTCGATGTGTCTCTGTCTGGTTTAGGTATCAGGGTGATATTGGCTTCATAGAACGAGTTTGGGAGGGTTCCCTCCTCTTCTATTTCATGGAATAGTTTGAGGAGTATTGGAATGAGCTCTTCTTTAAAGGTTTTGTAGAACTCGGCTGAGAACCCATCTGGTCCTGGACTTTTCTTTGTTGGTAGGCTTTTGATGACCTCTTCTATTTCATTGCTTGAAATTGGTTTATTTAGGTTGTGTATGTCCTCCTCGTTCAGTTTAGGTAATTCATATGTCTCTAGAAATTTGTTGATGTCTTCGAGGTTTTCTGTTTGTTGGAGTATAGATTTTCAAAATAGCTTCTAATTATGTTTTGTATTTCACTCGTGTCTGTTGTGATGTTTCCTTGTTCATTCCGAATTTTAGTAATTTGAGTTTTCTCCCTCTTTCTCTTTGTTAGTGTGGCTAAGGGTTTATCAATTTTATTTATTTTTTCAAAGAACCAACTATTTATTTGTTAATTTTTCCAATTGTTTCTTTTGTTTCGATTTCGTTGATTTCGGCTCTGATTTTAACTATTTCCTGTCTTCTACTACTTTTGGTATTGGTCTGCTCTTCTTTTTCTAGGGCTTTGAGCTGTAGTGTTAAGTCATTTATTTGTTGATTTCTACTTCTTTTTTTGAATGCACCCCATGAAATAAATCTTCCTCTAAGTACTGCTTTCATAGTGTCCCAGAGATTTTGATATGATGTGTCTTTGTTCTCATTTACTTCTAAGAATTTTTTATTTCCCTCCTGATGTCTTCTGTTATCCATTCATCGTATAATAGTGTATTATTTAGTCTCCAAGTATTGGAGAAGTTTCTGTTTTTATTCTGTCATTTATTTCTAATTTCAATCCATTATGATCTGATAGAGTACAAGGTAGTATCTCTATCTTCTTGTATTTGCTAACAGTAGCTTTGTGGCATAAAATATGGTCTATTTTAGAGAAGGATCCATGTGCTGTTGAGAAGAAAGTGTATTCGTTCTTTGTTGGATGGTATATTCTATATATGTCCGTTAAGTCTAAGTTGCTGATTGTGTTGTTGAGATCTATAGTTTCTTTATTCAATTTTTGTTTGGACGATCTATCCAGTGGTGAGAGAGGTGTGTTAAAATCGCCTAGTATGATTGTGTTGTGGTCTATTTGATTTCTGTAATTGAGAAGGATTTGTTTGACGTACGTGGATGAGCCAATGTTCGGGGCATAGATATTTATGATTGTTATGTCTTGCTGATTTATGCTTCCCTTAAGCAGCATGTAATGTCCTTCTTTATCCCTTCTGATTAGTTTTGGTTTGAAGTCCACATTATCTGAGATGAGGATGGATACTCCAGCTTTTTTGCTGTGTCCGTGTGCATGGTATGTTTTTCCCCATCCTTTCACCTTTAGTCTATGGGTGTCTCTTTCTATGAGGTGAGTCTCTTGCAGGCAGCATATTGTTGGATTTTTCTTTTTAATCCAATCTGCCAGTCTGTGTCTTTTGATTGATGAATTCAGGCCATTAACATTCAGGGTTATTATTGTGATATGATTTGTATTCCCAGTCAATTGACTCATATTTGTTTTTGACATGATTTGGTTTCTCCTTTATTTGGCTATTCCTTTAGGCTAGCGCCTCCTGTTGCTGATTTGCATCGTTGTTTTTCATCTCTTCCTCATGGAATATTTTGCTGAGAATGTTCTGTAATGCTGGCTTTCTTTTTGTAAATTCCTTTAGCTTTTGTTTATCATGGAAGGATCTTATTTCATCGTCATATTTGAAGTTAAGTTTTGCTGGGTATAAGATTCTTGGTTGGCATCCGTTTTCTTTCAGGGCTTGGTAAATGTTGTTCCAGGCCCTTCTGGCTTTTAGGGTCTGGATTGAAAAATCTGCTGATATTCTTATTGGTTTCCCTCTGAATGTAATTTGATTCTTTTCTCTCGCGGCCTTTAATATTCTGTCTTTATTTTGTATGTTAGGTATTTTCATAATAATGTGCCTTGGTGTGGGTCTGTTGTAATTTTGTATGTTTGGAGTTCTATAAGCCTCTTGTATTTGGTTTTCCATTTCATTCTTCAGATTTGGGAAATTTTCTGATATTATTTCATTGAATAGGTTGTTCATTCCTTTGGTTTGTTTCTCTAAGCCTTCCTCAATCCCAATAATTCTTAAATTTGGCCTTTTCATGATATCCCATAATTCTTGTAGATTCTGTTCATGATTTCTTACCATCTTTTCTGTTTGGCCAACTTTGCTTTCAAGATTAAATAATTTGTCTTCAATGTCTGAGGTTCTGTCTTCCAGGTGCTCCATTCTATTGGTTATGCTTTCTATGGAGTTTTTAACTTGGTTTATTGTTTCCTTCATCTCAAGTATTTCAGTTTGATTTTTTTTCAGTATCTCTACCTCTTTATTGAAATGATCTCTTGCTTCCCATATTTGGTCTTTTAACTGTTGATTGGTGCGATCATTTAATGCCTGCATTTGCTCTTTCATCTCCTCCTTCAATGCCTGCATTTGCTCTTTCATCTCCTCATTTGCTTCCCTGATCGTTTTAATTACGTACATTCTGAACTCCCTTTCTGACATTTCTTCTGCTGTGCTGTCATTGGGTTTTATTGATGTAGTATCTAGGTTTGTTTGGGACATTTTCTTCCCTTGTTTTCTCATATTGGTCAGTTGTCAGTGGGACCCTGAGATATTGCAGTTTTCCGCTATTGGCTTATAGTGTCCCAGTAGATTTCCAGTGTATCACCTCCCAGCCTTCAGTAGCCTGATGTCTTGGAGGAATCTGATAAAGCAGCGTATCCGAAGAAAACTGCCCCTAGCCCCCTACTGGTTCCACGATTTGGAACTGGCTCTGTGCTGAAATGCTCTCACTGTGGGCCTGCACCGTGCAGCTGGCCGTGTGGGAGGAGCTCACTGCCGGAGTGTGGAAGGCTACCTTGGGAAGACTCTAGCTGCCCTGCCTGGCTCCGATAAGCCACCTCTATCTGGGCCTGCCACCTGGGCCGAGCTTTACCCAGTGGGCAGACTCACCTGTGGCTCTATTTCAGTCCCAGTCTCTCAATGCCTCCCCTTCTTAACTCCTGGGTTCTGGAGCGACAGGGGGTGCAGTCTCCCTCTAGGCCGCCATCTTGGATCGCCCCGAGAAGAGAGCCTGCAGCCGGAGTGGGCAGAGCTGCCTGAAGAGGTGTCTGGCTGCCCTGCCCTGATCCCAGAGGCTGTTTGCGGATCGAGGCTCTCCATTGGTTCGGGGGCTTGTGGCTGGTTCTATGTAGAAAGTCTCTCACTGGGCGGTCAGCTCCGAGAGGCTAGCCTTGAACGGCACCTCCCACCGCAGGGGTCCAGACTACTTGGGGAAGTCTCTGGCTGCCCTGTCTGGACCCTGAATCTGCTTGCGTGCCAGAGTACGCTGAGCTGCACTGGCTCCGGGACTCGGAGCTTGTTCTGGTCAGAAAGGCTCTCACCAGCGGGCCAGTTCCGTTCCGAGAACCTGGAGAAGCTGGCTGTGTGGGCGGGGCCCACCGCCGGAGTGCGCAGGGCTGCCTGTGGATGACTCTAGCTGCCCTGCCCGGCTCCGATAAGCCACCTCTATCTGGGCCTGCCCCCCCGGGCCGAGCTTTACCCAGTGGGCAGACTCACCCATGGCTCTATTTCAGTCCCAGTCTCTCAATGCCTCCCCTTCTTAACTCCTGGGTTCTGGAGCGACAGGGGGTGCAGTCTCCCTCTAGGCCGCCATCTTGGATCGCCCCGAGATATGCTTCTAATGTCTTACAGAATGGATTATGTCTATTAAAATCATATGATCACATGGTGTGTTCTTTCTCTAATCCATCCTCAGCACAGAATGTAAATGCTACATGTAATGTAGTCCTTCCCAACAAAATAATATGACGTGCAGAATAAAACTTCTAAATTTTTTATAAAAGACCTCTAGCACTAGTGGTAAATTGATGTTTGGACCTTCCATACTTTAATTTGAAAGTGTTATTTTGACTGGTCAGCATAAAACATTGAAAAGGCAAATTATGGGGAATATATGAATATTACTATAGTACCCTAATGGCATGAGGAAATATATAGCCACTGAAATGTCAAAATCATTTGTGATTCTCTGTTAGAACACTGTTTTTGCTGGCAGACATAGCCTGTAGTTGGGACAGGGCTATCTCTGGTATTTGAAGCCAGGAAATGTAGTTCAATACACAGTCTCTCCTAGGGCACGGTCCTCTAAATTCCATCCTCTGGATTTTCTGTGCATTGCAGGCTGTGTGTCTTAGTTACTTCGTCTACTGTACCAGAAATACTATAGACTGGGTGGCATATGGAACAAACACTTATTCCTTACAGTTCTGCAGGCCAGGAAGTGCCAGTTCAAGGTGCCTGCAGGTGCTGTGTGGTGAGGGCTCCCTTATCAGTTTGCAGACAGCCTTTTTCAGGTTGTATTCTCACATGGGAGAGAACAGGTATCACCTCTTCTGTGTTCCTATTTAAAAGGACTTTAATCCCATTCCTGAGGGTTCCACTCTCATGACCTAATTGTCTCTCAAAAGCCTGGTCTCCTAAAACCATCCTAACAGGATCAGGATATCTACATGTGAATTTTAAAAGGACACAAACATTTAGACCATAACCCTGGCTATCAACTGCTGTATGTCCAATGCCAATCAGGGTGTTGTAAGATTTGGTAATGATATTCTACTAGTCCTCAACTAGCTAGCCCTTATCTTTACAGGCACATTTAATATACAATGTAGTGACTTTGGTACTAATCGTATGACTCTGGGCAAGTTGTTTAATTTTTCTTTGCCTCAATAACTCCTTCCCTTATAGTGTTTAATGGGAGATAAAATGAGATAATGTTTCTTGGTTTCTCAGCACGGGACTGGGCACATAATAAGAATGCATTAAATAATACATCTACATATTTTAACTTTAATAGATATAACATTTATAAAAATTCACATATACTGAATATATGAATATATTACTTAGTAACAAAGTTATTTAAGAACTCATAAACTTGTGGCTCAAACCAATTTTTAAATATACTACCTGGGTTATTTCCATAATCTTGCAATACATGCTGCTTGTGTCAGTGTTAACAAGGTGGTTCAATCCTGGGCCCTGTAACCATGTGAGGTAGAGGAGACATAAAATCACATGGCATGATGTCTGGGGATCTGGATGGCCACTGTTCTCAAGGCAGGTTCATGTAATAACTTTGGAACAGAACATTGCTATGTAGAAGACATTCATCAGGCAATCCTGGATTGGAAAATGAAACAGAGACTTCCTATATCATTCTACTATTAGGTCTGCATTAGCTCTGAATATGTTATCATTGTCAATACAATAGAAAGTCAGAAAAAAGAAAGAAAGAAAGAAAGAAAGAAAATTGAAAGAAAGAAATTGAAATTGAAATTGAAAAAAGGTCAATGATTTATGTCTAAAAAAAGACATTAACTTTTTGCAAGTCACTTGTATATTCTGTAGTCACAGAAACAAATTTAATAAACTCACACACAAGAAACAGAAAAGTATAATTAGTAAAATCTGAAAATAGTTTATAATAATATAATACATAACATTTACTACAAAGTAAATAAGTGTCTCTATGCAAGGAGCATAGTTTTGAGATTTTTACCTGTTTTTGAAAAACTAACTCAAGAAAGAGAATTATATAGTCTGGTGATGGTGCTGGTTCACATTTTAAGTTCTGGGTCAGATCCCTCTAGAGTTGGGCAAGAAGCAGGAAAGAAAGCCTGTGTTAGTGAATGGAGATCTCTCTAGGAGTAGGAAGTAGATCAGGTACAGTGGTGACCCATGGGTCACCACCCTAGGCAAATATGACAAGGAGGTCATGTCTGAGGTAAGGTAGCTTGGATGAAGAAAGAAGAAATGGGGCTGAAGTGGAAAGCTTGAGCGTTCAAAGGTCAATAGTTGACTGTTTGGAAGTAGGGCAAGGGGTTCGGGACCATGTACACAAAGGAGAACTTCCTCTGGGAAAGTCTATTTTCCTTCATGTCTCATACAAGTCATTTAGAATGACAGCAAAATTAAAGAAACCAGTAGCTATGGTTTTAATTGCTGATTTAGGAGGTCTGTCTCTTCACTTGTCAGTATTATTAGGTGAGGAAAAAATATTCCAATGAAACTCTATTTTCATATCCTCAAATAAAAACTATCACTCTTTTATCTCCTCAAGTTGTTTAGCTTGTGTATTGTACCATCTTCTGCAGTTCTGTGTTCTAGTCACATTCCCATTTTCATTTTATGTGTTCTGATTATTACTAAGAATGAGAGCTGAAGTGGGCCTTTGATCTTGCCCTCCAGGCTCCCTTAGCGATTCATTTTATCCTCTGTTTGTGTAGAGTCCCTCAGCCCTGCTGCTTCAGCTCCAGTTGTTTCTTATCATTTCCCTGAAGCCAATATGTTGTCACTGTTTGAGACGTAAAACAGTTCTTCAGATGCCTATGCAAATTTAGATATTGCTCCTTCTCACCGAGTACAATTACATAATTTTTTCTAAGTAGCAATCAGGATTTTGGTCTTGTTTCCAAATCCTGTGTTACCATTTCAGTAAGTGTCTTTGAGATGTTTTGTTTTAAATTTGATTAGATATCCTGCATTTCACTTTCAAGAATTTCTGGGAGTCTTCAGTATGCTGCTTGTATGCCCACATATTAGATGATCTTTAGTTACAGGAGGAGTTTTAATTATATTAAGTATTTAGTATGTATTGTACTGTTCTGGAATAACAGTTGTGGCTCTTTTCCACCTTCTATCCCATATTGTGGGATTATGAGAAATGTTCATGCTATGGACTTCTTCTTCTAGTCCTCCAGGCATTTCATCTCATTAGAATTCTCAGAATCGTCCACTCTCTTTTCCGCCATGGTTAAAATGGCATTTGATAGTGGTTTACTATATTGTGTTTCAGCTCTTTCTTATCAAGTCTGTGATATCATCAGACACTGAAAGAGGCTAAAGCATCAGCTGTCTCTGCTGTTCTTTCCCAAAGGTCTCTTTTTGATCAGAAAGTCTACTCATAAGTTCAGAGGAGAAGGTATGTAAAAGATATTCTCTCCCAAGATTTCTTGCTTCCCACCTCCTCCCTTCCAGTTGCTGTGACTTGATGTGCATGAGCAGACCCTGAGGTTTCTGTATTATACTGGTAAGTATGTATTCCAAGAAAATCTTAGAGGGTTGGCTGCATCGAAAGAGGGAGGTCAATTTCTTCTGCTCTGGGAAAATAAGGAAACCAGTGAAGAACTATGGCATAGAATAAATGGAGCCTCCAGCCTAGGGGAAGTAGGAGCATGGTGGGGAGAAGCTGCACAACAAATAATAGATGAAATTTCAGCAAAATACAGTGTACAGTATATATGTTCCGTTCATTTTATCCTTCTTGTCTTTTGTTTGGTTTTCCTTGAAATTATTTAAGTAAGTGCCTTATCTGAACACAACTTTTGAGTTTTAAACAGCCTTTATTACTAAACTTGGACAAAGATATTTAACAGAAATAACAAGAATTGGAAGTCTATGAGACAGATCCGGTAAGAATCAGTGAACATTTTTAAGGGCATGGCAAATCTTCAGAAAAAAATTGGTGTTGTATAGTGTCGGGGTGCCGCGGACCCCCAGCCCTTCGGCGTGGCCAAGATGGCGCCTGGCAAGGTGCCAAGGAAGTGCTGAGAACAAAACCAGGTACCTCCAGCAGACTAATACTCTCTGCCAACAAGTGGCGTATTTTGAGGAAGTTAATGTGATTGGTCATGGGTCCTTGTGGACACTGCATGATTGCTATATCCACACTATTGTGCTCCATTACTGTCCATGCTTTCCCCTCGTGATCTATAAGCTGATTGGTTGTTGTATGTAATGTAAGGCACTTGCAAGAGCGGCCCGCGGCTGCTGGCCAGCCAGAAGAAGCAGACTGCAGAAAATAAAGAACTTGCCCTGATCCGGTTTTGTGTTTCTCTGCGGGCAGGGGACGCGATAGATGGTGCCGAAACCCGGGAACGAGAAAAAATATAAGGGTAAGTTCACATAAGTTTTCAAATCAAGAAAAATTAGTTTGAGAGTTCAAAAGGTGAGACGTCTCGAGGTTCGCGGAGCAGCGACAATTCATTACAGGAGGTTCCCCAGCAGAGGGACAATTCATTACAGGAGGTTCCCCAGCAGAGGGACAATTCATTACAGGAGGTTCCCCAGCAGAGGGACAATTCATTACAGGAGGTTCCCCAGCAGAGGGACAATTCATCACAGGAGGTTCCCCAGCGGAGGGACAATTCATCATAAGAGGTTCCCCAGAGGAGGGACGATTCATCATAAAAGGTTCCCCGTGGGAGGGACGATTCAAGTGGTACCAAACTGTGTGCGTGTGTGAGTGAGCGTGTGTGCGTGCGCGCGCCTGTCTTTTGTTTGTGTGTTTAAACTAGTAAACTACCTCGTAGTCATGGGAACGGATCTGTCTAAGATTAGAATGCAGCGGCCTCTTAGAGAACTTTTAAAAAAAAATCACGGAACACCATTGAAGGCAAACACGGCCTTCAAGTTCCTAGATACTGTAGAGAAAGTCTCTCCGTGGTTTTTAGACGAGGGATTATTAAATCTTCCTCAGTGGGAATAGCTAGGAGAGGATTTGCACAACGCGGAGAGACGCGAGCCTTTGCCAATGGGAACTCTGGCAATATGGTCACTTGTTAAATCTTGTTTGATGCAGCAAGGTAAATCAAAAAACCCTTTTAGGGATTTAAAGGGGCCTTTAGAAGAAGGAAGTCAGATCTTAGAAAAAATTAAAGAGGAACGATCATATTCTCAGACTTCAGAAAGAGTGGGAACATAATATAGTAGCCATAGTCCCCACAAGTATTGGGAGATAATTGTTTCATGATTTTCTGCATTCAAACCTAATCTGATTTCTCAACCAGGTAAAAAAAGGGTTAAAAGGTCCTGGGTGATCCTCCCTCCCCCCTGCCTGGCCTTGTCAAAGCCTACAATGGATTATAAATTACAGCAGTCTCAGCGGGAAGGAGGAGGGGTAACCTAAAGAAAAGAAAAAAAAAAAAAAAGGGTGTCCGTTTTAAACTTAACTAACTTATTTTCTAGGATTCTTTGTTTGTTTTGTTTTTCTTTAATGCTGTATTTTTGAGCTCATAATTTTGATCCTACATACCTAGGTTAATGATTTTTTTCTTTTTGATCAGTTCTATTTTTTATTCAACTGAAGTTTTTAAACATCTGTTTCATTGCAATGAACATTTACCTATAAAGTTACAAGGCCTTTGATTTTATGTTATCTGTATGTCGTGCTGTCTAATGTCATGTTTTGTCAAAACTGAGCGCTCTTAAAATTAAAATTTAAAAATGGATCCAAATACTTTTATTCACGTGATTTAAAAAGGTTCAATTTAAATTGGGTAAACTAATAAAAGTAAAATATCTTTGAAAATAACTTACAAGTCTCCAGGTGGTCAAACTAATGAAATGTTAATGTTAAACAATGTCTAATATCAATTGCTTCTAGGACTTTTCTTCAGCAGGAAAGAGGCAACGGATCCTGTTCAGGACACTTGTCTGATATCTTGGTTTTTATAAAATAAATAAATTGGAGTTAACATGTATGGGATTACTCAAATGTGTTTGTAGAGATGTCTGGTTAATTTACAAAATTAAAATGCTAATTGTTAAATAACATCAAGTACTTTTAACTTCTTAAATTACATGGGGTAACATACTTAACTAAGTTGGTTGTATGTATGTAAAACAGCTAAAGCTATTTAAGGTTTTTCCTAAGGTGAAATACTAATGTTCTAATATAAGCCAAAGTTTAATCTATATGGTAAAATGACATGGTAAAATGACAAGGATTTCTTAGAAACACTAATTTACTCTTAACTTTGTGTCTCTTAAGTTTTATTCTTTAGAACAATTAGTCTTAAAAATTGGGGTGTATACAATTATGGTTAAACAACTGTTAAAGTATTGTACTGTGTTACAGAGTCTAAATTTTTCTTTAAAAACTAAATTTGGTAAAAAAAGGTGTCAAGGTAGTTGTGAAATGGTTTCTAGTTGTATATTAAATGTGTTCATATTTTTCAGGTATACAAGTTTTAAAGCAGGAAATTTATCAAGCTGCTATTCTCCAGATAAACTTGTCTGTAATGGTAATTTTAAGCTTATAAAGAGTAAATTTCATTGGGGATTAATTTCTATCATTTAGTGTTCTACTAGAGGACCTGTTATCAATAGGATATATGTAAAATTGGTTATACTTCACATTGAGATAAAAAATTTCAAATGTAAATGTATTTCTAAACATTAGAGCCTGACTTGTTTAAAGGTTAATTTTGTGAAACATAAAATATTTTGCCACTTTGACACACAAAAGGAAAGTTAAAAGCTCTCTCAGCCTTTCTTTGATTCATGTTTTAGATACAATGTTAAATTGTGTTAATTATAAAGTTTATATAGACTCAGGAAACAGTATATGTAAACTACTTAATGATATTTAAGGAAGAAACAAAGATCAACATCAGAATTAGAACACTTAAGATCTATAAAAAGTCACGCCTTACCTGAGATAAGGCTCTGCCTCCCACCTTACTACATGTTAGAGTGACTCCAAAATAAGTAAGACTTCAGCTTATTTAAAGTTATAATCAAAAGATTGGTTTTTGTTGTAAAATTACTATGATCTCAAATAGAAAATATAATGTGATTCTCAGTCAAAATTCAAGATAGCTATTATACAAACAAAATATATTTTTACTCTTGCTAATTTCATTTTGTAAAACTGTTACCTGTTAATGTTTTGCAGAAGTAGCTGCTTCAAAAACACGCAACCTAGGTAACTTATGATAATAAGCCATCACCTATAGAACAGATAGTAGTAACTTCCAGAACTAATACAGACTCCAGTTAGATAAAAGGGTAAATAACTGTAAAGTTATGAACATTAAAGTTAAAGTCCAGTACTCTCACTTTATGACTGGTGAAACTGGCTTGCTGGATGATTAAGATCAAACTTAGAGATTAAAATTATGAGACTAGAGGATGAAAAATCACTCAGTGCATCTGCTGCAGAGGAGGGTCATAAAAAAAGGGAGACATCCCTTAATGCTTCCTAAAGAAGTCACCTCATCAAGAAGACCCTGCCTAACCAATGGTACTGGAGGAGCTAAGAAGCTGCTCTTCAGTTCTCTACAAGTGGCCCCTGTGGGAATTCAGCTGACTCCTTTACAAGACAGGAACCAGGTCAATTTGACCAGCTTGATCCTAGACACCCAACAAAACAGTAAAAACCAAAATATAGCCATTCTTGGGCATTTAAGAGAAATAATAATTAAATGTAACTTACGATGTACACTTATGTTAGTCCACTAGTATGAAGATTAGAAGCTACAAATAAAAAAAAAAAATTCTTCAGCAAATGTGCCTGATAACTATCAAGAGAAACAGCCAGAGTCAGAAGTTTTTAGTCAGTTTAAGGCCTGCAGATCTTCCTAAGCTACACAGGTAGACTTAATCTATGTTTGCTCGTATGATTACCTAGCCCTAAGTAACAGAAATATAGAGCTCTCTACTAAACACAGGTTATACCAATAAAGGGATATTTTACACAATCAGATGACTTAAGTAGCTTAACTATATTTTTTGGGATATCTATGACATTAAGAGTTAAATGTTGTGTTTACATTCCTGATAACCTGGACAATGTTAAAGTTCCCAAATAAAGGCCTTGTCCTTTCCAGCCTTTGCTAGGTCTAGTTATGGGAACAATTTCTCAGTTCTTCCACCTCCTGGTGAAAGATTGACTTCTGTCATTTTCATGATACTCAGTGGCATGTTCCAGATGCTACAACATTTACTTTGTACTAATTTCATTTCAGTACTCATGTCTTTTTGTTCTTCTATCATAGAAGCACCCACCCCCAGATGACTTTACAACCTGCTCCTCCCCAACCAGACTTCTACCTCGGACCCCTCGATTGACCCGATTTTTAAAAAAGGAACTCCAAACTGCTTGCCCCTCACTGCCCCCTTTCAGCTTCGAAGCAGCCAGAACGACCGACGCCCCCTTTTCCTTGAAGCAGTTGAGAGTTCCTATAGCTAAAGCGGAGAATAAAGCCAAAATTAAGGACAGGTAGTTAGTGTAGAAATAGGGAATCGGGTCAATTCGAGGAAATGAAGCCATGAAGCCATCTGCCTTTACAAATGTCAAGGATCTCCGGAGCCCATTGATTACCAAATTTACCTGCCTATAGGGGATGTAGGGTGCGCTCACTTCTCGGGACTTTCAAAATATCAGCTTTCTCCCTGCCGGGAGAAGTCTGTATTATTCCCTTTAAACAATCCAAACTATGGTCCTTACTCAACAGTACCAAATGATTAAGCAAACTAATAACCGAGGCAGGATGGACAAATGGATATAAGATTCTATCCATGATAAACAAAAAGGGGGAATAGAGGAGACCTTCAGGTCCCCTAAAGATAAACTTTCTCTTTGTCTCTTTGTTTGGGGTTTTTTAACTCTGGGTAATAAGGGTGACCCGGTGCTTTACTGGAGCTGCGGCTCAGTTTGTGTGTTTCCACGGAATAAACTAACTTACAACCTCTTTTTAGTCTCTTAGGAGGAACAGTTCAACTATGTAACAAAACAACTGCTTCTCTCAATTGTACTTCAGATTTGTGCTATCTCTCAATGTTAAAATGCTTCTAGGTTCCTGCTGGCAGACTTAATGTGTGTTCCTACCTTCCTACCAGTCCCAGTCTCTGTTACAGATGATGAATTGCCAGTATTGCTTTCCAGAAATAAGAGGGACTTTGGAATCACCGTAGCAGTTATTACCACCATAGTTGCATCAGCAGCAGCAGTCGCCGCAGCAACTGTAGCCTTGACGACATCAGTACAGTCAGCAACTAAGCTTAATGAAGTGGTCCAGCAGACAGCTACTGCTCTGTCTACTCAACAAACAGTGGATCAACACCTAAAAGCAGGACTACTTTTGGTGAACCAGCGTGTGGACTTACTTCAAGAACAAATGGATCTTTTACAAGAACTGTTAAGCGTGGGGTGTATTTATCATCTGCCGGGACTGTGCATTACACCTGTAGCTTATCATAATCTTAGTTATGCAACAAATTTGTCTAAATTCATATCTACTCAGCTACGTGCCAATTGGTCCTATAAATTTGATAATCTTACTGCCATTCTTAGATCACAAATTGTTAGCCTTAATTCTACTAGAGTTAATGTAGCCCCTATATCTGAAATACAAAATTGGTTATCTTCTTCCTTCAGTTTTGTAAAGCAATGGGCAGGAATGGGAGCATTGTGTGTGTTAATGATTTTTACAATTATCTTCCTCACACGCTTTATCATGCGTATACACCAAGTTCATGCCAGAGATCGCATCATTTTCCATCAAGCCATGATGGCCTTAGAGGCTGGCAGCTCTCCTCAAGTCTGGCTGAGCATGCTGGATCGGTAGTCAACGACGGGTAAGGAAGGAGGTAACCGCGTACCGACCTAAGACAGGAGCTGTAGCATGCTCTGCAGTTATCCGATGACGGGTAAGGACGATGGTTGACCACTCCGCCTAAGACAGGCACGATCCCAAGCCAGCATTCTTTTAATAAATAAAAAAGGGGGAGCTGTCGGGGTGCCGCGGACCCCCAGCCCTTCGGCGTGGCCAAGATGGCGCCTGGCAAGGTGCCAAGGAAGTGCTGAGAACAAAACCAGGTACCTCCAGCAGACTAATACTCTCTGCCAACAAGTGGCGTATTTTGAGGAAGTTAATGTGATTGGTCATGGGTCCTCGTGGACACTGCATGATTGCTATATCCACACTATTGTGCTCCATTACTGTCCATGCTTTCCCCTCGTGATCTATAAGCTGATTGGTTGTTGTATGTAATGTAAGGCACTTGCAAGAGCGGCCCGCGGCTGCTGGCCAGCCAGAAGAAGCAGACTGCAGAAAATAAAGAACTTGCCCTGATCCGGTTTCGTGTTTCTCTGCGGGCAGGGGACGCGATAGTATAGTCTAGCCTTCTCTGAGGTCTGAGACTCATTTTTACTAAAAAAAAATTAATAGTTAATTAGTTAATTTATAGAAATACAGGAAAAGTGGAGATGGAAAAGGGGAGAGAAGGAAGAAAAGAAAAAGAAAAAAATCAAAACTCAGTAAGAAAATAAGCAACTCAAGCTTAGTAAATGGATAAAGGATTTGCATACATTCTTCAGCAAATATTTATGTGGATGATAAAGTCAGTGAAAATATCATTAGTGAAAACATCAACATCATTAATGTCTTAAAATATGCAAACTAAATTCGTAATGCTACAATTCTATAAATCAGTTTGAATGTCTAAAAAAGACAGATCATACCAAATGTCACTGAGAATATGGAGCAATTGGAAATATATGGTTGTACCATTTTATAGAAATATGATTTTCTATTCCTATAATATGGTACAACGACTTTGGAACACATTCAATGTGCTTTTATAAAGTTAAACACATCCCTGGTTTATTATCCCGTTATTTTACTACATGGTATTTAGCTCAGATAAGATATATGTCCATAAAAAACTAATATTTAAATGTTTATAGCAACAATAATTGTAACAGGAAAATACTCAAAACAGACAAGTTTCATCAAAAATGACTGTAAGGCAAATTGTGGAATATCTATACATTAAAATATTATCCAACCATAAAAAGGAATAGTTATTCATACATGTAATGAGGATGAATAATTATGTTGACTGAACAGAGAAAGATTAGTTGTACGTACTACATTTTCTACTTGTATAAAATTCTAGAAAACGAAAATTAGTGTGTACTGATAGAATACAGATTACTGGTTGCAAGAAGGAAGAGATGGAAGAGTTACAAATGGGTACAGAATAGATATTCAGTCGATTAGACAAAGGGCAATGACAAAGGGAAGGGACGGGGAAATAGAAAAAGGAAAAAGAGTGGAATGAATCTGAAATGATTTTCCTGTATACTTATATGAATGTACCACAGTGAATCCCACCATAATGTACATTCATAAGAATGGAGTCCTAACTAGAATAAGATGTATTCCATTCTTGTACAATTATATCAAAATGAATTCTACTGTCATGTTCAACTAAAAAGGACAAAGAAAAAGAGAAAAAAAAATGGATATAAGGAAGTATCTTGTGGGATGGATATAACATTATCTTTATTGTTGTTTCTATGGGTGTTTATAGATATTAACCTTATCAAATTGACATTTTAAATATGACAGCATGTTGTAATAGAATTTTACTTCATTGCATCTATACTTTTCAAAAGGAACCCATAATATTCTTAGAGAAGAACAGAGTGGGCTTGTTCTCTCCAGGCTTTTTATAATGTTACTCTAAATAAGACCTTTATTTCTGTAAAGATAGACAAATAGAGCAGTGGAATAAAATAGAGATTCCAGAAAAAGGCCTGAGCATATGTGCAGTCTTCATTTATAAAAAGAGTGCTACTCCAAAGCTGGGGAAGGAAAATATTTTTCAATAAATCATGCTGGGGCACTTTATATTCATAAAAATGAAAATCAAATCTGACTTCTATCTCATGTCATGCACAAAACTATCTTTTATGTAGATAATAAATCAAACAATGAAAGACAAAGCAATACATACAAAAATAATTGGGAGGACACTTCAGAATATCTTCATGACATAAGGTAATATTTATCAAAATGCAAATCAATTGGTTAATATGAGTGAATTTTACCATATTAAGAATACTCATCAAATACCCAATTAAGAAAGCGGAAAGGCTCAGGAGCACCATGATGCATGTCTGTAATCCCAGTGACTGAGGAGTCCAAGGCAGAAGGATCACAACATCCAGGCCAGTTTTAGCAACACAAGGAGACCTTTTTTTCTAAATAAAAGTCAAAGGGGCTTAGGATGTAGCTCAGTGTTAAAGTGCCCCTGGATTCAATCTCCCCAATATTCCCCCCACCACAGGCACACACACACACACAAAAAAAAAAAAAAAAGAAAGAAAGAAAGGAAAAAAAATTTAAAAAACCCAGCAAGTAAAAAAAAAAAAAAAAAAAATCAATCTTGTTGAGGAAATTCAACACATAAAAGCACTGATACATCTGAAAATAGGGAAGATTCTCCAAATGAGTAATGACCTGAAGAGATAAAAAATGTTGAGGAAATGATTAAATTCATTGGCAATTAGGGGAATGAAACATAAAACCATAATGGGATATTTCCATGTATCGTATGAGTGACTGAAATTTAACAGTTGGACACATTACAGGAACTCTGATATACTGCTGGAAGGGGTGTAAATTGGTTCTGTTACTTTGAAAGACTATTTGGTATTATCCTCTAAATTTGATCATGTACATACTCTAATAATGTAGCAATTCCATTCCAAAGCTTATATTCTCCAGTTGTGGTGTGCCCAAGTCAAGTAGCACTTGCACATGGGAACCAGCTGTTAAATTTTCAGAAACTGCAACCCAGCTCTCAGATCAGGTAGTTTGGGATTGGTCATAATAATAGTATTTACATTAGAATTGTGTAGAATGCTATAGAATAGAGCTGTTCCCTGTGAAGTGATGATTATAGTAATATTTATAATAACTTCAAGCAGGAGGCAACTCACATGTATGTAAGGCAGGATTGATAAATAAATTGTGGTATATGCATATACTGGAATATATTATATCAATAAAAAAGTGAGCATCTACATGTATCCAGAATAATTATAATTTTAAAAAAACTAATAATGTTAGATGTCTTTGGATATGCTAGGCCATCTTTCTGTCTCTGTCTTCCTCTCTGTCCCTCTCCCCTCTTTTCTTTTTTCCCTCAATTTGTTTGTATTCTCAGAAGGAATAATGTAAGGCTTTGTATTGAATTGTTAATCTTTATATGATGTCATTATAGGTTATTACTCTTTTTTCCTCTGTTTTATTTCTTCCATTCTGATAAAATACTGCTTTATAATCAGGGGAAAAATATAGGACTTTCTTTAAAATTGAAATACAGAATGGGAGTCTACTAATAGTAGTGAGGATGTAATTTTAATTATTTAGATGTTATTGATGTAGCAGCTAGAGTCAGATGGACTGGTTTTGAAATCTGGCATATTACAATGTTTGTGAATGTGGACAAGTTATTTAACATCACTGAGGTTTGTTTCCTTCAGCTGTATAATTGGAATAATAACACCACTTACCCCATAGGATAATTGTGAGGATAAAATAAGATGTGTACCTCTAACAGTGACCATATAAAGTAGGAGTATATTGTGTTTTAGAGATTATAATGTGTGTTTACATCCAGCTATTTTAAGTTATTATTAATCTATTATGAGATTCTGTAAAATCTTTCTTTTCGACTTTAATAAGAATGAAACATCTTTATAATTAATAAGATAGCAGTATCATTTTGCTTATGGGCAAAAGTGATGAAATTTCAGTAGTAAGTCTTGGAGGTCAACAAAAAAGTCAGGTTTAATTAGTTAGTTGACCTGTACTTGAGTTTATTCAGAGGCTTTCCCCCATTATTTTATATGTGTTTTAAATTTATTAACCTGCTTTTAATCCTTAAAATGTGGAGACATTATGTTGATTAACAGGTACAAATCTCAAGAACTGAGATGTGTTTTTATTGGCTTGGCCACATTTAGTAATTTATTTTTCTGTATTCCCTATGACTTTCTGTTTTGAACAGACAGCCTGTCAGATGAGTTTACTACACAGGGAAGGTTACTCATCACTGTGTAAGCAATTTAGGTTCAGTAAGCAGGAGTCATGACTCATTAAATACCACATCCACATTTTAAATGAGCAAGTGCATTTAGCTTTGATTGAATCAAGGGGTTGTTAATTAAAACCTCCTTGATCTTTGTCAAATACACATCCCACCAGAGTATATAAATATTTGTATTATTCTAAAAGCTTTATATTTCTTTTAATATTATGTATGGCACACTGCTAATCACATTAAAAGAGAAAAATAAAGAAACATTCTAATATATGTTTACTTACCTCTGTGTATTCATTGCCATAATGAGAATTCTGAAATGTGAGCATCTGGTAGCTTTGGAGGCATTAGGGTAGAAAATGTGGATTATACTTCTGTTTTATTTCAATTTGTTTTCTGATCATTTTTTTTTTTTTACCTTTAAGAACAATATGGGTTTCAACTGTTATATTTTAAAGACTACAGAACTTTGAGCAACACTAGAGTAATAATTTCTAAAATTAACAAATATTGGGAAGCATGTGTAGAAATTAGAGCCCTCAAACTCTGCTGGTTGAATGCAAAATTGTCCCGCTTTTGCAGAAAACAGCTTGGTGATAGCACCAAGGTTAAGCAAAATTAGCATATGACCCTACTTTAAGGCCTTTACCCCAATGAACTGAAAACAGTTACTCATAAAAGTACCTGTGTACATATATGGTCATGAAGGCAGCATTCACAGGACCTAAAAGGTGGGTGAAACAGCTTAAATGTCCAACAACAGATAATTGGGTTAGCACATTTTTATATTTATATAAAATAAAATGTTATTCAGTCATAAAAGAGATGAAACTCTGATCAATGCTATGATGTGAATAAACCTCAAAAACATTATGGTGAGTGAAAAAAAAGTCGTATAGAAATGATCACATAGTATGTGCAGAACAGGTAAAGCCATAGAGATGATGTATATTGGTGGTGATCAGGGCCAGAGAGAGGGTGAGATGGGTTAAACTGTGTAATGTGTATGGATCTTAACCTGGAGAGATAGTCTGGAACTAGATCAAGGTGTGTGGGTTCCACAATATTGTGACTAGAATAAATGGCAATGAATTGTTTACTTAAAATGGTTAATTTTATGTTATGTGAATTTCAGCTCAATAAATTGTATTTAATTTTAGGGTCAGTAATATATGCTGACTTACATACATAGAAGTGTTTATTTTGCTATTAATAAATTAAATAATTTATCATTTCTACAGTATGGTAAAAGGCATCTGAGTAGATGTCAGATGTAGAATTAGACAAAATACCTTTTATCTCTAAGATATATATACCACAGACATAGTACATGACTGAGAGAAGACTGTCTACATTAGCTATCATTGCTATCTTTTTATTCTCACAATTTTGTGATACCCCTTGTGAAACCCCTCCATTGTTTTGAAATATGAATTTATTTTAGTGGATATTTCCCCATACGCTGCAGCATTTTCCTCTAAGACCTCAGAGAAAGTCAATGAATGACATCTAATCTAGTTAGTTCTCTTTTTATTTTAAAATACTTAATGAACAAAAGAAATTGATACAAAGTATATAATGTGATAATTTGATACGTGTAAACATTGTGAACTGTACAAATTAACACATCCCTTGCTAATCACACTGCCATTTTGTGTGTGTGTGTTGTTAAAATCTACTCTCTTAACAAATTTAAATTAAATGATATAGTATTATTAACTATATTCCCATGCTGTACAATAGATCTTCAGAACTCATGCATCTTATAAGTCAAAGTTCACATCCTATTCTACTTGGGATGTTTTTGTCACCTATACATTAATGTGTTGGAAGTTTAATTGCTAATGTAACAATGTTTGAAGGTGGGGCTTAGTGGGAAGTTTGTAGGTCATGAGGGTAGAATAATGTAAAACCATTATAAAAAAGGTTTGCAGGATTGAATTTTCCCCCCTTTGTTCTGCCATGTGAGAAGCAGCATTTCTATCCTGTGAGGAACACAGTATTCAGCGTGCTATTTTGAAAATGGAGATGGGACTCTTATAGACACTAAGCTTGCCAGCACCTTGATCTTTGACTTCCTAGCCTCCACAACAATGAGACACATATTTTTATTCTTAACAAAAGTATCCAGTCTCAGATATTCTGTTATAGCACCACAGAGTAGTCTAAGACATAAACTTTAACCTGTATCTTTTCATTTTTTTTTCTCCCTAGCCAATGGTAGCCACTACTCTCTGTATCTATAAATTTAACTTTTTTTAGATTTTTCATATAAGTATGATCTTGTGTTTTTATTTAAGTGTTTGATATATTTCATTTAGCATAATGTTTTCCAATTTCATCCATGTTATAAAAAATGACAGCATTTCCTTCCTTTTTATGGCAGGATTATATTTTATATATACCACATATCCTTCATTCATTCATTTATCCACAGACACAGTTGCTTTCATATCTTGGCTATTAAGAACAATGTTACAATGAATTCAGGAATGCAGATATTGTTTCAACATACTGTTTTATGTCCTTTGGATATATAACTTGAAGTGGGACTGCTGATCATATGATAGTTCTATTTTTTAATTTTAAGGAAATGTCAGGTTGTTTTTCATAATCAATTTACCTTCCCATTAATGGTGTACAAAGGTTCCCTTTTCTCCATACCAAAATTTGTAATATTGTTCTTTTGATAGTAGTCATACTTACAGGTATGAGGTAATACCTCATTGTGGTTTTAAATTGCTTTCTCTAATGATTACTGATATTAAATGCCTTTTTATATACCTTTTGGTCATCTGTATGTCTTCTTCAAAAAAATGTCGCCTTAGGTGTTTTGCTCATTTTAGTTTGGATTATTTGCTTACTTTTTATTGAGTTGAGTTCCTGATATACTATGGATACTAGGCTCTTTTCAGATGTATAGTTTGCAAGTATTTTCCCCTATCATCTAGATTGTCTCTGTACTCTGTTGATTGTTTCACTTGCTGTGCAGAAAGTTTTTAGTTTGAAACAACCCCAGTTGCCTAGTTTTGTTTCTGTTGCCTGTGTTTATGGTGTACTAACTAGGAAATTACTGCTCAACCAATGTCAGAAACTTTTTAACTATGATTTCTTCTAGTAATCTCATGGTTTCTTGTCTTATGTTTGGGTATTTAATCCATTTTGAGTTTATTTTTCCATATGTCGTGAGACGGTCTAATTCCATTCTTCGGTATGTACATATTCAGTTTTTCCAGTAGTATGATTGAGGCTCCTCCTCTTCCATTGTGTGTTCTTGATACCAAAAATCCGTTGACTATAAACACATGGATTTAAATATGCGCTCTCCATTGTGTTCCATTTGCTATATGTCTATTCCCCCCATTACTTTTATATTTAATTTGATTATTATAACTGTTGTATGTTTTGATTCAAGTTGTATAAGCTTTTTATATTTTCCTCAAGATTGCTATTCAGGGTCATTTGTTGTTCCATATTAAGTTTTGGATTTTAAAAATTTCTGTAAAATTGTCATTGGGATTTTAATAGGGATTACATTGAATATGTAGATTTCTTTGGATAGTATGGACATTTTTGCAATACATAATAATTATAATTCATTCATGAGATATCTTTCCACTTATTTGTGTCTTCTTCAATTTTCTTTTCAATGTTCTTTAATTTTCAGCAAATAGATCATTAACCTCCTAGATTAAATTTATTCATAAGTACTTTTTTGATACTATTATAAATAGGATTATTTTCTTGACTTCTATTTTAGAATAGTTGGTTGTTAGTTTATAGAAACACAATTGATTTTTGTAAGTTTATTTTGTATTCTGTAACCTTTTTTATTACTTCTAACAATTTTTTGGTGGAGTCTTACAGTTTCCTACATATATCATGTCATCTACAAACACAGACAAATTAATTTCCTCCTTTTTGATGTGGATGTCTTTAGTTTCCTTATCTTACTTAATTGCTCTGGTTAGGACTTTCAGTACTATTTTAAATAAAAGTGGTGAAAGTGGGCATCCTTGTTTTGTCTCTGATCTTAGGGGAAGAGATTTCAACTTTTAATCATGACCATTAAGTCTAATTTTTATTGTGGGCTTTAATATATGTCCTTTATTGTGTTTATATACATTCATTCTATAATCGGTTGTTGAGAGTTTTTATCATGGATGTACATGAAATATGTCAAATGCCTTTTCTGTATATGTTGAGGGGGTAGCAGGTTTTTTTTTTGTTTTTTTTTTTTGACGTCTTAGTACTTTGAACATATCATGCCACTCCTACCTGGCTTACAAGGTTTCTCTTGTGAAGTCCATTGATATCTGTAGGGAGGTCCCTTGTATGGACTTTTTTTTGGGGGGGGGGGCAATTTGTCTCTTAGTAAACTTTTGGTTAATCTTGCTTATAGTCCTTTAATCCTCATAAACTGGATATCCATATCCTTCCCAAAATATGGTAAGTATGTATTTAGATATGCTTTTTTACCCTTCTTTTCTCTCCTCTACTTTTGAAACTCCATCATTCCTACATTTATCTCTTAGTAGTGTTCCATAGGTTCCTTATGCTTTCTTCACTACTTTTTATTCTTTTTATTTTCATTTTTCTAATTGGTAAGTTTAATTGATCTGTCTTTGACTTCACTAATTATTTCTTCTTCTTGAATTTTCTTCTTTCATGCTTGCTGTTGACATTTTACATTGAATTACTCGGTTCTCTCTTTTTCTTCTTGAGCTCCAGAATTTGTTTGGTTCTTTTTTTATACCTTCTAGTTCTTTTTAATTCTCATTTTGTTCATGCATTGTTTTCATAATTTTGTTTAGTTGTCCATCTGTGTTTTCTTTTATCCCATTAAGTTAATTTATGATTATCATTTTGAATTATTTTTCGGGCACTTCATAGATCTTCAGATCTTTGACATTAGTTACTGGGAAATTTATTGGTTTCTTTTGGTGTTGTCCTGTTTGCCTCATTCTTTATTATCTGTGTAGAACTGCATTGGTACCTGTGTATTTGAAGCAGAAAACACATCTTCTAGTGTTCACAGATTGGTTTCAGCAGGCAAGGACTTTCTCTTCCTGGTCCTCTAGGCTGATGGATTGCCTCAAAGATCTCACAGTCAGGTGGGATTATAGTTAGGTCATGGGGCTGTTATTGAGTTGCAGTGGGATATTAAGTTACCTGGGATGTTACCAGAAGCTCAAGCAGGCATGGATGGTTCTGTCTGGTCCCTAAGTTGGCTAGACCTTCCAGGTCACCATGTATGCAGAACTTCTGTCAAACAAAGTTGGGAGGGGCTGTAGTAAGTTGCAGAGTCATTTCAGAGTCCACAGCCAGGACAGAGGGCAGCAGGCCTCTCACTCAAGACACAAGTAGGGATAGCTCCTCTCAGGTCTCTTAACAGATGATTTGGGTAGTAGAACCAAAGGGAAATGGGACAGAACTTGAATCCATAGGGAGATGAGGCCACTTGTGGTCTGGAGTCAGGATCATGATTGATGAAAGTGCTACCTTGATATCAGCATGCACTCTTGAAATGACCTTCTTAGGTCTTGTGCTCCACCAGAGTCTCATAACCTCCTACTTGAATCCCAAGCTCTCAAAAAGGCATTTTTATCCATGGATGACTGCAAAATTATTATTGCTTTGGGAGATAAGAGTAGAGGACCAACTATTCTGCCATAATGCTGATGTCCTAACATAGTTGGTTCTCTTGAAGTGATGTCTAGTGACTTTTATTTTACAATGCTACAATTCACAATCTAGATTTTTTTGAACATTTCACTGTAATATGATATTTCATGATTATTTAGATAATGTTTTATTAACCATTTTGTTTAAATTATTCTTTGACTATTCTTTGATATTGATTATTTCTCTTTTAGTGTTTAAATTGCTTTTAATGCACAAAATTAGTGCAACTTCATGGTCAGAAGGCTACCCTTAGATTTTAGGATTATCTTTCAAATCCCAAATCTATTTCTCATAAGAACAGTGATTTGGATTAATTTATTTTACTTCATTGTAGCTTTGCTTACTCATATGTAAAATGAAATAGAGGTATCGATTGTATAGGGTGGTTGCACAAACCAAAGAACATACATAACATACAAAAGTAAAGTATAATAAATTGGTTTTGAATAAGTAACTGAAAATAGAAAATTATTAATTTTGACACTTCCTATTTTAACAACTCAAGTATTTTTATATGTTTTCCAACTCAAGTATAGTCATAATTAAAATTCTGCTTTTTTTAATTTTCATTTTTGTTTTATAATTAGGTATTTTTATTATTTTGTGTTTTCAAGTAATGTTCTAATTAATTCTCTAGGTCTTGCTTTTTAAATCCAATTTTTAAAATATTTATCCATATTGATGTTAGCATCACAACATTTTCACTATTACCTAGTATTCTATTTTGTGACTATACCAAAACATATTTATCTATATCATGTTTATGATTATTTGAGTGTTTGTATCCTGGGATCCATTAAGTTTATGAATTGAATTTTTTTAATCTAAAATAATATGTTTATTCCAAAAGTACTCAATTTTAATTTTCTCTTATATTTTAAAAAATTAACATTTTTATTTGTTCTTATTAGTTATATGTGACAGTAGAATGCATTTTGACATATTATACATATATAGAGTATGACTTCTCATTCTTCTGGTTGTGCATGATATAGAATTACATTGGTTGTGTAATCATATATGCACATAGGAAAGTAATGTCCAATTTATTCTACTATCTTTCCTATTCCCATTCTCCCTCCCTTCCCTTCATTCCCCTTTGTCTAATACAACATACTTATGAAATTTTTTTTTAAATCTCCTGGAGCTCAAGACTTCTGTAGGTTGTTTTCCTAGAAATATCTTCCTAGTCTTGAATTAGCATGTACTTAACTCCATAAAATAGTGTTAAATTATTTTCCAAGGAACTGTATTAATTTACTTTCCCACCAGCTCTATGACAGTTTTTGTTGCTCCACATCCTGCTGACATGTGGTATTGTCAGAACTTCCTTCCTATTTTTTTAAACTGGTGGGTGTAAACCATCACTTTATTATGGATGAAATTTGCATTTCCCAGATTACTAATAAGACAGAATGTTCTTTTCTCTCATTTTTTTGCATTGTCCCTGATACTTTATTCCTCTTTAAAGTATCCAATATGTGAAGTCAACTTAAAGTTTATATTGTCTTATCTGTTCTTTTAGATTATATTGATTTATTCAAATCCAAAGAGGCCCAAAATAGAAAATTTATAAATCATAAAGCACACAAAGATATGCAAATTTGAATATGATGTGGTTACTTTTATGACTGAAGGACTTTAGCATTATTTTATAGTATTTTAAAGTAGAACATCTAAGCTCTGAATTATAGTACTGAGATATGACTAGCTTATAGTAAGTTTTTTGTTGACACACTTCTTGTGGATTTCATACTTTAATAACTGAATCCACATAGGAACTAACATACCAGCAACTTAATATAAATATTTTTAAATAAACCCGTTGATTCTCAATATAAATCATGTAAAGCTGTAAAAGAATAAACATAATTGATGTTAAAGTTAAACTTTCTTGTGTAATATCCATCAGTTGGATAGCACTTTTTCAAGTTATATAAACATTGCATTTAGAGGAAAGAGCTAATATTACATAATACATGACACTCTGATGAAATATAGCAGGAATTTAGGATTTAGATAGATCAATTGACAGCAAATAAAACATGAAGCTTTTCTCTGGCTTGCCACCATGCCCACTGGAGAATACTTTTTATGTTGGAGATGGACAAGAACTTGACTTTAAATAGCACTTTGTATTTTCTAGTACAGTGAAGGCACTTTTCTGAGCAGTAACCTAATGTGATTGGTTTAGAATGACTAAGCCAGCAATAGGAAAAGACACTTTTACTTACTTGGATAGTAAAATTATTTCATGGAAAGATAGAATAATGTTAGGACATCAAGATTCACATTCACAGGGTATCCATATCACATGTCCCCGATTTTTATTCTCTGTAGCATGAATTAACACAGAATAGCATTTGTTTATATTAAAGCCAATTTTAGCACTTTCATATTTAATATGTATATTATGTGCCATTATTTGATGGTACTAAGTTACTTCTCCATCATTTAATATACCCATGATTCAAAGAAGGTTTCAATAATATTCCTTAGAAAATAGATTACAGTCAGAAGTAATAAGTTTTCTTAAATCCTTTGCAACCATTTCTCTCCAGTATATTTTATTTCTAATTTGACGATGACAATCATATTTGGGGATTAAGCAGAAAACGTAAGTGAATTACCACTTATCCTACTAAAATTCATTAAGATACTTGATACATCAATTTTTATGTTCTTGTTTTTGTTTTTACAAATGTACTATGGAAATCCTGAAGTCATCTCATAATTTCTTTTGAGATGTTTAGAGAATGTACACATTCATATTTTTTAAGCATCTGGGAGTTAGGAAGATGATGTGCAATTCAAGCTCATCCAGCAAGAGTAAGACAGACAATCAGAGTAAAAAGCTGCAACAAAATGCAGGTCGCTTTTAAATATGCCCTCACTTCTCAGAAAGTTTAAAATTGGTGACAAAGAATTTCTTGGCAATTTATAAAGGGAAAACTAATCTTAATGTTTTTCTTCATGAAGGTAATATTCAATAATAAAAACCAGCCGTTAACCCAACTTTTCCATCATGATCTAACTGCCAGAAAATAACTTAAATGAGGTTTTGCTCTGGTAGTTCTTTTAGAAGATGTGAATCTGCTTATAGGTCTGTGGAAACCTTTTTGAATATAGCCTCTTGCCGGAAGCTCAAAATTATTTAGTGCTGACTGTAATTGTATCTTGGAGGAGGTAACTGACAGCATGTTGACTCGTATTGCCAAAAATAAAGCTTTTAGGTTTCCTGAGAGCACATCTAAAAATACTAGGTTTTGCTTGAAGATTATCTTGCTCGCCAAAGAATCTCTTGGTTTTTTTTAAAATAAGAAAATATATTTATAAGTGTGAGGTGTCAAATTTTGCTTAAATTTTTTTGGATAACCTGGAAGCTAGAAAAATTATAAGAATAACATTTTAAAGTAATTCAAAAGAATTTTGATAATACTTGAATGTTACTTTCCCTTTAGTATCATTCATTTTTTATAAACAAAAATTGTACAGTCATCAGAATATTCAGATTTATGCAAATATAAAAATGACTCCAACTTTTCATTTTTTGGCATAGTACATCCACTAGTTTTTCCCATATGAAATTAGAAGTAAAAATAATAATCATTTTTATCATGACCGATCTGTTTTTCTCTCAGAAAAACTATTAAAGTTTTATGTTAATTACCTCTTAGTTATTGTATACATTGTATACTTACATAGGCAAAAAAATTCTCACAATCCTTCAGCATGTGCAGCAGTGTATTTATTATATTTTCTTTTTATTAACAATGCCAATTATATCCTAGGAAGTGATAGGAAAATAAATCATCTGTCATCATCACTTTCATGGATATATTTCCAACTTGAATATAGTTTTTCATCCTAGCTATGAATCATTACTGATAATTTTGGGGAGAATAAGAAGTAAGAGAGATAAGCTAAGCTTTAAGCTTTTTCCCTATAAAACCAAGTTGAGAATGGAAGCTAATAATTAGAAATCTGTGCTACCTGTCTTTATTTCAGATTCGTATCAGGCATGAAATTTATTTTGTTTTACTATTTTGTCTCTGCTATCCCAGTTCTATACACGACTTATGTGTAATTCTACTAACAGAACAAAGTAGAAAATTTTGATATTATGCTTCACAAAAATTTCAGAAAGTATTTTGTGTAGTTATCATTAAATCATGCAGGGGTTATTTACAGAATAATGTAACCCCACTGTGTTGTGCTTATGTGAGTGTGTGAGACTATCATTCTTCTCTGTTGTCTATATATTCTTGTTGTTGATTTGCATGTGCTTAGAGGAGAGGTAAAGCAAATTGATTAGTTATGTAATCCTAAAAGAAAAGGAAATATACTATGTATGTTGTTGGTCTTCATAATTTAAATATGCACTGACAATTTTTAATTTTAATGTTAATGCAAACATACCATGTAGATGCTCAGAGAAGAACATTATTTTTTAATAACAAATCTACCTAAACTGAGGTTTGCAAATCACTATTCCAGTGATAGACTCCAGGCAAGTTTGCAAAAGAACACTTTTTTTTTTTTTTTTTACAATTACAAGAATGTTATTCTTATAATTTTTCACTTTTAATTGGTATCCCTTGGCATCACATTAACACACTTACATGATGAGAAACACAATGACTTGGTGCCCTACAAAAAAATAATAAAGTGAAAAGCTTATTTCCATGAAAGCAAATAGTGCTTTTCAAAGGAGACAGTGATACAAAATGCAACTGGTAGTTTTGTCACGTATTCCTACTTTTCTAACATGCCTTTCGCTTTCTAAGCAAATGTATCTAGGTGTCAAGGTTAGAGTTGGCTCTCACAGGTGAATGATTCAGCTAAGAATATTATTAATTGAACTCACTTATAACCTTTTCCATCCCACCATTTTCCTTCCTTAACCCAGTTACTTATTTCGAGGGCATTAATTAAGATGTTTTTGACAACATTCAAAAAAATGAATCTATTAATACAGAACAGAATGCTCTACAAAGGTTTAAAATAAACAGGATTATTACATGTCATATTAATTTGAGTTGATAATTTAAATATTTTCTATTGGACATAAACCAAGAAGAATCAGTGGGATCTGTCTGATTAGACATACTTGCTTAGAAGCTTTATAGAATGATAATGTGTATAATTTTATGCATATAAATTGAGTGATATGCTAACCAGTGAGGGGTGACTGTACTTGTGAGCTGTTCTTCTCTATGCATCTGAAGGAGGATAGGTCCTCAGTTCCTGATTACATAATACATTTATTAACTTTTGGGAAAAATAGTTAATTTGCCTATGTATAAAAGTACTTAAGTATTAAAAAAAGAGTTATTCTTCTTTTCCAGGTACAAAATTCATTCTTCCCTCAGGAGATAAGCTGTTTGGTTGATATCCTTTCTTAACTTCCTTCTTAAGACATGCATTTGTTTTGTTCTGTTTTCCTAGGAACTACCCCCATTGCCTGCCAAGATTACCTTTATCATGCAACTTTGACTCCAGCAGAGGGTGAGAGGGTTCTTCCTTATGGTAAGCAGAGATTTAATCTATGTTTCCTAATTTCTAATGAAATTGAATTCTCCACACATATTTATGCCATATATTCTTAATATTTTGTGACTTTCATCATGTTTTCTCCATTTCTTAACATTTCTCTATATACATGATGTTCTGTAGCTTTACTAACAACTGTCTAGTGTCAATTTACTTTTGCTTATCATCCTTGGTATTTTAGTGCACATTGAAAATTTAAAGATGATCTTTGTTTTCTTTACTTTGGTTCTGGACTGTTCCTATTTTGTCTTCAAATATTTCTTCAATGCATACCTACCTTTTATATTTTTACAAAACTTTGTATGTGGCTTCAATCCATGTGTGTGTTTCTTTCTTATTCTTTCATATTTTATCTGTATGTGTATGTATGTGCATGTCTATATGTAGAGTTCTTTGTAACTTCTTCAGCATTGCCTTTGAATTTCTAATTCTTCAATTTGCTTTAGTGTATTATTGAATTTAAAAGTGTTTTTTATTATATTTTAAGTTCATAGTTTCTAATTGACTCATATATATCATTGATTGGTCCCACTTCATGTTTTCCTGTGCTTGGACCATACCTTCATTCACCTGCTTTTGGGGGTGAATGTCACTCCCTCATTTATCTCTTACAACACTTGAAGAAGATGGATTTTCACATTGCATTTCCAGATTGTTCCATAAATATAATCTGGAGTGAAATTGTGACTGTGACATATTTTGTTTCTATTTTATTTGTATACTCTTTTAATTTGTAAATTATAACATTCAAAGTAGTTTATTTGGAAAGATGTAAAAAAAAAGGTCCAAATTTACAGTTTTAAAGAATGTTTATAAAGCAAATTCCCATGAAATTACCACTAAAGAAATGAAAATAGAACTTTAATCTTTATTCCTTTAGATCAGTGTGGAAAAAATTTTCTTCAAAGCATGTGTAATTATAGAAATGCTCTTATATGAGTTTGGGATTTTTTTGAAGCCTGATATAGAATAAACTTTTGAAAATCTTTCACACATTCTTCACACACAAAAAAACTACATTACAGAACTCTAAGTATGGCTTTAAAGTAAACTTTATTAATATTATTATAAGTCTCTTTGTCTGTTTCCTGTGCACAGCTGACCTTGCTCTATCTTTCTCAACTCTGGCTGACTTGAATCTAAATTAGTGGGTGCTTTGGGATGTGTTGGTAGACTTATAAGTTCAGACAAAACTATTTGTTC
Source organism: Sciurus carolinensis (assembly GCF_902686445.1). Lineage (NCBI taxonomy): Eukaryota > Metazoa > Chordata > Mammalia > Rodentia > Sciuridae > Sciurus > Sciurus carolinensis. The sequence goes on along the minus strand of NC_062225.1, from coordinate 61,312,255 downwards.
AACAGATTGTAACCTCAGTTTGAAGAAGGATATGGGATAATTTATGAAGTACTTGCTGGACACTGTTCACAGATAATATCATGAGGAATTACATGGATTGATCTCTGCTTCAGACTTCAATCAGTTGCAGTTGTTTCAGAAATAAATGGCTAGTGGAGGTGAGTGACTGCTGAGGACATTTAGATCTGCAGTGGAGCATGGCATTCCTGCTTTATTTACCTGAGTCAAAAACTTATAAAACTTCTCTTACTTCACTTTGTTGCATATCACATTCTTTATTCTACTGGTAGGCAGTATGAAAACAGCTCAAAACCCTTGAAGTTTTGAAGGATTAATTCTCCTCGATTCCCTTTTCACATACTTAGACATTTGCTTGCTTTTTTTTTTCTAGAGTTTCAATTTGAAGGCTTCTCTGTGTGCGATTCCATTGCCTGAGTGTATGAAGAGCAGAACTGGTGTGTTGGCCAAGACAACTGGGCAACTGTGGTTGCTGGGCTTGGTCTTTGGTTTTCCTTCTGAAATTGTTTTTAAAGCCTCACAGTAGTGTTCAGTAGGCTCCTGTGTTGTACTTTTATGACTGTTCTCCTCAGATGTTCTTTAATTCTTTCCTATTCAAGATGGGACGCTTGGAACTTTCTCCAGACAGAGGTAATCATCCTCAGATGTTCAGTTTTCACACTCTACCTGCCTCTCCCCAGCAGCTGTTCCAGAACTTTTCTGATTGCATAAGTATATGATAGGTGAACCCTGAGTTCAACCTGTGACATTGTTCTGTGGTGGAAAAGATTTCTTTTGTTTATCCAAATAGTTGTCCACCTACTCACCATCTTTCTGAGGGTGGTTCTTATTCATAAGATATTTTTTTTTCCTCCTTTCATTTTGCTAGAATTTTTTTTTTTTTTTTTTTTTTTTTTATTGCTGGAGAAAATTTGCTCTGGGCAAGTAGAATTTATAGGTCTTCTCCCTCTAATTTGCTTCTCACTCTGGAAAAAGCAAATGGTGAACTGTGACAATTTTCTGATTCTGACAAGTTGCTAAGTTGATCTAGGACTGCTTCTGCCTGAAAGGGCTTATCTGCGTGTTTTCCCTGAGCTTTCCACACCTTGCCATTCAGTTGGTCTCCAAATTGAAAAAATGTTAATAGGATTTTAAAAGAATATGCACTTATCTTTACCTTCATCCTATACTCTTTCTTTAATAAAAGATATGGGGAAGAATAGTAAGGGAAATCATCTATCATGGTTTTTCCCCATTAACTATTTTTCAATGTTTGTAGTAATATCTTCTTTCTTTTTTTGAACTGATGATTCATAGTAATTATTATTTTACTTTCATAAAAAAACTAAGGTGGAGTCTATGATTTCGCTTTACTTGGTTACATGGAAGTATTGATATGTTGAGTAAGCTTTTAGAAATCTGCCTTTATGACATGCAGTACAACTATCTGGTGATACCCTCTCATCCACATATTTGAAGGCATGTGGTAGACAAACTTCTAAAAATGACCTTCAGTATCACTTGCCCTTGTATAATTGTTTCCTTTGAAAATTGATGAGACATCTCTTCCAGGACTAAGTTCCAAAGCAGTTTGCAGATTTAATTAAGGTTACTAATCAGTTGACTCTGTCTCCTTGGATATGGAAGTAACCTGGGTAAACCAGACCTAAGTGAACCCTTTCTGTATCTGGTGCCAGAAGAGAAAATCAGAGAGATTTAGGTCATGGAAACGACTGGATCAGCTGCTGCTGGTTGGAAGACAGAGGGAGAAGGAATAAAGTGGCATCTAGGAGATAGGAGGGATCCCTTGATGGCAGTCGGTAAGGAAAAAGAGACTTTAGAACTAAAGCCACACAAACTGGGTTACACCAACAATCTGGATGATGCCTCATGGCCTCCAGATAGGAATCTATTCTGGACATGACTTTGATTTTTGCCTAGTGATACCCTAAAATCAGAATCTAGCTAAGGTCACCCAGATTTTGGACTAATAAACAGTCTTCATTTGAGTTTATGGTAATTTATTATGCAACAAGGGAAATGAATACAGGATACATGCAAGGCAGACTGCAGGGGAACTTGGGAGGCACATGCCTATCCCTGTGGGCATATTTTAATGTCAAAAGATGCTGTGCAGCGAATTTAAGAACCAGCTCTCTTTCCCACAGTTACTGTGTTTTAACTTCCGCTTTCTATTTATACTCCTCTCCCACTGTCTCCTGACCCACTAATCTCAATTAACCCTTGATCATATTTATAGGTCACTAGGAACTGACTTCTATTCTTTTTCCTCCCTTTTCTGTCTTCACCTGTCATTCTTTCTTTCTTGTTTTTCTTTGTACCATAGATCTGCTGAATAAGGGGAAAACTCAGTTTATCTTGCTATGTTCCTATGTCATTTCCTTTACAAATACTTAATCTTCCACTACTTATGTATATATAATATATAAGCATATATAATGTATATAATATATACAAATATATACTATATACGATATATAATATTATATAATAATATATATGAAGGAATTATAGCTATTTAAAGAAAATTTTAATGAAGTCTAGTACATATTATTTCTTTAAACAAGGTAGAAACTTTTAGTTTAAAATATAGCATCTCTAGTGATAAATAGTCAATTTTTTTCAATGAGAAAAATACCTAAAGCCTTTGAAATGTCCAAGTTGGGATTTCGATGGTTCCATGAAACAGATGTTATCATCATCCCCTAAATTCCTTGTTATTTAGTTCCATAGTTAAAAAAAAAAATGATGCAAACAGTATACTCTGTGAAAATGGGAAGTGAGAAATTGTAATTAAAATAAAAGAAAGGAAACAGCAATTACCAATTCCTGAACATTTTCTTTCTTTTTTCTTTAATAAAATCAAGATCATCATTTCAGCAGGGAATAAAATTTATAAAGATCACAAATAGACATGTGGGAAAGGAAAAGGAAATTTGGAGCAGAAAAAAATGTATATATGTATATATTATTTTCTACCAAAAAAAATTGTCTTGCCAAGTCTAGAGGATTAGTTCTTAAAGGAAAAAAATAAAATGTTTCATATCCTCTCCAACAGGTATCTGAGGGAAAGTGAGGTGTCTGATACCACCTTATTTTTCAAATCTTTGCTTAAAAACAAGGGTTATTTTGTGTATTTTGATTTTTAATATTAATTTTATCTTTTTTACAAAAAATATGAAAGTGTGACTTTCTTAAAGTAGCATAATTTATGTGGTAAAAATAATGCCCATTTATTCTCTGTTTGCCTTGATCTTAAGTCCCAGGATATTACCCCTTTGGAAACATTTTATAGAATTGCACAGTAACATTCTAAGTTCTCAATATGTCCTGTACTATCCTACTACCCATATGCAATACAAATTCACAAGGACAGACTGTGTTGGCAGGGTGGTACTTGGGAAGGAAATTAAGACATATGAAACACAATTTGTTTGGAACAAAGACACTTTGCAAAATAATTTTAGATGGTATCAGAAGTGAGACAAAGTAGAAAACTTTTTGGAAAGGTTCTTAGAACTATTGATTATTGAAATTGGAGACCTTAAAAATCCTTAAGACGTGTCTCCTATATGCAGGGAAATCTAAATAACATGTGGCAGATCTCCCATAAACTAAGTTCTTCAAATCCAAAGTAATGTATCATGTCTCACATACAAAAATAGCTTCCTAGTATCCTGTACAGGTTTTTCCTCCCCAGATCATCAGTCAATCTCTCCTAAGCCAGTATGCACTGGAGAGAAACATTTAGTGTACTTCCAACAGGATGAAAAAGTGACTAAACAGAAGTCACTTAAGAATGCACTAAAAAAGAAAGTTATTTACTCACTCTTTGCTTTATTCAGCACTCCATCAAGCACCTGGGAGATTGCATGGATAGTTCCATCATCATGAATTTATAAATCTACTGTAATTTAAATGTGCATGTTTTACTGTCCTCTTAGATTGAAACTTCATAAGAAAAAGGGTCTGTTGACTCAGGTTTGTTTGGACACAAACTCAAGGGATGTATGTGTGTGTACTATTTTGTTACTCTTACAGATCTTTAATTCTTTGTTTATGAATTATTGTTCACTATAGTCGTGAGCCCTACAGGGCTCAGCGCATTTCTATAATTCTTAGTATATTTTCACGATGAAAAGAGAAAAACGTGAGTGATTTTACTGCTGTTGTTTGTGTTACTGTTTTGTGTGGCTAATTGTAGATTTAGTGGCAGAGAGATGAATCGGCGAAGATTTGTCATTCTTTGTTTCTGAAAATGCAGTCAAGCTTTCACATAGATGGTGGGCATCTAACTAAATTTATTGTGCATTTTCACAACTCCCACACAAATGTATAGCAACTTTTCTACCTTCTGTTTGTGCCTCTTCTATAGTCATATCTGATGGATAAAAACAGGAATTGTTTCCTCAATTCAGTTACAATTGATTTTCCTTTTAATAAGAAGTACACAAACGTAAATAGAATAAGATTTCTTTCTTTGTGGAGAAGATAAGCTATATCACATGACAGTAAGTAAAAATGAATATTTACCATGAAGATCTTTACTCTTAGTGCATTGTGACTAAAATTTCAGTCACTTGTGTTTAAAAACAGCAAAATTTTTACATGGCTATCTATTAATGTATTCTTTCACTTGTTTTAAAATTATATATTGTTATTATTTCAATCAGTAACTTTTCCTTGAAAAATAGGAAATTTCATGTTCACTTTTAAAAACTTACATCAAAACTCAGCAAAAGTGTTTCTTGGGAAGATGATGGCACTAAATGATAAACTCAACATATTACCAATTATTATTAATACAGAGGCATTTTCAAACACAAGAATTAAGTCAAAAGGCTATAGCAGAGTAGGGTTCACATAAAACCATAGATTTCATTTATATGGTGTTTTGTCATGCTACTTTGATCTATCATGTTACTCTGATACCTATTAGATTATTTTGACATTTAAGCAGCTTTCTTGCTGAAGTTTAATATAACCCATTGGTGATTAGATTGATACCAAGGAATAAATCAAACATATCAAATGCTTGTTTCTGTATCTGTCTCTGTCTGTCACAATTTAAAATGTCTCTTTCAAATCCCAGGTAGGATTCTTAGTTTGTTGGGGCTCATTCACAAATCCCAGACATTCTTTTCTTCTTTTCCCAAAGTTATATAAATTAGACTCCTCCCTCTTTCTGTGCTTTAGGGAGATTTCCAGGATTTGAGAAATAGAAGAAATAAAAGTTGACTTGGAACTAAAAAAGCTGAGTTTAAATCATGAGGTGGTTACTCCTTTCCTCTGTGAGAGCCAGTGGGACAACTACATTAAGAGCCTGGATTTTGAGACCGGTTTTCCTACAGCATCCTTAGTTACATGACCTTGGGCACATATCACCTCTATGTGCCTAGATTACTCCACCAGTAAAATTATTATTATGACAAATCATTTCAACAACAGTTTTAATAAGGATTAAATAAATAGAAACATGTAAACTTCTTAGAATCCGGTATCGCTTACTGTAAAAACACTATATATGTTAGCTAGTATTATTAGGTTACTATTATTTGATTTTTTTGGCAACTCAAGAGTTTTATCTACAAAGTGAAAAATTTGACTCTCAACATCAAAAGTAGTTATCCAGTAAATTTTAGTTGCCTATAAAGTCAGATTCTAGACTGATGGCATAAATGTAGTGCAGACTGTCACTATGTTAGTAGTATTCCCTTCATTATTAACTAACTCATTTAAAGACTTTTACCAGCAGATTCCTTATGCTATAGACTACAGTTTTAAAAATACATATTTTATTTAAAGTGAAGATGGTTACTATAGTGAGATCAGGTTGAGTGAAGTCTCCTTTAAGCACTTTCATTAAAATTGCATAAAAAATTATTCTAATAAAAGTTTATAATGACCTTTAGATTGTTGAATTCAATAGAAAAATTTGTATTACTATCTTAATTTAAACTATCTACAGTATTTGACACAGCCAGCTCCTTTCTTTTGTGATTCATTTTTCCTGGCAGAAATAATCTAGTCATATTTGAATACCCTTACTTGTGGGATTATAAACTCATTACAAGGCAACTAATTGCATGTTGAATCCCTTTAGCAGTGAGAATTCTCTTCTCCTAATTTGAACGAAATCTGTCTTCTACTAGGATTTCTTTCCAGTGATATATAAACACTCACTCAAATACATTATTCAAAACCAACTTCATTTTCACCAAATACCTATTAAGCATCTAGCGTATGCCAAACATAGAGTTACTTTTTCCCAGGGTAGATAACCCTCTTCGTTAAACATTTCTTATTATGACACAATTTCTAAGTTCATGGCCATCTTCCTTTGGGTGGCAAATTCCAATTCTTTCATACTTGTGTTCTGAATGTTCCCAAAACACTCAAATAGAATCAAGAGGACTATCTAGAATTGATATTGATAGGCCACGGCCAAAACTTGTAGAGGATCCCATGCAATCATGTAAGCTTAAACTTCTGCTGAATAAAATATAAAACAGTCATCTATCACTTAATTTATATGGGATACATTCTGAGCAATGGGCCACTAAGCAGGATCATCATTGTGCTGAAATTGTACAGTGTACTTTCACAATCGAAAATTGCTATTACATCATTAGAAAGTAGAATAGAAAATATGGCAGGACCACTGTCATATAGGTGGATCATCACTGACTGAACCATCATTATGTAGTGCATAACCATATTTTCTTTAGGGTAGGAACAAATACAGAGGATGTTTCAGGAGTTCAAAATCCATGTCTCTAAATGGTGATTGGTTGAAACTTTGATACCACTATTGTAGTGACTTCTCCAACCTAAAGGTATAAAATAGAAGAAGAACTAGAAACCATGGTTCTTAGGTCCTTTGATCTAGGAAATTCTTCTCTACACCAAGAGAGCAGCAGCACCACGCGTCAGAATTTTGCTTGAGCTTCCAGAAGAAGCTCAATGGAAGAAGGCAATGGAATGCTACCTTTGCTTGCTTTCTGTCTTTCATCTCTTTTATTTCTTTGGGCTGTTTATTTGCTTATTCAGAGTCTTCATTTCACTCTTCCCTCAGAACCATATTTTGTGGTCTGTTTTAACTCAGTTCAGTCAGAGAAACTAAAGATGTGTTTTCTTAACGACTAGGTTAACAAGTCAACTTGCACTGGGTTAACATTTTTCTCTGAGTCAAATTTTCTCACTTTTTATTTTGAAAAATTTTTAAATATTTCATGTTCTTTTTTATTGTGATAGATGCAATATATAGAAATGTGCACCTAATAAAACATTAAACAGATGTGTTCATTCAACAGAATATTTCAAAGACAATAGTAGCATAATCACATATGTAAATACATGTTTTCTTAAACATGTGTCCTGAAAAACTAAAGTGAATGGAGTTAAACACAATATGGAGCTTTTTTTTATACCTGGTTTTTAGCTCAATATTACACTTGAGAGTCGTTCATGTTGTTGGATTTCTCACTTTTTAAATGATGCTGTTGTAGAAGAAACTGCATTTTCATTACCATCCCCTCCTCTTCCTCCTCCTCTTCCTCCTTCATCATTATTGTCATCATCATTATCACCATCATCACAACTATCAACTAGGTTTATTCTTAAGTTGCAATTCCATTTTTCTCTTATGATTTGGAATACTTGATTTCTCAATGCCATCTCAAATTTGGCAAAGCAGAAAGAACAGAATATTTGAGAACCTAATGTTGAGCCTTATGGTTAAGTCTTAGTGAATCAGATGGACTAAAAATTTCAAGTTTACATCAACCAGCCATGCTTATAAACCACTATGGGATAATGCAAATTGAAGAGGCAGTTGTGGAAGTCTCTGCAGACAATGGCTCCATCTGGCAAGCATTGTATAGTTGGTCCACAAATACAGAGCTCTGTACCAACACCCCTGTTTTCCACAAATGATAGAAACAATTAGCAAAGACAGAAATATCACTTTTTTTTGAAGAGTGTTGCTGAAAATAAGAGATAGTCTGATTTGATACTAAACTAAATGTCAGTGAAAAATGGAAAAAGGATAGCTGTTTAAAGCGTATGTTACCAGGGCTGTCAGTGAATGAAACTGAGGCTCATAGATGGAAATTTGAGGAAGACATAGTTCAGCTCTGCAAGGAACTTGCTTCTCTCAGATGAGGAGCTTGCTGTAGCTGAGCATGCTTGATGGTCTTGTCCTGTGACAATACAGAGGGTTTTTTACTGTGGTAGGGACAGAAAGGGATAATCCACCAAATAACTTTCAACTCTAGCATTTGATGAGTTTATCCCTATTAATTATTTTCATGTATAATTAAAACTAAGAACTAACAATGTGTATCTGGCATCTCTAAATTCTCACTAAGTGAACCAGATACTGAAAAGGAGCCTTTAGTCCTGTTGAGCCCTGGAGGGTCAAACATTTGTATATTAATTCTAGGGTATCTGTGTATATTGCTTTGTATTCTTACTAGAGATGCATGTTTTGTTTTTTAAAAAAGTTGTGAAGGTTCTTATATGTAAGCATGTTTATTTATTTAATAATTTTCTACCGCTTATTCCACTTATTTTACTCTCCTTGACTTTTTCCTATAATGTCTAAGACAGCATTAAATAATAATGGTCATAAGTAGGAATTATCCCTGCTTATTTCCTGATTTTATATAAAAGTATTTTGTATCCTAAGATTATAGTGATAACACTATAATGTTCATTGTGCTTTAATAAATAGTTTTGTCACTTTTATATAGGTTTCCTCTTTGTTTTTATTAGGAATTTCAGTGGCATTGTGACAAAATTTTCTTTAGACATCTGTATGACCATATTTTTTATCTTATGTTGGATGATGTATTTAATAAATTGTATTGATCCATTTCTTGTTGTTTCACTCACTCACATTTCCGGAATTACCTCTCCCCTTTCCATATGGTATGGTCTATGGATACTTTGTGGGTATCTATTTGGAGTTTTAAAAAGTAACCTCTGTCTCTGTGTACATAAGAAAAGGAGGTGTGTGGGATCCTTTTCAGTCTTCTAATAGGTTCTGGTTCTGAATATATGTGGGTTTTATAAAACAAATTGGAGAGGTTTAATTTGCCTTTGGAAGAGTTTTAATTACTTTGGGATATGTTATTTAAAAATAGAATACATTTCAATTATGAACACGTCTGGTCCTAATCTATTTTCCAATGTTTAAAACTTTAATGACCTTTCCACATCTCTAAAGGAAATTGACATATTCAGGTCTTTTAATTGAGCTAATTTTGATAATTTATATATTGATAGGAAATTTATTTTCTTTAGATTTTCAAATAGATTTGCAGTAATATTCTTTAATTCTATTATTTTTAAAAATTCTTTAATTCTATTAATTTTTAATCTTTATTATGCCCTGAAATATTTACTAACTTCCTTATTTTGCTATCCTTATATTTTTAAAATTATAACCTTAAAATGGTTGCATATATAGTATATTTAAATCAAGTATGCAAAATCAGGTTTTAGTTCAATTGTCCTTATTCTATTTATTTTAGTTCTTTTTTAAAAATTGTTCATTCTATTTAGTTACACATGACAGCACAATGCATTTTGATTCACTATACACAAATGGAGTATAACTTTCCATTTCTCTGACTGTAGAGTCACACCATTTGTGTAATCATGCATGTACATAGGGTAATGATGTCTGACTCATTCCACCATCTTTCCTTTCCCCTGCCCTTCCCTCCTCTGATTTCCCTCTACAAAATTCCCCCCACTGCACCCCATCCCTCTGTTATGTATCAGCATCTACTTGTCAGAGAAAACATTCAGCCTTTGATTTTGGGATATTGGCTTATCTTGCTTAGCATGATATTCTCCAACTGCATCCATTTACCTGCAAATTCCATAATTTTATTCTTCTTTATGGCTGAGTAATTTTCCATTGTGTATATATACCACAGTTTCTTTATCCATTCTTCTATTGAAGGGTATCTAGATTGGTTCTAAAATCTAGCTATTGTGAATTGAGCTGCTATAAACATTGATGTGGTTGTGTCACTATAGTATGCTGATTTTAAGTCCTTTGGGTTTAGGCCAAGGAGTGAGATAGTTGGATCAAATGGTGGTTCCATTCCAAGTATTCTAAGTAATCTCCATACTGTTTTCTAGAGTGGCTGCACTAATTTGCAATCCCACCAATAATGTATGAGTGTACCTTTTCCCCCACATCCTCACCAACACCTGTTGTTGCTTGTACTCTTGATAATAGTCATTTTAATTGGGGTCAGATGAAATCTTAAGGTAGCTTTGATGTGCAATTTTCTAATTGCTAGAGATGTTGAACATTTTCATATATTTGTTGATCAATTGCATATCTCCTTCTCTGAAATTTCTGCTCAGTTCCTTAGCCCATTTATTGATTGGGTTATTTGTATCTTTGGTGTTAAGTTTTTTGAGTTCTTTATAAATTCTGGAGATTAGTGCTATATCTGAAGGGAGTGTGGTAAAGATGTTCTCCCACTCTGTATGCTCTCTTTTTGTGTTTCCTTTGCTGAGAAAAAGCTTTTTAGTTTGAATCTATCCCATTCATTGATTGTTGTTTTTATTTCTTGTGCATTGGGAATCTTGTTAAGGAAGTCTGGTCCTAAGCCAACATGACAAAGATTTGGGCCCACTTTTTCTTCTATTTGGTGCAGGTCTCTGTCTAATTCCTAGGTCCTTGATCCATTTTGAGTTGAGTTTTGTGCAGGGTGACAGATAGGGGTTTAATTTCATTTGACTGCATATGGATTTCCAGTTTTCCCACCATTTGTTGAATAGGCTATATTTTCTCCATTGTATGTTTTTGGCACCTTTGTCTAGTATGACATAACTGTATTTATATGGGTTTATCTCTGTGTCTTCTATTCTATACCTTTGGTCTACCTGCCTATTTTGGTGTCAATGCCTTGCCATTTTTGTTACTATACCTCTGTCATATAGTTTGAGGCCTGTTATTGTGATACCTCTTGCTTCACTCTTCCTGCTAATGATTGCTTTGGCTATTATGGTCTCTTAATTTTCCAAATGAATTTCATGATTGCTTTATCTATTTCTATGAGGTAAATTATTGCATTTTTAATTGGAATTGCATTGAATCTGTATAGCGCTTTTGGTAGTATGGTCATTTTGACATTATTAATTCTTCGTATCCAAGAACGTGGGATATATTTCCATCTTCTAAGATTTTCTTTAATTTCTTTCTTTAGTGTTCATAGTTTTCACTGTAGAGTTCTTTCACCTCTTTTGTCAGATTGATCCCCAAATATTTTATTTTCTTGAGGCTATTGTGAATGGGGTAGTTTTCCTAATTTTCTCTTTCAGAGGATTCATCACTTATGAATAGAAATGCATTAGATTTATGAGTGTTGATTTTATATCCTGCTACTTTGCTGAATTCATTTATTAGTTCCAAAAGTTTTCTGATGCAGTTTTTTGGATCCTCTAAATACAGAATCATGTCATTGGCAAATTGTGATAGTTTGAATTTTTCTTTTCCTATTTTATTCCTTTAATTTCTTTCATCTAATTGCTCTGGCTAAAGTTTCAAGGACTATGTTATCAGAAATGGTGAAAGAGAGTATCCCTGTCTTGTTCCAGATTTTAAAGGAAATTCTTTCAATTTTTCTCCATTTAGAATGATGTTGGCCTTGGGCTTAGCATAGATAGCCTTTACAATGTTGAGGTATGTTCCTACTCTCCCTATTTTTTCTAGTGTTTTGAACATGAAAGGGTGGTGTATTTTATCAAATGCTCTTTCTGCATCTATTGAAATGATCATATGATTCATAACTTTAAGTCTATTGATGTGATGAACTACATTTATTGATTTCCAGATGTTGCACCCCTGGGATGAACTCCAGCTGATCATGGTGCACTCTTTTTAATAGGCTTTTGTATGCAATTTGTCAGAATTTTGTTAAGAATTTTTGCATTTATATTCATCAGAGTTATTGGTCTGAAATTTTCTTTTCTTGATATGTCTTTGTCTTTGTCTGGTTTTGGTATCAGGGTGATATTAGCTTCATAGAATGAGTTTGGAAGGGTTCCATCCTTTTCTACTTTGTGGAATAGTTTGAGAAGTATTGGTATTAGTTCTAATAGGTCTGTAGAACTCAACTGAGAATCCATCTGGTTCCAGGCTTTTCTTTGTTGGTAGACTTTTAATGCCATCTTCTATTTCATTGCTTGAAATTAATCTGTTTAAATTGTGTATGTCCTCCTGATTCAGTTTGGGCAGATCATATGCCTCTAGAAATTTGTTGATGTCTTCGAGATTTTCTATTTTGTTGGAGTATAGATTTTCAAAATAGTTTCTGTTTATGTATTGTATTTCAATAGTGTCTGTCATGATATTCCCTTTTTCATCATGAATTTTAGTAATTTGAGTTTTCTCTTTCCACTTCATTAGTGTGGCTGTTGGCTTATCAATTTTGTTTAGTTTTTCAAAGATCCACCCTTTTGTTTTGTCAATTTTTTCAATTTTTTTTCAATTTCATTGATTTTGGCTCTGATTTTAATTATTTCCTGTCTTCTCCTAGTTTTGGTGTTGATCTGGTCTTTTTCTAGATCTTTGAGTTATATTGTTTATTTGTTGACTTTTATTCTTATAGTGAATGGACTCAATGCAATGAACTTTCCTCACTGCTTTCAGAATGTCCCAGAGATTTGTGTGTGTGTGTGTGTGTGTGTGTGTGTGTGTGTGTGTGTGTGTGTTGGAGATTTAATTTATTACTGTTTGACATCCAGTGATACTGACATACCCCAGGAATTTTGATATGTTGTATTGGTGTTCTCATTTACCTCTAAGAATTTTTTTTATCTCCTCCCTGATGTCTTCTGCTATCCATGCATCATTCAATAGCATATTATTTAGTCTCCAGGTGTTGGAGTAGTTTCTATTTTTTATTTTAACATTGATTTCTAATTTCATTCCATTATGATCTGATAAAATGCAAGGCAGTATCTCTATTTTTTTGTATTTGCTAAGAGTTGCTTTGTGGCATAACATATGGTCTATTTTAGAGAAGGATCCATGTACTGCTGAGAAAAGTGTATTCACTCATTGATGGATAGAATATTCTATGTATGTCTGTTAAGTATAGATTATTGATTGTATTATTGAGTTCTATGATTTCTTTGTTCAGTTTTTGTTTGGAAGATCTATCTAGTGGTAAGAGAGGTGTGTTAAAGTCACCCAGTAATATTATGTTGTGATCTATTTGATTCCTGAAATTGAGAAGTGTTTGTTTGATGTATGTAGATGCTCCATTTTTGGGGGCATAAGTATTTACAATTGTTATGTCTTAGTGATGTATGATTCCCTAAAGCAGTATGAAATGCATTTCCTTATCCCTTCTAACTTTGACTTGAAGTTTACTTTATCTGATATGAGGATATAAACCTCTGCTTTTTTACTGAGTCCATGTGCGTGATATGTTTTTTCTCTTCCTTTCACCTTTCGTTTGTGGATGACTTTTTGTACGAGATGAGTCTCTTGAAGGCAGCATATTGTTGGGTCTTTTTTAAAAATCCAATCTTCCAGTCTATGTCTTTTGATTAATGAGTTTAGGCCATTAACATTTGTGGTTATTATTGAGATATGGTTTGTATTCCTGGTTCTTTTGGCTTATTTTTGGTTTTCAACTTGAAATGGTTTCTCCTTTGATTGACTTCTTCATTAGTGTACTTCCTCCTTTTGCTGCCTTTTATTGTTGTTTTTCATTTCCTTATCATGTAATATTTTGCTGAGAATATTCTGTAGTGCAAGCTTTCTATCTGTAAATTCATTTAACTTTTATCATGGAAGGATTTCATTTTGTCATCAAATCTGAAGGTTAATTTGCTGGATATAAGATTCTTGATTGGCATCTATATTCTTTAAGAGCTTGGTATACATTGTTCTAGGACCTTTCAGCTTTTAGTGTTTGGGTTGAGAAATCTGCTGATATTTATATTGTTTCCCCCCTATACGTAATCTGATACTTTTCTTTTGTGGCCTGTTTTAGTCAGCTTTTTCTCTACTGTGACTAAATGATTTGACCAGCACAATTATAGAGGAGGAAAAGTTCATTTGAGAGCTCATGATTTCAGAAATCTTAGTCCATAGAAGTCTGGCTCCATTCTTCCAGGCCTGAGGTAAGGCAGAACATCATGGCAGAAGAGCGTGACAGAGGGAAGCAACTTGCATCATCAGGAAACAGAGAGAGAGAGAGACTCTGCTCTCCAGGTACAAAATATATACCCCAAAGCCATACCCCAATTCCAATCTCTTCTAGTCACACACTACCACTCAATTTATCACATCAAGGATTAATTTACTGATTGGGTTAGACCCTTACAACCCAATCATTTCTCTTCTGAAACTTCCTGCATTGTCTCACATGTGAGCTTTTTGGGGATACCTCACATCCAAACTGTAACAGACCTTTAAAATTCTATCTTTATTTTGTATGCTGGGCACTTTCATCATAATGTGCCTTGGTGTGGATCTGTTGTAATTTTGTACATTTGGTGTCCTGTAAGCCTCTTGTATTAGATTTTTCATTTCATTCTTCAGGATTGGGAAATTTTCTGATATTATTTTATTGAATAGATTGTTCATTCCTTTGGTTTATATCTCTTTGCCTTCCTGAATTCCAATAATTCTTAAATTTGGTCTCTTCACGTTATCCCATATTTCCTGGAGTTTCTGTTCATGGTTCCTTACCATCTTCACTATGTGGTCAACTTTATTTTCAAGATTGAATATTTTGTCTTCATTGTCCGAGATTCTATCTTCCAAATGATCTAGTCTGTTGGTGTTGCTTTCTATTGAGTTTTTAATTTGGTTCATTGTTTCCTTCATTTCAAGTGTTTCTGTTTTTAGTTTCCAGAATCTCTTTTTATTGAAATAATCTTTTGCTTCCTATATTTGTTTTTTAATCTCTTTATCAAAGTGATTTTTTATTACCTGCATTTGCTCTTATATCATCCCTTTACTTCACAGATTATTTTAATTATGTACATTCTGAACTCCTTTTCTGACATTTCTTCTACCATGCTGCCAATAGATTCTATTAATATAGCATAGTGGTTTGTTTTGGATGCTTTCTTCCCTTGATTTTTCATGTTGTTCATGTGTCCTTCCCTCTAGCAGTGCAGATCTGAAGTATTACAGTTTCCCCCCTATAGCTTTATAGTGTGCCTGAAGGTTTCCAATACCTTACCTTTAAGGGGGAGACCAATATTAACAGCACCCAATGCAAACAATATGCAGCTGTAAACCAAATAACCCCTATGGAGACTTTAACAGTATTGTAATAAACAGAGATGGTGAGTTTGATTATTATCTACAGTATAAACAATAGGTTTGCAATAAGGCCTATAATTTCTAATGGTGGACAAAGAGAAGATGGGGAGGGGTTTAAGATGTGATGTTAATGAGGTAAGTAGTGAGAATATAGAGATACTAGATCATGGAAGAATGGAAGAGGAATCAAAAGATGTTGGTTGTTAGCAGGAGAAAAGGGAGAAAGAGACTCTGAGGAAACAGATAAATAAGAGGAAATTAGAGAAAGCATGAGTAAAAAAAGAAAATAAGAAAGAAAGGATCAACAACAAAACTGTAATATACTATTACTGCAATAGACTATTCAAACCTCCTGGTCTTCAGTAGCCTGATGCATGAAAGGTACTTGATTTCAAAGATGATTGGGATGTGAGAGTGGGGAACAAAAAACAGGAAAAAAGAAAGAGAAAAAGAAATTCTTGAAGGAGAATTGAATAATTGTTTCTGTTGGAGTTCAATATCTTCTCTGCTTCCCTTCTCTTCAGACAGGTGGGATTGTCTCCAGTTTGCTAGCAACCCCACCCTCACGACGATGAAAGTTACTAAGTTGGGAGGATTAGACTTGGAGGCAGGACTCCGGGAGGCAGGGTATAGCAATTGCCAATCCCTCTGGAAGACTGCACCCTAGGACTCTCCTTTGGGGTCCACTTCTGTGAGGCAGGAGCCTGGTATTAGCTACTTCCGTCACTTGTAGACCCCACAATTCCTGGTCTATAATTTATTCTCTACACTGTATCTCTCCTGTCCCTGCCCTGTCAACTTCCCAATCAGGAACCTCAATCCCAGGAGGTCCTGAAGGTTGAGCACAGGGACCTGTGTGCCTGTCTCAGAAAGCTGTTCTGTATTTGGCAAATCAGGACCAATTGTTGAAAGTTGTGGACCAGTCACTTAACTTCAGGCACTGGGCCAGGTTGGTGGCTAGGGAATGGTTAGGAGACTGGGGACTATGGGGCCCAAGGGTCCTGTTGATTGCCAAACCAGCAGGACCAGGTGACTGATGGAGTTGTGGACCCAGGCTGATGTTGGGTCCCAGCAAGTGCTGCCCTGCCCAAATTGTCTCTTGGATCTGGGTTTGTGCCTGGTTGGTTGACTGGATGAGCAGGGATCAAGATACCCTCACACACTTTTCCCACCTACTGACAGCTTGCAAGGCTCTCTCTTGCCTCTATAGCAAGATGGTGGCTCTGAGAACATCTAGTAGGAATATCTCAGAAGTAACCAAGCCTGCAGGGCGTTGGTGATGATCTTTCAGATCCTGGCTGTTATCCTTGGATATAAGCGACTACGACCCAAGTTGGTGGCAACGGCAGTAGCTAACCTGTAGTTACCTTGATAATGAGCTTCTAGTCTCTGGAAGCTATACCAAGATGGAAGCTGCCCCAACTAAAGATGGTGGCAGCAGTGGCAGAAATAATTCAAGATGGCAGCAGAGGTGTCTCAACTCTGGTAGATGGGGGGATATGGGGCTGCATGCATGCAGGGCAGCTGCCTGGACTCCTGGATGCCTGTGGGTGGGTGCCTGGGCTGCTGCTATTTTAGTTTTTATCTGTCAATTTCCTCGTTTTGCTTTGACTTTTTATTACTATTTTTCTATTTTTTTAATATTAAAGGTCGATCACTATTTTCTCCATAGCTGTTGATAACAAGCATGAATTGTTATTAATTCTTCTAATTAATGTTTTAAAATGTCACATTTGATTTCCTTTTTGATTCAAGGAATTTCAAAATATATCCTAATTTCTAAGTACATAAGATTTAAAAATTGCAAATATATTGAAATTTACTAGATAAGATTATGTTCTATAAAATCTGCATTTCTTACATTTGATCAGGATTTAATCTCCAACTAAAACTTTTACTTCTCTGTGTGTCTGTCTTCTATGCAAGAGCCTGTGTCCATCATATGAGTCCTTTCATACTATAGACTGAGCTGGAACGTTTGTTTTGTTAAAGGAATAAAATCTCATCCTACTGCTTGTGACTGGTCTCTACTGCTAAAAATCACTCTACTTTATTCCTGCCAAAACTTATTGGACAACTCTACCATTCTTTTAGAATTTGCTACCATTCTTTTAGAATTTGCTGTAATCGAAAGTGTCCCTATTGCTTAGATTTTTTCACATTCCCACATCATTTGGCAAGTCACTTTAACCTTCTGTGGCTGACCAATGACCACACCTCAGCAAATCCACTTCATTCTCTCTTGGTCAGCCTTGTGATAAGGCCCAAGGTTATGTCTGGCATCTATAAGTAGGAAGATGCTATCTGGTAAAGAAAATAACATTTATTTTTATCAATTTCTTGTAACTCTTCATTTTCTTCATTATTGGCTATCAGTCGTCTCAGTGTGTGGGGATATAGAAGCAAGAGAAAATTAACTGAAAATTTTAATTTTACTCTCAAATGTCTTTCTCTGAACTCAGTTTTTCCAGGTAATGATGGTCTTACTATCTCTGTACCTGATAAGTCTGTGATTCTGACAAGTGTGTGCGTGGTTGGGGGAACCCCAAGCAAAATAGATTCCATTATTATAATATCAAATTTCATCTGAAGACCAAAGAAAGATATAAGAGTAACCTTAAGGGTCTTTCTTCTTTTCTTTCATCTTAGAATTTTAAACACGAACGAAGTTACCCTGAGGATAAGTGATTTTGATGGGAATCTGTTTTTCCCTACGTCTGTCTTGCTGAAACCCTGTGGATCCAGTAATTACTTTTTGAAGAGAAAAGGTAGTTTCAGATGCTATTTTTAAAACTACTTTTGCTCTTTCTATTTTGTATATAACATTTTAATTTTTAAAACTCTTCAAAATATCAAAACTTTGGCTTAGTGCACGCACATTTTCTGACTCAAAAAACCTTGCCCTGTCACAATAACAACTTGCATTGATGAAAGGACTTGCAGCAAGCTTAAAAAACACTGCCATGTGGCTGACCTGACCTGGTTTTATTTGACTTGAAGTTTCCCAAAGTAATACAGTACACGATCTTCTAGGATTCAGAAAGACTCAAGGCTTATTCCCGATTTGGGTCCAGGTCATGCAGAGATTTAAAGTGGTGGAAGGTAGGCAGCACACCATGTTTTCAGAGACTGTAATAAAATCTTTCAAATCTTTGCATTGTGGTGTTGCCATTTTACATCCTTTTATTTTTCTAGTTCGCAGTACTTTCAAAAGTATCTACTCTCAGGTTGTAATTATGCAGCCCATACTCCCTCTTCTCTAATTTTCATTAGCAAATTCCTTTACAAATGTGCTATGCATCCATAAATATCCTATAAAGACAATTAAATAGGTGATGATACATGTATATAATGACATATAATTATTAAAATGATTAGATCTGCATCTTATGATTACAGATAATTTTTATTTACCTCATTGTAAATTTTTATAGTTCCAAATTTCTCAAGAATTAACATATACTATTTTGGTAATCAGGAAGACATGGTGTTTTGAAACATACTTCCTGGGAAAGATAGAATTTATATTCAAATATTCAAATTTTCAAATGGTATCCAAGGGAGTATATGAGAAAAAGAATAAAATTTATAAATTAAAAGTAGTTTATTTGACTTGTGAATTATTGTGAAGCTAACTTCAAAGAGTAAGTATTAAGTATACATTTACACAAATTCTTTCTTATCCTCACAGTGATAATTTTTGATATTTTAGAGTGAATTGAATATGTTTTGAAAAAAAATTGCCACAAAAAGGTTAGAAAGCAGAATGTTTACAAGAAAATCAATCTTAACTGGCACTTGTTTAAGAATCCCGTATCATTCTTTGTGGGGGTTTCTCAGCCATGTCCCATGTGGATGAGAAAGGGTTAATTGCCAGAGGACGATGTTGACTAAATCAATCAATTTCCCATGAACTTATCTAATCAACTCTTTTTAAATGAGAGGGGCATGACAGGATTGGCCCATACCAGATCTGGCCTCTGAAAACATGAAGTACCCCAACTCTCTTTTATTTATAGTTGCACAGATAAAGGGACCTGGAATGGAAGGTGCTTCTTCTGTGATAAACAGGATGGGGTAGAGTTAGGGGAACCAATTTGCTCAGGGAAACTATCATATAACCAGGCAGGGAACCACTCCCACTGTGGCACATACTCCAGGCAATCTGGGACAGACCTCTGTGTTTGCCAGTTCTGAGAAGTCAGGCCTCTGTATACTGTGGCTCAGCCTCGTCTGATTCTTCTAGATAAGGAGGGCCTCCCACAATCCTTGGTTAGAAAATAAAACATGTAAATACATTCTTAGACCATTTGCCACCTGTACCTAAATGATGTTTTCCCAGCATGCCTTCTCAATTGGAATTCACATTGCCTTTTGATCCTATCAGACTTTCCAGGCAAGCTCAAACTCTGGGATCATAATCCAATGAATTAGATATCCGTGGTACAGAAGATACCATATCTTACCTTCTCTATTCAAAATGTTAACACTCTTTTCCTTTCTCCTTGTTCTTATGGGATGATTCATATTTCCTTGAGCAAATACAAGTCATCAGAAGAGAATTTTCTTCTATCTTCCTACCAAATGTTCTTCTGATAGTATAGTCTCTGCTTTCCTCTGTCAATGATTGATAAGCTCCCCTTGCTCCCATGTCTTTTTGGATATACAAACATTTTTCCTTCAATAGCCCATTCCTCTTACATACATACTATGGAGTTTTTCTATCTGAAGGATTGTTTTCAATACAAACAAACAGAAATGACTTTTATCTTTGTATGCCTCCCTGGAGAGCAGATCTATTTGCACTTGCTACCCTATCTCTCTTGCCAAGGGGAAAATCATTATTTATATAACTCAGGTAAAGGTTAAAGGCTTTCTTCACCTGATGCTCCATATGGGGACTAGGGAACTCTGAGTAAAAGCAGGATTTTATGGGAGGAGGACCACGAGGGGATATGTGGTTTGGCTCAGATAGCACTTTTCAACTCTAATTGACATGAAACTTGCTATTGAGACAGTTGGAGCGTGTTCTGTTTTTCCTTCTTTCTACCTGGGATTGTTGGCATATTGATATCCCAATAAACTGTCAGACAGGTTTTTCAAGAGCTACTTTGATAAGCCTGTGGTTTGTAGTCTAGACAAAGTCCAAGCAAGAATAACCAAAAAAAGTGGAAAACAAAGCAAAACACAGCAGGGCATGAGAGCAAGGACTGAGGCAAGGGAAACAGGGATCCCTGTCCTATTTATTACTTCTTTGATGTGTTGTTCTGCCTTATAAGAAATTTTCATACAATCCTTTTACATACTGTTCATTGTCTTTAATGTTCCATGTCTCATTTGTGTGTGTGTGTGTGTATATATGTCTTTTTTTTTTTTTTTAAATCAAGCTCTTTTACCCAACATTCTGGGGAAATCCCTCTTGCCAATGTTCTCAGTGATGCCATTCTACCAAATCTGATATTAAATGCTAATTCTCATCTTCCCCAAAATTTCAGCATCATTTGATGGTGTGTAATTTTTGTCTGGAGAGAGATTAAGATCCCTCGGGGAGGTGATTCTTGTTAAAACTGCTAACACAGAACCAAAAATGTTTCTTTCACCCTCCAGTGACCTCAGTGCTGGTAATTCCAATGGTAAATTCTCAGTCTTTGTCTCACATGGAATATCAGGATGTGGTACACTCAGCTGGTGGCTCCTTTCTTTTTATTTGTTGTGCTTTTTAGTTATACACGACAGTAAAGTGTATCTTAAACCCCTGTCAAATGTTTTCTGGGGCTCCTTACTGAGTTTTCCTGACCACTCCCTGGACTCCACTCACTGGCCAATTCTTTTCAGTTTCTTTTAGCTTGTCTGCTTTTTCTTTCTGACTGTCACATGTTAAAGTCTCAAATTTTCTCTCTCTTTCCTACCTAGGTGATCTTACTTAGTGCTGTGGTTTTAAATAAAAGTTTCTGTGCCAAAGATTCACCCTTTACTTAAAATTAATTTCTTTTTTTATTTGTTCTTTGTAGTTATACATGACAGTAGAGTATAATTTGGCATATTTATATGAACATGGAGTACCTCTTATTCTAATTAGGATCCAAGTCTTGTGGTTGTACATGATGCAGAAATTCACTGTGGTGTATTTATATATGTACATAGGAAAGTCAGATTCATTCCACTGTCTTTCCTTTCTCTGCTTCCCCTCCCTTCCCATCACTCCTCTGTCTAATCTACTGAACTTCTTCTCCTCCCTCCTCTTGTATGTTAGCATTAACCTATCAAAAAGAACATTAGACCTTTGGTTTTTGGGGATTGACTTACTTAACACTATGTCACTAGATCCCAAATTTACCTTGAGTCCAGACTCAAGATTTTCTCTACTAACTTTAGAAGGAAAAGCTTTCTTTGTCTGCTTACAGCTCTCTTTATAATGTCTGGAACAGTGCTAAATGAGTGGTACATGTTATATAAACTTTTGATGAAGCAATGACTGAATTCTCCTTTGTTACTCCAGCATACAACCTATCTATCGATCATTTGTAACCGTATAATTGTGGAGTATTCTACCTTTTATGCCTGAATAGGAATTTTCAACCATTTCCTTCTTGGAAGCGATTTGTATCTGTATCTTTCACCAACATGAATCAACATTAATTGATAATTCCTCTGACATTCCACAAAACCTTGCACATATTCACAGTGTAATTATCAGATTGGAAAACTTTTTTAGTCAGTGGTATATACATTGGTATATCTTATTAGGAAGAATTAGCCAAGAGTTGAAATCATGTTTCATATGCCTTTTTGTTCCTCATATTTAACACCATATTTGGAATATTGTAGATGTAATAACATTTTTGTTAATGCAACTTATGTCATTTTCTTCAGTCTCAATAATCAGAAGTTAAATCTGTGTTAAAGCTTCACTTTTCCTTGGTTTATTAGCACAGTGAGCTAACTGTTGCTCCAGGTTCCACTGACAATTCTTATTTATTTTAAAGATCTCATTCTGTTTTCCTATTGTCCAGAGGAGTCCCATTATGGTCATTTATTCATCCTATTTTGAGAAGAATAATCTCTGTCTTGAGTTCAATCCTATTTTCAAGACTTTTCAGGTAGAAATGATCACATCAATTTAAATACAACCTAAGTGAGCTGGGAGGGTTGACTCTAACAATACAAATTTATTTCTTGTTAGATCCCATAGTGTATTATTCCTAAGTATGTGTTATTTCCCTGCAGAAACAGAAAAAAAAAACATAAAATAACTTGTAATTTGAATGGGAGATGGTTTGAAACATTTCTCAAAGGGGCCATAATGTATTATATAATAAAAAATGTATTTTAAAATGGCTAAATCCATGGGAAATTCTTATAACCAAAGCTAAAGGAAAGAATCAGTATCAATCCAATGTCATTTACATATTTGTTAATGTATATATATATGAGTACATTCATATATACTTATGCTGGAAGAATGAGAAAGAAAGCCAGAAAGAACTATATCAAAATAAGATGGGTTCTCTTTGGGAGCTCATTTTTCTTTTATGCATTTTTAATATTTTTTCTGTGTTCTTTGCATTTCAAAATTTGTTTAATCAACTTATGTATTTTCTCATAAATGTATATTAATCTTAAAAGAAAAACCATACAGTTTTTAAATCTTGACTTTGCTCTTGATAACCTTGGCTTTGGTCCTCACTCTACCCCAAATTTTGTGACATTTAGAAGAGACTTCACCTGTCTTGTTAAAAGTTCCTCCACTTATGAACTGAGGGCTATGGCAAATGAACTAAAAATCCTGTCTTCATGGATTTATGAGTTCATTATCTAAAGACTGATCTAGAACTGTTTTGTACAGTAGTGCTTAACTCACATGAAAATTAGACTAATTTCCACATATTTCTGGGGGCTATTTGAATAATCATCTCAAAGAATGTGAAATTTAGAAAATATCCAGTTGTATAAACATGGCAGAGCCCAATACTGATCTTGTATCTTTCATAGGGAATTTCTCATTTCAGAGCTTCTTGCATGAATCCAATCTTATTGGCATATTTTTTTTTCTGTCCATATATGCTTCAATGAGTTTATGAGCCTTTCTGGTGCAAGCTACAATTAAAATGTACATGGGATGACTTTGCATTTTGGACTCCATAATATAATTTGAAATATGTATTTTAAAGAGAGAGAGAGAGAGAGAAAAGAATCTGAAAGCATTACCATTAAATTGGGTTGCTGCCTTGAGTATGTAGAAATTGCATGGGTGTGCTACTGGATATGAATGAATTAAGCCAGGGTGGTACTGATAAGTACTCATCTGTTAGTTCCAAGTTAAGAGACAGTTGGAGGCATTGTAAGAAGGCCTGAGGAAGATTTAAACTCCTTGTAGCTGATACATTTGGACAATCGCAGTGTGTGGGAGAGATGTACAGTAATGAACGTGTGCACGAGGCATACTCTGTAAAAAGTCATCTTATCATGGGCTGAATCCAGTTATTTTTGCTAAAATTACTACTTTGATTTGTTCTTGGGAGTTTTCTTGCCTGATTGTCTCCTTCCCTAAGGATTGACCTTCTGTGAGAAGGAGGGAGGGTGAGCTGCTTGAGAAAAGAGATGAAAAGCAACAGAGCTTAGGTTCAGTGCATGGGGGGAAAAGGATGCTCAGAGCCTGTGGTAGGGCGTGAAGTCAGTTGCTACCACCCACTGCCTCCAGAAACACATCAGCTAAAACCAGGGCTCGGCTTTAATAATAGCCTTAATAATAATAGTATTTATAAAACATATCTCTCCAAAGTGCTCCAAGCACTTCCCACTCACAGTCTTATTGTACAGGGGTAGACCCAGTTACTCTACCCCAGTTAGCAGGAAGCATAACAATTGAGGACCATTGTTCATTTACTGCTACAGGGTGTGAAGCACAGAGGAGCAGGAAGCACACAAATTTTAATGTTTTTCTTCTCCTAATAATTTTTTTCCCTTGCAGCTTGTCATTGTTCCTCCCCTCATGTGCAAAATTGAATTAAAAACCCCACAAACTTTTCAGAAATTCTGTACTGATATTGCAACTTTGAAAGGAAATAAGTATTTCCTCAGTCTTTTTCTCCCACTCCCAGTGTAAGTTTGTTTCTTCCTGGGTATAATTATCCATTGCCATTTCCATGACCATGGGTATAAAAGCTGTGTACCATAGGTTCTGTGTTAAAAATCACTCTGATTTTTAAAGTTTGTAATTCTAATATGTACTAAGCCATACCAACTGTCCTTCAAGTGTGAGAGATTGATAGAGACAAAGAAACATTCAATCTTAAAAAAAATTCACAATAACCATGAGCAGAAGCAAAAAGAAATATATGAACATGGCCTCTGGGTTTTTTTTTTTCAATATTCACACATTTTTTTTAAAGTCATATATCTTCTTTGATATCAATTTTCTGATACTCATTAACATGCTGTTATATTTCTTTGAAATTCAACTTAAATCTGCTTATTTTCTCCTACTAAAGTGTTCTTTTACTCTCTCATCTGCCCACCTTGAGAGTGAAAATTCATGATTACCAAAGATAGGAAATCAGTTCAGTGACTCATTTCCCAAATTTTCCAAATATGCAGCAAGGCATGAATATATTCCATAAAGAATGTTGACTAAGAGATGATGAGTACAAGATGATTAACTTTTTGAAGAATTTAGCAAGAGTATTCATCCTAAAGGGGGAGGTACCATCTATGAGTGGTTTGCAAAAGACATCATGAAAACTATAGGCCCCTTTCTGATGTGTTTGAACTTTTGTTTATTCACAAGGAGATGAAACACTGACATGTAGAATAAATGAGGTTTGAAAATTTTTTCCACTTACAAATAGTTCATGCCTGTTTCCTCTTTTCAGATAATACATAGTGATTAAAATTAGATTTGTTTGTATCATAATGTGAATATTACGTGCCTAAATAAAGAAAACATGTCCCTCTAGAACTACAAAAGATTTTCAGAAGTTTATCAAATGACCTAATTTTGTGGAAATTTAAATGTCTTGCACAGAAAATTACTCTCCCGATAGAAATGTCAGCCTTGCCACATGCCAAGCTTCTCTACCCCCTCAATGTTCTGCTGTTCATGGAACCACAGGAATGTCGGTGTGAAAATATATAGTTACATAACGCATGATGTACTGTGCCATCCTGGGGAATTTTATAACACACCATTCATTTGTTTCTGAACATTTTCCTGGATGCTTTTCAGAAGGCACTGTTGAAGCCAAGATTGTCCTTGTCCTTAGACAGACCTTGACTAATGCTCAATAAATAATCATCTAAATGTGAGCATGAATTTTTATTCTAATACCCATTTCCTTGAATCAATCTAAATGGAAAAGGGAAGTAAGCAAAACTGTTCCAGTATGTTATAAACACTCTCATTTTCATGTGGAAATTCTTATTTAAAAACCTCAGAGACATTTTTCTGTGGAATAAAAGAGGGAGCAGATGTATCAAAATTCTTTCATCTCAATTATGATATCAGAAAATATAAAAACTTATTTTTTAAAAACTAAACCTTTAAATGTATTCTTGTTTGAGTAGGGTTAGCAAAAGACATTGTCAGGGTTTTAGAGAGAAAAAAGAAATAAATTTTTTTTTTCTTGAAAATGACATGCAACATTCAATATGATTTTCCAAACAAGATCACAATAATTGCTTGGCTTTCATCACATTAGTACCTCTGTGTTAATAATAACAAATTGTTTCCAGGCAATATTTTTGAAGTGGGGCTTCCCCAAAATGTTTGTTTAGTTAGTAA
The DNA here is from genome assembly GCF_902686445.1 of Sciurus carolinensis. Lineage (NCBI taxonomy): Eukaryota > Metazoa > Chordata > Mammalia > Rodentia > Sciuridae > Sciurus > Sciurus carolinensis. Next base: position 61,286,141 of record NC_062225.1, on the reverse strand, counting down.
AACTTAAAAGTTACATTTATTTCTCATCTGCCTGTCTCCCCTTTTCTTGACTTCCTTACACACAACAAAATGTTGACTTTTTTCTTTTTGTTTTTTATTATGTTTTATTGCATTATAATTATACACAATAGTGGGGATTCTTTGTGATATATTCGTACATGCACATAACATAATTTATTCCACTTTATTCCCTAGTCTTTCCCCATTCCTTCCCCTCCTCCATACCCTGATCCCCTGCCTCTACTCAGCTGGTGTTCCTACTATTTATTTATTTTAAAACTGGTGCATCGTAATTAAAACTAAAAGTGAGATTCATTGTGATTCATTCACAAATGTAATTTGGTAGAATTTGTTCCCCAATACCTACCTTTCCCTCCTCTTAGCTCTCCCGCCCAATCTCTTCCTCTACTCTGTATTCTCCCTTCTATTTTTATGAAATTCCTTTTTTATTATTCCTTCTTTCTCTCTAGCTTTCACATAGGAGAGAAAATATTTAACCCTTGACTTTCAGGGTCTAGCTTTTTTTTTTTTTCACTCAGCATAATGTTCTCCAGTTCCATCCATTTGCCAGCAAATGGCATAATTTCATTCTTCTTTATGCTTGAGTAAAACTGTTTCGAGTATATATATTACACTTTCTTTAGACATTCATCCATTGAGGGACACCTAGACTATTTCTGTAACTTGGCTGTTATGAATTGTGCTGCTATAAACATTGGTGTTCATGTATCACTATAGTATGTTGATTTTAATTATTTTGATAAGTACTAGAGAGTAAAATAGCTGAGTCATATAATGGTTCCATTCCTAGTGTTTTGAGGAATCTCTATACTGGTTTCCATAGTAGTTATATTAATTTGCAATTCCAAGAAAAAGATTAAGTGTTTCTTTTTCCCCACATCCTTGTCAGCATTTTTTTATTATTTGTTTTCTTGATGATTGGCATTCTAGCAGGAGAAGATAAAATCTCAGTATAGTTTTGATTTGGATATTCCTGATTACTATGGATGTTGAACATTTTTTTCATATATTTCATGGTCATTTGTATTTATTTTTTTGAGAAATGTCTATTTAGTTTGTTTTCCCATTTACTAATTGTGTTATTTATTGCGTGGTGGCAAGTTTTTTATATAGTTCTTCCCATATGTAAAAATATATATGAATATTTATATATTCCCTGAATACTAATCCTCTGTCAAAAGAGTAGCTGGCAAATCCTTTCTCCCATCCATAAGCTCTCTTTTCATATTCTTTTTTCCTATGTTGTGCAGAAACTTTTTAATTTTATGCCATTCAACTTATTTATTCTTGGTTTCATTTCTTGAGCTTTAAGAATTTTATTAGAGAAGTTGATGCATGCATCTATACATTAGAGTGCTAACTCTATGTTTTCTTCTAGGAGTGGAAAAGTTTCTGATCTAAGTTCTAGGTCTTTGATCCACTTCGAGTGGTCTTTTGTGAGGGGTGAGAGATAAAGGTCTAATTTCATTCCTTTACATAAGATATTCAGTTTTCTCAATACCACTTATTAAAAGGAATCTTTTACTCCAACATGTTTTTGGCACTTTTGTCAAGGATAAAATGATGGTATCTTTGTGGGTTTGTCTCTCTGTCTTTTATTCCATTGATATTAATGTTTGCTTTGATGCCAATTCCACACCGTTTTGTTTTTGTTACTATAGTTTTGTAATATAATTTGAGATCAGGTATTGTGATGCCTCCAACCTTGTTCTCATTGCTCATAATTGCTTTGGCTATTATGGGTCATTTATTCTTCCACATGAAATTTATAACTTTTTTTTCTAGTTCTGTGAAGGATGTCATTGGCAATTTGATGAGGATACCATTGAATCTGTAGAACATTTTTGATAACATATTAATTTTGCCTATCCAAGAAAAGAGGAGGTCTCTCCATATTCTAATGACTTTTTCAATTTTTTTCTTCAACATTCTATAATTTTCATTATAGAGATCCTTCAACTCCTTGGTTAGATTTATTCCTGGATACTTTTTCTTTTTTGAGGTTATTGTAAATGTAATTGATTTTCTGATTTCTTTTCCATCTTATTGTGTTATTGATATATGAAAAGATCTTGAGTTTTGTATGCTGATTTTTGTTTAATTTTTTATCATCTCAGAAGTCTTCTGGTAGATTTTTGGGGTCTTCTAATTATAGGATAATATAATCTTCAAACAGAGAACATTTGAATTCTTCTTTTCTTATTTGTATCCTTTAAATTCCTTCTCATATCTAATTGCTCTGGATAAAATTTCCAGTACTATATTGACTAGGAGAAATGAAAGTGGTGTTTCTCTGTCTCTTCCTCTCTTTCTACATGTATATCCATAAATATATATATACATACATATATGTACATAAATATACATATACTACATGCAGATTTTGTAATTATTTAATCATTTTATATCTTACATATATTTTTATTGTTCTAAATGAATGATCTTTTTTAGAATTAAGTTGTTAAGGAAGTTTTGAAAGAGTCTGACTTATTCTGTTGGAGCAGATAACTCTGATGCTTTTACAGTTGGTAGTTTTCAGTCTAAATAAGTAAAATTTCAAAAGCAAGTTACACATCTTTTCAAGAAAGCAGTGTTTAGTTAAGACCAAAATACGGTCTAAAGATCAGTGTTTTACTATACTGTGTTCTATTCCTATGCTGCTATCTCTATCAAATATTTACCTATGAAAATGATCTCAGGAAATGTGTGAAAAGATATTCTAGAAAACTTTCAAATTAGATCACCAATCATTCATATCATTCGGTTTGGACTAAAAAGACTGTATAAATGTGGACAATATACAGACTACTTGCATAGTGGGTTTCTATTTTTTTTTTTTTGAACTTTCACTCTCCCAACATTGAAAATAATTTTGATCATATTAATATGTATTAAAAAGTATAGGGAGTTTTTATTTCATTTATTAATAGTGCCAATAAACACTTATGGGAAATTCTTATAAACATTTAAATGTTTTGTTACATTATTTGCTTGTTTGATTTAAAAATTAAAAATTTATATGTACTAAAATGTTAGGAATGTATCTTTGATGATCTGTCTGATATCAGGCTGTATTGTCAATGTTACTAAGAGAAGTACTTATGGAGCATACTTTAAATCCAAACCAAAATGAATTAATGGGTCATCAAGGTAAGAAAACAGAGCAAGGGAAGCATGCAGGCAACAAGAAGTTAAACAAGATTGAGAATTCAAATATTGGAATAAAAATTAAAAGCATCAATCTGATCATATGCAAAAATGATATACTCTATTTGTTATCAAAATATTATTAGTTTTTCTCTCTATTGGGCCTAGTACAGATTTCATACAATTGTATGATTTTTGTTTGTTTAGGTGTTAAAAATAAAAACAAAAATATCAACATTGAATAATAATAATTCTTAGTACCTAAGTGTACAATTCTCTACCATTTTTGTTTCATATATTTACATGTTTTCACATACCTTGCATATTCCTCCATTATTATTCTTTGGTGTCCTCCTGAATTGAAATACAATGATGTATATAGATATATTATTATATACACTATAGTGAACATTTATTCAGGATAGGTTTCTAGTCTTATTTATAATGGTTCTCCTAGCATTTTTAGTAGTTCATCCATCACAAATTATTCATGCAGTAGATTGCATAAAGTTAAGAAGCAGGCTGGTGAAATACCTGAAGATAACTTAGGTACCAGATGAAAAAAATTGGATTTCAAGACAACTAGGTGGGGTAGTTGTCATTGATGCATTAAGGCAGTAGGATTCAAACTATCTTCAAGGGACCAGATGAGTGTCACTTTTCATTGTCTGAGATGATTGGGTGTATGAATGATGGTTTTTGGGCAGGACCATGGAGAGCTCTGTGTTTTGCACTCAGTTCATTTGCTCCAGGCTGCATAGAGTTGGATTGACTTCTGTAACTGTACAGGTTTAATGGTATTCCAGCCAAATAATGGAATTATTGACTCTCTTGAAAAATACGACAAATACAGGAGTATTTTTGCAAATGTTAAGGGTTGCTCCAGAAATCATCCTTTTATGAAGAATTTACATGTAAAATCAGTTTAGGGAGATGGAGGGACATAATGAGAATGAAAGTAAACCTATTTACAGTCCTAAGCCGTATGTGTGTGTGTGCATGTACATGATCAGATTTTATTTAAATGGGACAATACAACAGCAATAACACAGTAAATAAATAGAAATATATTTAAAGATAAAATTCAGTAGTATAAAAAAATTGATTTCACCCCTGGCTTCTTAGAATTTGTAACAGTATCTCTTCCCAGCTTAAAATAAATGACTTAAATTCAATTTGTATTGGTGAAAATGTGTATTATGAAAAATTTGTATGGGTGCCACATCCTTGACCCTTTATCTCTGTTTTCTGTGTAGCAACCCCTCACTCTGGTTTCAAGAAAGCACAGAATTTGAATTAGAAAAAGCCCTGCACAGTCTTTTACAAAAGCATATCTCCATTTGCACAAGAAACAGTTCTATCTTCTTCCTTTTCATTGCAGATATATATGCCATGCCAAAAAATATGAGGAATTTAAGGAATGTGATGTCAGCCTCCATTACACATGAGTTTTATTCCTGGTTGCTAAGTAAAATATTTGCTCAAACTTTCAACTCACAGAATATTTACTAAGGATCTTCTCTGATAATCTTTTGAAATAACAGCAATCTTTAAAGAGAATGTGGGGGGTTACAAATTGTATTTATTAAACACATTGCATGCTTGATACTTAACAAGATGAACTCATTTTATTACCTCCCTGTGAGGGTTAGATTTTTATTAAAAGCAAAATAGAAGCTATTGGAGAATTTTAAAAAGTCAGGGGGTGGTGACAAGCAGTTGTTGGCATAGTGCTAAATGATGTAAGCCCTAGCATTAGACTGTTTGGGTTTGATATAATGATTGCTTAATTTAGACAACTAATTAAACTTTACATGTTTCACTTCTATGTGTGTAAAATAAGACTGAATGCTAATATTGCTTTGAGCACTAAATTTTAAAAAGTAACTATTTGCCATCAGATTATAATCTAAATTTTAATATGTAATTCTGACTCCTCTGTGAAACATGAAAAGTAAATCAAGAAAACTTGTTGAAAAGGAATAGGGGTGCTGTTTGAGGCTGGGGTCTGGAAGATCTCTATAATTGTTGAATAAGGGTCAGAATGAATTGGGACAGTAAGACTTTACAAGCATAAGCCAGAGGCAGAAGCACACAAACATAATCCCAGCTAGTCAGGAGTTGAGGGCAGAGGTTTGCAGTTTTGAAGTCAGCCTTGGCCACTAATGAGAACCTATCTTGAAAAAAAAAAAAAAAAAAAAAGAGGAAGAAGGAAAGAAAGAAAGAAAGAGTGAAAGAAAGAAAGAGTGAAAGAACTTTGCTCAGTTATAGGGTGTCCCTGGGTTTAATCCCTAGTATCACAAGGGAAAATTCTCAAACAGATGACTTAAAAACAATTCTCTGGGCCAGACCCCTGGTGTCTCTGATCTATAGTTCTGCTGCACAGCCTGAGACTTTGCATTTCTCACAAGTTCCCAGATGATATGAATGCTGCTGGCTCAGGGACCACACTTTGAAAACCCCTGACCCAGAGTGGACCTGGTCAAGGAAAAAAGCCAGATCATCAAAGCCAAGGAGTGTTTGGTGTTTTTGAGAAAGAATTAAGTATTGAAAATGACTGAACTGACTATGGGGGTGAGCCAGATCCTTCAGGGCTTTGTGAACATTAGTGGGCTTGAGACTTTTAGGGAGAACTATGATGTCTTTTAGAAAAGAAATGATATGTTTAAAGAAGATTACTCTGACATTGGTGTGTGGAGTAGTCATCAATGAATCAGTACAAGAAATAATAACATCAGTGAGGAAGTTATTTCAGTCCAGACGAGAAGATAGAGCCTTATGCTAGGGTGGCAGTGGTGGAGGTGGTGAAGACTGTATTCTGGATATTCTAGAAATAACACTGATAAGTTCCGCTGCAAGATTGCTTGGGGAAAGTTGAGAGAGGATTTGAGAATGGCTTCAGTTTCGGGAATTTTAGGCATGGGTCAGGAAAACGCAATCTAGATCTAGTAAAGACCCAAGAAGAGATATAATTCCGAAAAGCAAATAACTCAGAATTTCAAGTCAGACTTTGTTGTTTACATGTGTGGCATTGCAAGCAAGCAGAAGGCAGGGTATACCAGACAGGCTGGGAACCATGGTACCAACATTAACACTCTTGTCCTGTGATGGCTTTGCATAGTAGATGAGGAATCTTATAATTATGTGTAAGAATAATGAGATCAAATGCCCAGCATGGAGGGAAATGTGGATCTAATAAATTAAGAAATATCAAAAATGTCTCTGAAAAAGGTGCTGAGATGGTGTCTCTGAAAGGGGGTTAAATGTATGTTTGAAAACAAACAAATGGAACATTTAACAAGAAAAACATGGGAGTCTTATACTGAAGAACTTTGAAAAGGTTAGGATGTTAGTTTGAAAGAGCAAAATTAAATCTATCGGATTTAAACCTGTAGATTACATTCTTAAAGTTCTGTTACTTATGGAGAACCTGATTTTATCCTTGAAACCTGATACACATAAAGACTTCAACTTACATTCATATATTATCATTATAAAGTTTTTGATGTTCAAAAGAATTTTTAAAATCCTCTTTATTTTGATGTATCAATATTCACACTGATAAGAGTAAGGTCTGGTTGCTATTGTACAAGTGACTACAGATAACAGTCATGGACTATACAATTCACGAAGGTAGAAGAAAGTATTTTGGATGTTTTCAAAATAAAGAAATGATAAATATTAGAGGAGATACATATATTTAATTAGATTTAAATATTATACAATGTATACCTGTATTGAAACATCACATAGTACTCCATTAATATGAATAATACTTGTGTTTTTATGTGCTAGTTTAAAATAAATCTACATTTTTTAAAAAAATAAAAAAAATGTTTGTTTGGGGGGAAGCCATGGCATGGTACTACCATGGTTGAGTGGATCTGTTTCAGCAGGCACTAGGTAATGGGGAGAAATTTTGAGTTGCCATGTACCCTCCTTCCCAGACACTCACACCAGGAGTCCACACTCCTGAGGTGAGAAGTGCATTACACCCTTGGGGCCAGGGTCACTGCCTGCTGAACTGTGGGCACTCCCCATGCAGGACTGCTTCCTCCCTCTTTTACCTTGAACTTCATGCAGAGGAGCCTGCAGTCTGTCCTAGTTGATCCTTTCTAGTATTTATCCTTTTATAGAATATTTATAGAACACATACCTGAAGATTATGTAAATAATCATTCATGTTATACTTTTATACTTTCATAACTTTAGTTTTTAGTCTTTACATTTTGAATAACCATTGAATTTATTTTGGTACACAGTATAAGAATATAATGCTTTTTCTTTAATGTTCAAACATTCTTTAATGTTCAAATTGTGCTCTAACACAATTTATTGAAAAGTTGATTCTGTTGCTCTGTATATGAAACCATTTTTTTAAAAATTTTAAGTTTGTATTCTTGTAATCAGGGATTTTGTATCATGTCCTGTTCCCCTGTCTGATATTGTATCTATACCATGATATTTGGGTAATTATAATTTCAATATATAAGGACAAAAATAAACTTTCAAAAAACTTTTAAGATTCTCTAATGACATCTACTAAACCTTTAATCAAAAGCACATAGAGGTTCTTAACTCCTGTTTTCTTCAAACATTAGCTTGTTTTCCTGATTGTATTCATTTTCACTAAGCTAAAGTTGGCAGAAAGACATGAGGTTTTTTTGTGTTAATTCCCATTAGAATATGGCAGTTATATCAAGGAGAAGTTTTAATATATGTTAATTGAGGTGAAAGTATTTTGCCAATTAAAGCACAGATAAGATATTGTTATTGTGAGTTATTGAATTACATGTCATAACTGACATAATGAAAACCTGACATTATTCAGTGATGTTCACATTGCAAATTTGAGAACAGCTTTCCTTTCATCTCACATGAATCTGGATGCAGAAATCAACACCACAAATTATTGCAACTACATCGTCGTAATAATTTTGAGGAGTCATTGTAAGGAACAGAATTTACCACAAGTCTAAAATCCACTAACTAGATATCCATGATTATATAAAGATTAATAAGAAAAATGTACTGATTGTTAATTGGCCTACAGATAATTTAAAGGCACTTATTGATGATATTTTGTTTCTTAGGTGGAATAGAATATGATAAACATGGACTACATTTTTTACTCCTTATTGTCTTGGACATTTTTCTTAATCTCTAATTTTGGCTTTTTGGATAATGAAGATAGAGTACCCAACCCAAACAGTTACAGTGGAGATTAAATGAGAAAATATAACTGAAATGGGTGGCCCATAAATATATTCTATTCACATCTTAGATTCTTCAAGTGCCCTGTCACTCTCCCTAGTAATGCACATAGAAGAAATTGTGCTACGGTTTGTTTATCATTCCCCCTAAGATAACTCAGCTTACTAGACAGCCTTAGAGAACATGAATGAGTTTTATCAAATACAGATTTGGCCCTGCAAAATTCTGTGAAGTAGGCAAAATTTGGCCCCCCATTTCTCTTTGTGTTTCTAGATTCCCTGCGCTCAGAGGAGCTCAACCTCTTCCCTTCTTTTCAGGAGCACACTGGGAGTCTCTCTTCTCTATCCCTACTCATTCCAGATTGTATATTTTTGCACAATGGTCAGGAGAGGACTTTGCAACATCTCCTTTTGCTGGGCAGACTGATATATATTTGAACAGGGAAGAAACCGTCCTTCAATCCTAACTTCAACCACACCTGCTTTGACCCTGGATTTCAGTTTCCTCATTTTTGGAAAAAATGAATCCACCATGTAGAGGTGGATTGGAGGTGTGACTACATTAGAGTTCATTAACTTAATAAGAAAAGAGTGAATCTGAAAAATTGTTATTTAAAAAAGATTGGGAAGGAATGTGGGGAACTGATCAAGATGTGTTAACTCATACCAGCAACTAATAAATGTGCTATCACTTCCTTAATGCTTTTATTCTTCACTCCATCATAACTTCTTTGCCAGGAAGTTTTTGTTTCTACTTTATTCAAAATTTCAGTCTCCTAAATGGGTCATGTAAGTAAAAAGTAAATATTTGGAATGAATACAAATGCTTATAGGTACACTTTGTTAGGTGAAAATATGTATAGTAAGATGACACAGAAAATGAAAAGTACATGGGATAATGGATATGTTGACCATTTTGCAAAGTTTAAACTGTTGTATTTCTTTTAATGTTTTTAAAGATTTTATGAATGAAAATGAAAATCTACTCCAAGACTAACCTAGCAGTGTGAGATGCTTTGGAGAAAAATAATCTCGATCACCACTAAAGTCACATTGTTGTTATCACTCCAGTAACTTGCTTTTGCAGCAAGCTGAGGTACTTGTGAGCCACGGGCAAAGTGCTCCGCCAAGACATGACATGAGGTCCACTTTGCCACTCTGAGGCCTTACTTCCCCTAGTTTTTTCATTATGAATTTGGAATTTTCTGTTTGTTTGTTTTGACATCAACCTTTTCAAAAACTCAATCTTGTTTCTTACCATGGAGACTCTGCTGAGGTAATCTCCATGTTTTATGTGGCAATAAAATAAGCACATTAAGATTGCTGTTTATCAGTTTTAAATGTTGGGGAGTGCCAGAGAAAACACTTTTATTTCTGTTTCGTTTGGTAGGTTGTTTAAGCCTAGAAATTTCTTGAATGTTTCTATGGTAGCATAAGACCAAAAAAGGAAAGAAGCATCGATACCAGCCTTGCCTCATGTCATTGAGTTACTGGTCTTGTAAAAGGGTTTCTTATTTGAAATTAGATTCAAGTTCACAAAGAGTTTATCATTCTTACTTTAGCAAACTACTTAAGAAATAAGGAACACTCAAAAATAAGAAAGCACATTTGTGAATTTGGAATATTGGTTCTTAAAATATTATAGTAAAATAGTTTATCACTTTGACATGTGTCTGAATCAAAAATGATTCTTTTCTAAGCAAGTAATTCAGTGTATTAAAAATAAACATTTTTAAATGTTTACAACCACACAGTCATTTATTTAAAATAATACTATTGAAACCTACCTGCAAAGATATTGATTAAATTGATTTATTTAAAATACTTTTGAAATTAATGTGTCTGATTTAAAAGAAAACTGAAAGATGTAAATTTGAGTTTTATCAAATAACGATACATTGTCAAATATTAAAGTTGTGGGACTACAAAATTAAGTAATTCTGAAAAAATTTTACTTCAATAAAATGTGAACACTTTTTACTTATTGAATTACTATTAAATGATTGATGTGCGTCACATAGGACAAGAGATTGGTTGTATAAGCACTATGTACTTACATTGGCAAATTTGTGCTTTATTCTGTTGTGTTTTGTGTCGAATCCTCTTTATAGGGAAAATGCTTGTGGTCCATTAAATAATTTCCCCCTCCATTCCTTGAAACTAAGAAGGCAGTTTAAAGATTAAGAAGAAGATACTGCAGTGAGAGAGTCATGGCAGATCTAAGTAGGTTTGGTGTGAGAAATATGTAATTACAGTCAGAATAAAGGTCACTTTGACTTCACTACTTTTAATTTGGAGGAAGAATGTTGGAGAAGGAATTTGGTTATTGGTACATTATGAGAACATTTTAGAGGTTAGTAACTACAGTTTATGCTAAGTCCATCTTTCCTAAGTATACACTGAGTTATAAAGAGTTGAAAGAAGTAAATAATAATATATATTAATATAGGTATTAATCCTTTTTTATGAATGAGTCACTATGGAGTAAGCAAGTCCCAGTAAAGATCTGTAAAATCTTTATTGTTTAGAAGACACTATTGAACAAAAATTGGTAATACCTCTATTTCTTATCACACCTCCTGAAAATATTTACATGAAATCAATCAGTATCATTTTGATAATGCAAAGTTTATTTTCTACATTAGTAATTGTAGAACTAGAAATATACTCATTTTTTAAACTGAGAATTGTTTGTAATTAGGATTTTGGTTAGCATTATATCAGTAGAATCATAAGCTGAACTTTATTTAAAATAAAATTAGGAGTTGATTAAATTAAGAGTTAATTAATTTTGGCACTAGGGATTGGACTGAGGGACACTTTACTACTGAGCTACATCCCTAAACCTTTTTATTTTGTATTTTGAGACAGCGTCTTACTAAGTTGCTAAGACTGTTCTTGAACTTGCAATCTTCCTGTCTCAGTCTCCTGAGTCCCTGGGATTACTGGCATGAGCAACCACATCTGGCCTGCTTTTCAGTTTTAACTAGAATTTTTATCATATTGATGGGTCTGGGTTTACTTCCTTATTGCAAACCTTGCATTTATCTATAAGTGGATTTCAACCTATGGTGACATATTCATTTTAAGATACATTTTAAGATATTTCTTGGTAGAAGAATGAAAGTGTGTGGTTTTGGCTTTTTCCTGGTGATTCATGTGAAAAACTTAAATATTATTTTAAAAGAAACAACAGAGCAAGCCACGCAGAAAAATGGTTGAATTAATGATAGAAAATATAGGGGAAAGAACAAAGAAAGTGGAAACAGGAATCTCAGGATGAGATGGAAATAATTCATTCAAAAGGAAGTTAAATACATATTGCAGTTGACTGCTGCTCTGTCTCAAAAAAATAAAATTTTCTGTTAGCCTCCACCTCTAGGTTTTCAAGGCAGCATTTGAGTGCTTTCTCTGTTTGGCCTCTGGCTCTCAGGAGAGGCTGGTGTTGTCCTGGCAACTCTACCAAATTCTGCTTCTAGCCAGGCCCTCCCAGAATTTGAGAAATGAATTATAAACCCTTTTATTCCTCAGAGACCAGACAACAATAATGGGTGAAACGTGTTACACAACACAGATGCTGAAGTTTTTAAGGAAGGTCACATAAATCAGATACATCATTTCCCTAACAAATTTAGTAAAATAAGTTTGAAACCTGATGTGAACCAGGGATGAGCCCAAGAGAACACTTAGTTATTAGAAAATTTAGTGAGAATTGGCAATTCAGGTGACTGATTAAATCTTGGATAATTCTAGAAACACATTTGAAACATCAGATTTTCTTTGTTAAAAAAAATACACACACCACACACACACACACACACACACACACACACACACAGTTTTTTTGAAATTTTCCTATGCAGATTTCAAGTATGTTTTTCTAAAAAGAATCTTCTTAAATGGTCTGAAGACAGCTGTTGAAACAGACATACCCATGTTTACCAACAGTGAACCTCTGGCCTGGAGATGCCATGTGCCTTGTAAGGTTCACAGTCAAGAAAGTCCAAGTTGGAGTGAGGAGGAGAAATACTGATTCTGAGAGAAGATGGTGTTGGGAGCTAAAGAAATAAAATAAACCTCCGAACTTATTTCCATGTTTTGTGAAGAGAAGAAGAAAGGGAGAGGGAAATAAGGGAAAGTTAGTGTTTTAGCTGCAATACAAGACACTGGAAACACAGAGTAGAAACTACTCTTTCTGCCATATCTGGAAATAGCTGAAAATAGATCCCATCAGTCATGCGGCACATGGTTAGCTTCGAAACAGAAAGGCACTCGGCTGACCCAGTTCCCAGAGAAGGGCAGCAGGCAGAGAAGAAGCCCACAGACAATACCTGCAGTATCCTCTTCTGAGATGTTCCTCTGAGAAGGGATTTCTGAAGACCCTGGGTTACTTGTGAAGACTCCCCATGTAGCAGTCCATGGCTAGCCCAGGCGGCTATTTTGGAGTATTCTAACTCTTGGCATTTTACTCCTGGTCAGACTGTGCTGTTCAGATTAATCATGTTGAGAAACTGATGTTGAATCCTGCAGTGGGGAGGAGCCCTCCCTTTGTAATTTAGAGTTTGTTAGTTCATGGTTCAGGTTTTATTCTACATTCAGGGAACACAGTGAATCTGCAGTTTTAACTTTATTTTCTTTGGCCTCTGTTCTACTTCGGCTGTGAGATATTTTCATCTTCATGATCTGTAATAATTCTTCATCTGGAAAAAGAGTTACTCTCATTAAATAGCAGAAGAAGACCAGGCAAGCTGCTTTTGACAGTAAAGTTAAACTTGGGAAGTTCCCCCTGCTGACTTTGCTTTCTGATTATGCTTTTATCCATGGTGAGAGGCCAGTTAGTTCAGCAAGAGGGAAGTAGAGGAAGAGGAGAAATGTTCTTCAGTATTAGAATATGGAGAATATTTCCAAATATGTGGTCTATATATTTCAATGGTAATTAAAATATTGCACATTTGTATACTTAATTTACATTGTAGTATACAATTGCTAAAATTTGAGCTATTAAAGTTTATAGGATAAGAACCCTCAATTTGAAAGTTTGTTTTGTGTTAAAGTTTATTGTATAAGGTAGTAATTAAAAACACACAAGTGAGGCTTGGAAGAGTTAAGAAACACACAGACTTAAGAATGAGGGGAACTGTATTTACATATTCATATTACATATTCAAGGACTGTGTGTCTTACCACTATTCTCATAGGTGCTTCTAGATAAAATGTGTCTCATTAACATAAAAAGGTATCTGAATCACTTATTGATAAGTAGTGTGGAATTCAAAAACAGTTTTGTAGAAACAAATTTGAAAATTGGATGAAATCATTCTGTGTGATAGTCAAAGGGAAATTTAAACAAGTACATGATACACAACACACACTCATCATATCACATGCATTCTTCATGTATACATACAGACCACATACACTCCAGTCACAATAACTGTCCTTATCTCTCCCCAGTTCCTTGCTCACAATATCACATTGGTTATTTCAAATCAGACATAGTGTGTTGTTATTTTTAATCTGATTTTGGTGGGGAGTAGAATTATCACAGATTGAACCCAGGGACTCTTAACCTCTGAGTCACATCCTTGGCACTTTTTATTTATGTTTATTGATTCTTTTTAGTTATATATGACAATATAATCCATTTTGATATGATTATAGAAGCATGGCATGTATCTTATTTTAATTAGGACCCCATTCTTGTGCAGGTACATGATGGTGAGTTAGGGTTATTTTGAGACAGTTTCTCACTAAGTTTCTTAGGGACTAACTAAGTTGCTGAGGCTGGCCTTGAACTTGAGATCATCCTGCCTCAGCCTCCAGAGTTGCTGAGATTATAGGCATGCACCACCTGGCCCAGCATAGTGTTATTATTTTTAATCACAGGAATTATCAATAAATTGTCAAAGAAGAACTGAAATATTTTAAGACATATATGTACACATGTAATGGATGAGATTCTATTTGCCAATTAATAAATTACTGATTATCAAACTAATATTTATATCAGAGTCACTTTGTCAATAATGAATGCCTTTGATGAATATATTTAATACTACATTATAAGATTGTTATTCAATTTTCCCTTGAATAAATAAACATATACATGTGTAGTATTACTTAGAAACTAATGTCATCTTTCATAGTAAATAAATTCCAAAGTTTATTTTCTTGTTATGAATTTAATATAGTTAGTAAGTTTAAACACAGAATTTACTTCAATGAAGAAATGATTGCATAAAGGGTAGGTAGGTGTCATTATATGAAATAGTTATCTTTTAGTTAAATTCTATATCCTATTTCTATCCTCCCTTAGGGGAGTCAATGTGTAGGTTCTATGATCTAAATTAATCCTTGGCACATCAAAAAGAAATTTCTGCTGTCAAACATCAGAGTCTTCTCTCTCCTATAGATAGGGAAGATCAGGCACACAGCCAGATCTCACTCATTCATAGCACTACTGAGTTAATCATAGGATTCTTATCCTTTATTATAATGAAGAATGACATAATAATATTATATTCGTTGAATCACATTTTTTTTCTGGTATGAATGCAACATATTTACATGATATTTTTAAAAATGGTCTACATTTTGTTTGCATTTTAATGAACATCTTTTTTTGCACTACTCTTCAGAAGTAAAATTTTGTATCTGAAACATTCATTTCCCATGCTATTCTTGTCTAACTGAAGCATATATAAGATTTATAAATCAAATAGTGTTTGATTCTCTGCAAACATTCCAACTTGTAGAATGGAACAAAAGTGATAATAAAGAGAAATAGATTTAGACTTCCATACTTGGAATAACAATATGAGTTGATGACTTACCTTCATTACAAGGAAAAGTTTAAGAGACTAATACCTTAATCCAAAGAATGTCCAAGAAAGGTATTACTAAGAAAATAAAGATACAGGCAGACATTAAGAAGCAACATTTAAAATTAACATAATAAAACCCATGTTTTTGAAAAGATTGTTGATAGCTTTAGCAACATTGATAATATAACAAAAAACGAATAAGACACAATTAAGCAGTCTTTGAATAATGGAATGTAAATATATCCATAAAAAATTAAGTAATGTGGAATTCAAAAGCAGTTTTGTACAAATTTGAAAATTGAATGAATTCAAGATATTCCTAGACAAAAATATACCCTTAAAATTCATGAAGGAAGATTTAGAAGGCACAAATAGTCCTACCAGTATTAAAGATAGAGATTCACACTTAGACCTCTGCACACAGACACAAAGAAACACACATACACAAACCTTATAGTTTCAAGACTTTAGTATTGCTGACTTGTTTCTGTAATTATTGATTTATGTATTTGGTTCATTGTGTATTTTGAATTTCATATTGTGAGTTCATTATTTTCCAGTGGATGAAAACCAGGTTGAGGGTCACTTCTTCAAATCAATTTTATATTTTTTTTTGTAAGATGCACTGAAGGAATTATGAGTCCCAAAGCAATTCATTGTTATTTTTTCTTATTAGCACTCCCCAAACAATATAAGTAGCATACAGTTGAATATGAAGGCTAATGAGTTCAGATGTATGTACAAAAATTTTCAGAAAGAACTTTTATGTTGTAAATTGCAGAATCAAAAGATAATAGACAATAAGTATATTACAATGTGCCCATGGGTTTTTATTTATTTGTAGTTTATCACTCTATAGAAGAGGCAACCTATTGTAATCTTGTTTGTCCTGGATTATTGAAGAGGTGTCAGTTCATTCTTTAAACCAGTTGGATGCTGTATTGAGCTAGTTCACACTAGTTTATGACAGCTAATTTTCCACTTCTTGCCAATTCCTTACTCACAATATCATGTTAGTTATCATATTAGTTACTTGAAATTGTTTATGGTGTTATTATTTTTAATCATGGAAATCAGCAGATACTGAATTATCAGGATTTTGCCTCTTTCCTAGATATCCTATTATTTAATCAGCAAACCACACCTTTAAACTAATGTGAAAGAAAATGAAAAAAAAAAAAAAGATAAATTCCCCAGATTATTATTTTCCTATGCCAGAGTACAAGAAGCTGACCAGTTTCCTACTATCACCCTACTACTGTGAGTGGGTTAACTTGCTGGGTAAGGAAGTTAGCCTCCTTGCCTCTTGTCACCACAAAACCTCAACTCTTCTCCTTAAACAGTAATTAAAACCCAATCAGCTTGGTTACTCCTCTGTTATGACAATCCACCCTCAGGACACCCAGATATCCATTTTAACTAACTGGTCTGTTTTCCATTTTGATTTTGACCCCTAGAGATTTCCATTTCAGACTGACCTATATATTTTTTTTTAAATCAATATTAATATACTACTTCCAGCATTTTCCAGGAGTTTGATAGTAAGAAATTTTTCATTTTTATCTAGTCCACTAAACTGCCATAAAAGTAGCCTTCATTCATCTTTAAATTATAAATTTTATTAATTTGACAAAAAAGCATGGGAAGTAAAATGCAATATAATAAATAAAACTCTTATGCTATTTTAATTTTGAATCCAGAAGATTCTCTACTTCATTACATGTTAGGTTCCAGGATGTTAGGCACCCAGAAGCTGCTACAAATTTATTTGGCCTTGAAAACTATAATATTATACAAATTTTAGTTACATTTGTCAGGTTGGTGACTTTTTTATTCATTAAATTTATCTTAGAGTTTGTAAAGTTTTGCTTTCAGTTTCACATGAGAGTTTTATACAACCACCATGACAGAAATTAATATTTTGTCATTATTTTTAGAGTTGACAGTGTTACAAGCATTTTTCCACTCCTGAATTTATAGTGCTTTAGAAAAAGATTGGACCATGATTTTACTGTTTCAATCTTGGCTATCTAAATTGTTTTCCATGCACACATGTGAAAAAAAAAAAAAAACTGATGCCTGTAAACTCCATATTTAGATCATATTTTAGAATATTTTTAGAAGTGATCGTGATATCAGTTTATTAATATGATAGTGTAAGCCTTTCTGGCTTTCCGAAAATGGAGAATTACAAGTGGAGGGAAAAAAAATAAAATGACTTTTTAATTAAAATTACTGGGATCCTCCTTCTCCCTCCCTCGTTCCCCCACGTCCCTCTCTCCCTCCCTTCCTCCCTCTCTCTGTTTGTTTAAGAAGAGAAAAGCCTGAGTCCTTCGTGGTCAGAGAGTACCCATCAGATAAATAAACTTCCTTTTATTTTCCAATCCTGGCTTCTGCTGTTCTGGTAAAAATAGACTCTGCCATTTACAGAGAGCATTTCTAAGACGACTGGGCAAAAGCAAAATGAAGAAGTTGAGAGTACAAAATTTGAGCTTTCTAGAGGAAGACAAGTGAACCTGGGGGAAAAAAATCAAGAAGCCATTTCCCCAAGAGAACAGGAGAGGGATCAATTCTCTTCCACCTAGAAGAGTATGAGGGTGATTTCTCAGCATGTTTTTTTTCTTTTCCTTTTAAAGTAGATATGTGACCAGGTATGAGAGGCATATTTCAGAAGGAATGCTTTCTTTGAACTAATGAGTTCAGAAAAATGGCATTTAAGGCTCTTTTCAACTGCATGATTTCGTTACATGGAGTGCAAGGTTCAGAAGGTTCCACTGTGACTCAGAACACAGGGTACCCTGTGGTTAATCTTGTGGTCACCAGGGTCCTTCAGGTCCACCTCTGTGTCTCATAGGTGTTTGCACAGGAATCAAAAGAATGTGAAGGCTGCAGTCAATCCTCTCAAGGACTTTCCCTTCCATCCTGATCTTTCTGTCATTTTACAGGTAAGCCCAACCTAATGGGGGAAGACCAATTAATATCCTCTGAAATATTGAAGCCAGAATTGGGGACAGGCAGTTAATGTAGAAATAGGGGATCTGGTCAAATTGAAGAAATGGAGGCCATGAAAGCCATCTGCCTCTGGAAGTTGAAGACTGCCCCTTCGAGAATGGAATGTCAAGATCTCCAGAGCCCATTGATTACCAAATTTACCTGCCTTTGTCAGGTACAACAGGCAGGGAGCTGCTAATGCCCCCTGGGCTCTTACCTGCCTGGATCACTTTGGCCCTACCCCTGCGATCTGTGCTCACCTTTTTTGCTAAGTCACCAGCAACTCCTGGGCCTAGTCATGTAGGCAGTAAGGAGAGATAAGCGGGGAGAGAACTGGAAACAAAACAGACCCTAACCTATAAAAGATGTAGGGCATGCTCACTTCTTGAGACCCTAGAACATCAACCATGGTCCCCTTCTCCCTTCCGGGAGAAGTCTGTGTTATTACCTTTAAATAAAACCGGTTTAATATGCTTGTCTTGGCGTGCTTCTCTGATGTTATACTTCAACACCTGAGGAAGCAGAACTCATCACCAGTAAATGGTGGTATCAATGTTATTGTCATTACAACCCCTTCTTTCTCCTATTCCACTGATAATCACAAGTTTTTCCAAAGAGTCTTTTCTGGATGACTTTTGGGACCTTTGTAATCCATGAATAGTTCTGTGAAATTCATTAATGTTAATTTAAATAGGATTGGAAAAATATCTCTTAATCTGTTTATATTTGTGTCTTTTGATATACTGATACACAAATGACTGAAACAAACAAACAAAAAAAGCAGAAAACAATTTCAACTTCATGTTCTTTTCCTAGGAACACTCTCTCCTATTCTTTTCCTAATCACTAATTTGTAGTCTCACCAATGTAGAAATATACATTTTCCCCAACATTCTCACTGCAATTATTATTTGCATTCTTGTTCATTACCATTCTATCTGGAGTGAAATGGATGTTCACTGGAGTTTTGATTTGCATTTTCCTGATTGCTAAGAATGTTGAACATTTTTCATATATTTTGGCCATTTGTATTTCTTCTTTTGTAAAATGTCTATTTAGATCATTTGCCCATTTATTTTTGGAGGGTTATTTGGGTTTTTTGTTGTTAAGATTTTAGTTTCTTATATATTCTGGATATTAATCCCTTGTTGAAAGAATTGCTGCAAAAGATTTCACACATTCTTTAGGCCCTGTAATACAAAGCTGCTCCCCGCCCTTTCCTTTGCATCACAACCTAGCTTGTCAGTCTGAAAGCTGCTCTCCCCGCCCTTTCTGGTGCAGCCATTTCCCCACTTCCCAGCTGCTTGTCAGTTGTGAACATCCTAGCTAGCTGTTGGTTCATCAGTCAGTTTGCAAGTATCCTTCTCCGTTATTGGTCCCTGTTAGCCCAGTGGAATTCAACTGCTTAAGGGTAGCTACCTCGCCATCTTTTCTCTTGCTTTTCTCTCTCCTACTCATTTGCTTTCTCTCTCCTCCTCGCTTTTCCATTCTCTCTAGTGGGCGCCCTTTCTCTCTCTTTTCCTCTCATTTTCTCTCTTACCCTGCAGGGAGACACTCTGTTTGCTTAATAAACCCTCTTATGTGATTTCCCGTGTCCAGCGTGGTTTTCGTGGGTTTTCTTACAGGCCCTGTTTTCTTGCTCTTCATTCCTTTGTTGTGCAGAAAGGTTTTAATTTGATGCCATTTCACTTATTGATTATTTTATTCCTTGAGCTTTAGGAATCTTATTGAGGAAGTCAAAACCAACATATGACCCCAGCTACCTCATTCCTTGGTATTTATCCAAAAGCACTAAACTCAGCATACTATAGTGATACATGCATACCAATGTTTATAGCAGCATCATTCACAATAGCCAAGGTTTGGAACCAGCTTAGGTGTCCCTCAACAGAGAAATGAATTAAGAAAATGTTATATATAAACACAATGGAGTTTTACTCAGCCATAAGAAGAATGAAATTCTGCCATTTGTTGGCAAATGGATGGAACTGGAGAACACTATGCTAAGTGAAATAAGCTATACCCAGAAAGTTCAGGGTCGAATGTTTGCTCTCATATGTTGAAGACAGACAGAGAAAAAGAAGAATTTAAAAAGGATCTTATGAAAATAGAAGGGAGACTATTAGAGTAGAGGAAGGGGATTGAAAGGGAGGGAAGAAAGGAGGGGATAGGGAAGTAAAGGAGGGAAAATATCTACCAAATTATGTCCATGTACAGATATACTACATGGACACACACACACACACACACACAAACACACACAATAATTTTGTATATAATTATAATGCATTAATTAAAATAATAATAGAAGGGGATTGGTAGAGTAGAGAAGCATATTAGAGGAAAAGAGGAGGGCAGAAAAGGGAAGGTATGCAGAATGAGACTGATGAAACTATGCTATGTGCATGCACAAATATGGCACAATAAATTCACTATTGTATATAATTATAAGGCATCAATAAAAATAATAATAATGCAAAAATAAATAAAAGGCAACATTTAAAAATAAAGAAATTCACTATGGGAAAGATGATGAAAATATAAACATTTCAATATATACATTGAAAATATAAACAATTAGGCTTAAATTCTTTTTTTTTTTTTTTGGTTCTTTTTAGTTATGAATGACAGTTAGGATTCATTTTGACATAATTATAAAAGAATGTAATATAATTCATTCTAATTCAGCCCCCCATTCTTCCCATTTTCCTCTCCTCCTTTTCCTCCTGTTCCCTTGACTTTACTCTACTGATCTTTCTGCGATTTACTCATAGATTTTTTTTTTAAAATTAGTGTCTTTTGGATGTACATGATGGTGAGACTTACTGTGGTATATTCATATGTGTACATAGGAATATTAGGTCAGATTCATTTCACTCTCTTTCCCTATCCCATTCCTCCTCCCTTTCCTTTATTCCCCTTTGTCTACTCATCTGATCTTTCTTCTATTGTTTTTTTATAATTCCTCTCCTTTTCTTTGGATTAGCTTCTGCATATCAGAGAAAGCATTGTACCTTTACCTTTTTGTAAATAGTTTATTTCACTTAGCATGGTAATGTCTATTTCATCAATTTATTGTCCAATGCAATAAAGCTATTCTTCTTTATGACTGAGTAATACTCCATTGTGGATTTCTTTATCCATTCATTGGTTGAAGGGCATCAAGGTTGGTCATAATTTTGCTATAAACAAAATTGGCCGTGTCAATGTAGTATGCTGATTTAAAATCTTTTGGATGTATACTGAGGAGAGAGATAGCTGGGTCATATGGTGGTTCTGTTCCTAGTTTTTGAGGAATCTCCATAGTGCTTTCCAGAGTGGTTGCACCAATTTGCAGTCCCACCAACAATGTATGAGTGTACCCTTTTTACCACATCCTTGCCAACACTTATTATTACTTATATTCTTGATAATTGCCTTTCTGACTGAAGTCAGATGAAATCTCAATGTAGTTTTAATTTGCATTTCTCTAATTGCTAGAGATGTTGAACATTTTTTCATGTATTTGTTGACCATTTGTATTTCTTCTTTTGAGAAGTGTCTGTTTAGTTCCTTTTCCCATTTAATGATTGGTTTATTTGTTTTTATGATATTAAGGTTTTTGAGTTCCTTGTATATCCTGAATATTAATGTCCTATCCGAGGAGCAGGTGGCAAAGATTTTCTCCCATTCTGTTGGCTCTCTCTTTACGCTCTTAATTATTTCCTATGCTGTGAAGAAGCATCCTCACTTTTCTTAAAAAAATGTATGACAAAGGGATTCTGGGTATGTGAGGATCAACTGGTTTTCCACCTGCCAAGAGAACATATTATGAGAATATATGTAGTTTTAATACAGCTCATTGACTACTGTTACCCAAACTCCCATTTGACTTACTCAAAGAGTAATCTTGACTTTTTGATAATGTAGATGAATGCTGTCTGTTTCATTGTGACACTTTTAAATTATCTGAGTTTTTAATTAAGAATTGGTGATTGGTTATTTATACAATTAAGGAAGGAAACTGTCTCCAGTTTCTGTACTTTAAAAGTGAAAAGGTTAGAAAATGTGTGTGAAACAGTGTGTATATATATCTATAACAATTTCTATTAGGCACCTTTATGGAAATATTGAATTAAATGAAACATTTCTGAATTTTGCTTTTAATATCAAACTTCATTATATAAAATCATTTAGAATATTTTATATGAAGATAGAAAAGACTACTCAAAGAATAAAAGGCTTAACTATTCTTGTAAATGCTTACCGTTCTATAAAGGTCAAAGCACATTATTTTCTTTCTTAAGGTAGTTGAAGTATGCATGAAACAGCACAGATTGTTAAGTTTTTAAGGAATAAAACTCATGTAATAAATTTGAAAAAATACTAAGGAATATATCTGCTTACCCAGTGGACCCATTTATAGTGCTATAGTTTTATTTGTTGGGGGTGTAAATACATTGTTCCATTGAATTTCATATATATTTTCATTTTTACTTTTTTCCAGATCCTAGAGGAACCATTACTTGTTTAGCTATATTAAAGATGGTTTCCTGAGCTGGGTAGATATACCTTTTTTTTATGTCTGTTTGAAAAGGCACCATGTAGAGAATTTGCATCTAACTGTGGTGCCAGCTACATGTCAGTGCTGACAGATCTTGATTGAGAGCAATTACGGATGTTGGTTTGGTCTCAACAAACTGGAAATTCACCTACCCCGGAGTTGCTGTCCCTCTAGTATAGAGGCTTCTCCAGAGCATGTGTTGATGAACTGGGAGTTGGTCCTCCTCTGAGGACCAGATTATGTTTGTTTGCTGTTTTCATTTTGGAGTTGTTATGCTCGCAAATTAATAAACATATAAGTTTTAAAAGTTATTTGAAAAGTGTGCGTTGGCAAGTTCTTACATAGTCCCTACTTTTCCTATCTTCACTGACTCCAGAGGAAGCCAAGGAGCGTGCCTCAGTGTATTTGCAAACTGTCTGAACACAACTTTACAAATCCCGATAATAGATTCTTTCAGATCATGTGAAAAAAATGAGAAATAGCTAAATGATTTACATGTTGAGATTGGGTCACTTTCTCTCCCTGAACAATACTGCTAGCCTCAATTTTAAAAAAAATTCAACTACTTGGTTAATCTAATATTTTAAAAGTTTACAAATCTATTTTCTACACAGGCTTGCTTTACCCTTCTAGAAAATATTTGTCATGGATGATTGAATCAATATAAAAAGGAAACTGGCATAGATAAACTCAGCTAAGTCAAAATCAAATCATTTCAATTTTAGGGTACCAATCAACCTTAGGATGCCTTTGGATTAACATGAGCAAAACACTAATAATCCAAATGGCTCAAGGATATTAAAACGGAGCAAGAGCTATCAAATTAAATCCAAAATCATTTTTTTTCATACCCTGATTACCTGACTTAGATGTTTAAAGTTAATGACTTATGAATTATTTAATAAGAGAACTAGATTCCAGGAAAGTTTTGGTTAGTCACATGTCTTCTAAATTATTACTATTTTGTATTTGATTGCATTTTAAAATAAAAATGAAAAATTTTGATCTCTGGATATGACAAAATAATGCAAACAAACTGAAGAAAGGATGTTTAATGAGAAATCATCTTTTTGATAATATTTTGTCTAAATTTCTTAATAGGCTGTTCATATTCCCAACAATAGATATAGTAATAATTATGTTTATTTTAAAATATGAAAAGATTAAATAAAATACTGAAAATGGACCATTATAAAATAGAGAACTTGGCTTATTTTATATCTTTTGTTTTCAGTGTAGAGATAGTAATCTTTAAGGCCTTAGAGATTTAAGGAAATTTATTACCAATCTCAAGAATGTTAGCCCTTTAAATTTTATCATCTATGTCAAAAGCAGAGCATAGTAGAAAGAGCAAATGTTTAGGAATCAAGAACACAAGTTTCATGGCTTGCTCTCTTAGATAATTAACTTCCTTCAGTTTCAGCGTTTTTCTACGTTCAAAGAAGAGAGAATGATATCTCCCTTATAGGGTTACTCTGAGGATTGAAAAAGATAATTTATGTAAAACACCTAGGACAGAAGTTGGAGTAAAATCAATATTAACCAGATTTACTGTTTTGTCTGTGTTTTGTACACATGTGTTCTGCATCACCAATGTACTTCGTAGGCAACTGTTCCTGAGATTGCTACTATTCTTCCAAGTGTCACTATCATCCCTCTTATCAAACAAAAAACATGAACTTTGAAAACTAACATTTATTTTCATCTTTCCATAACCAATAAATATCTATTGAGTGCCTAGGTATTATAAGATGCAGTATGAGTCACTGAGACAGCCACAGATGTGAATCAGACACAAAGTCTACCTTGTTAGAACTTAGAGTGCGAGTAGAGGCAGAATATAGGTACAAATAAAGTCGTCATAACACGTGTGAGATAATAAACCTACATAGTCACCAGCAGACAGAGTGTCATGCATATTTAGTGCCCAGGGAGGGTCCTTGCCACCTGGAGTAGGGTTTGGAGGTATCTGGTATATGGATGAAGGTTTGCATTTGAAGGTGACCTTAAAGTCAAGCTAATATGTCATCCTGAGATACTGGAGAGATGGGAATTCCAGATAGTTGGCATGGAAGAGTAAAAAATAGTAATGTTTGCTCTGCAGGGACTAATGACTATGCTTATCAATTTGCTCCAATATTAGGAGACAAGGAAAAGTTCAAGAGGTTAGAAAAGGAGACTGGAATCAAGCAGTCTACTTCAAATAGAAAACCTTGAATATCTGGTAAGGATTGTGGACTTTTTGTTTTCATTGACCAAATATAGAGCTTCTTTTTTGTTAGTTTGTTTTGTTTTTATTGACTCCTTTACATATTTAAAATGACTCATGCAAAATAATTCAGGCTCTCCCAGGCCATCTTAGCACTGATATATCACAATTCTGACTTAGCCTCATGCTTTTATTTGAACTCTCTTTGCTTTGTCTTTCCTTGTCCCCCCATTTTAACTCATGGGCTCATTTTCTAGGTACACAACAAAGGTTAGAGATAAAGGTCAACTGACTCTCTTGGAATCTGAGTAAGAACCAGTTTATCTTCTCTCTGGACATTTAATTCATAAATACTATGTCAATGTAACTCATTGGTCCAGTGAAAATAGAAGGACAGAGATTATGAAAGGTGTCCAGGAGCATGCTGTTCTCAGCACAGCAAAAGATGAAAAAAATGTGTGTTTGGAGAAATCAGAACAAAACACATTTGATATGGTTCACCTCGGTACTTTTGTTTTGCTTCCCAGAAGTGACTGATGTGATCTTTTGCCAGCCTCAAATGCCTCCAATCAGACTTCTGGTTAAAGCAAAAAACATTTTTTTTTTAAAATTAGAAACAATAATGCAATGTGAAAAACACTTAGCTGTTCCATGTGTGCATAGAAAGTCTAATAAATGACATTCTTTACACTTGAAAAGTCTGGTCACAGAGGGTAAATTGAGAACACTGAGAGTACACAATCATTGCTGCAGAGGATTTCAACCTGGCTGCAGGGGGGAAATCGCTTGGGAGGACCTCAGACCTACTGAGCTGGGGCCTCACATTCAGACTGGGTCAGTGAGTTTTAACTCACATCCAATTACAAAGTCCAGTTAGGGTTAAGAGACATTCAACCATTCCAAAGCCTCTTGCTTTTCTGCTGAGGATCCTCAGAGCTAGAGGTATTAAAAGATGTGTTCAAATGACTGATTCATTAATTAATTAAACAAACAAACAAACACTTGGGCTTATAACACAATTCTTTTGCATCTCAGTGTTCTTTGCCAGAATTTGTTTCTTTGTACATCACAGAATTTGGGAATTAATTATCTACTGATCTCTAGCATTTAATTTTTATCTGAGGTAGTAAGGCAACAAATTTTTACCTGTTCTAGGTAAAGGGAGGGAATATAGTGGAAAACAAAACCCCTTCAATTCAGTGAGCTAACACGTGGTAATGGAAAGGAGGAAGGGACATGAATAAGAAAGTGAGAAAATAAAGCAACAGTGACATGAGTGGGCCGTGTGGGGGCGAGTGAGTCTGGGCACTTTTGTTCAGGCCTTGCTGGAACTTGAGGCTTGCTAGCCACCAATGTCAGAGAGATTCAAAATGTCTTATCAGTGCCAAATGGTTGGACTTGAGGAGTGAATAAATGTTGTCAGAAAGCAAATGTGGAAAGAAATTTCAAGCCAAAGGATACGTTTGTACAAACAAATGAATTTGTGAGAGAAAATGGTCTCTAGTAATCACTTCACTAGTCCTGGAACAAATAATGGCAAATGCTAGAAAAAAAAAGATAACAGATAATTAAGGGCAATGTATAAATACTTTGCAACGGATTAGTGACTTTCCTCCCATGGGAGTGTTTCTCAAACTACATTGAATGTTGTATGTTATACCTAGAGAACTTATCAAATTGAAGATTCCCAGCCTATCTCCACCATTTCTGATCTAGTAATTCTAATGATGATGATCTGTACTTCTTTGAGAAATACTGCCTGGATGATAGGGAAGTACAGGAAAAATTTAATGAGGTAAAAACATGATTGGATTTTCACATTGTAAAGAAAAATACTGGAAGAAGTTCAGACAATATATTGGGGGCAGAATGATATATTTGATAGGGAAGTCATAGAAGTACTGTAAGAGGGAGATAATGAAGGCCTTTACTAGGGCGGCAATGGAAATGAATAGAAAGTAGGAAATGACTATTTAAAATATTTAAGAACTAGAAGTGTCAGATGCCAAGACTTTGGAGCAACATTGTATTAGTATGTAAGGAAGGTGGAATAAAGTTGTTTGCAGCACTCTGACTTGGGGAATTGGATGGAAGGTATTGTCAGCAAGAAGATGAGTTCAAATTTGGACACACTCCTTTCTAAATGAGGTTCAGTTTCACCTTAGCAGTCAATGTACATATCAATCTGTACCTCAGGAGAGAAGGGAACCCAAAGGCACTGATTGGAAAATCATCAATATATATGTACTACTTGCAGCTCATAAATAAGATCAAGAAAAGTTGATGAGAGGAGTAGAAGGCATGAAAACTCAGAGATAAGTGCACAACTATGATAAATGACTGAAGTGGTGAAGTCATTGGTGAACTCGGTGAGAGGAAGAAGGGTAATAAACTAAATGTTGTGAATTGGCACTAAAAGGTTTAGGGGCTATGGCAACAAGTACGTGTCTATAGCTGAGAAGGTGGACTTTTCCTACATACACTTTTCTGTTGCAATTATAAAATTAGTCCTCTTCGTGTACATATAAACTAAAATGAAAAATATGAAGAATGCAAGTAATATGAAGAAAATGAGAATCACGGAAATCATAATCTAATAGAATAGTGTATATTTATATACAAAATTAATGGACTTACAAAATTGGTTTGATATACTTTGAAAGAAAGACACTAACAAATCATAAAATATATTTTCAAAGCTCATAATTCCAGTGCTATTTGTGATCAATAAAGACAAAAAATACCCTTACTGATTTCAGATATGTAAGCACATATAGTATGTATTTTATAGAAGTCTCAATAATTTTAGAAAAGAAAGAAAATAGGGACTGATATATTCAAATATCTCAGGAAGGAAAAACATAAATATTCAGAAAGTTTTGAAAACATTAATGCCTAAGCCTCCATAAACTTTAGCACAAAATTTTCACATCTTAACTCTGGTTCACTGTGACATGTTTCAGCAAGCTTTCCTCTTCCATCTAAATCCCTCCAATCTCTGCTTCAGGATAGGAACAAATTTAGCTCACACATTTTTCCAACATATTCCTATATTTTAATAATGGATTATATCCTAAAATGACTCATGATAGAAGTACCATTCAATAAAAATTCAATGCTTAACACAGTTTTAATTTTAAATTGTCTAGTTGATTTGGTCAAAAGACAAAGCACATTAAAAGACAGGCAAAACTGATTTTAGTAATATTTTGCTTATCACAAGGTATCCAAAATATTATTTCAAATAGAATCAATGCAAAAAGTGTCAAGTGAGAGGTTTTTGCATTCCTTTCCCTAAATCTCTAAACTCTATTTTGTATTTCACTCTTTCAGCCCACCTTGATTCAGATTACCTACATTTGAGGTGCTCAGTAGTCACGCATGAATAATGGCTGCCATATTAGATGGTACGAAGTTAAAATATTTGCTGCACAAACTAAGTTTCTTCTGTATAATCCAAACTGAATCTTAAAATTGCATAATGTTCATTCAAGTTAAAATGGGTTTTTCTTATTATTTTGCTGTAAAGTGCTCTGAGTAGATGTTTTGAGAAGATTGATCTTTAAAAAAAAAACACTATTTTCAAACATGGTTACTTAGCATCTAAGGCATGGCATATTCTTGGTAAGGGTCTGGAATATAGGGTTAAATAATCCACTTCTGGTTATAAAATACCATTCATTATATCCAAGAAGATAAAATCTATGTATAATACTTGATTTGCATGGCAGAAATTTAAGATGGTACTTAGTCAACCATTGCTTCCAAAATGAAAAAAATTAGCAGTTTAAACATAAATGTTCAGAATATCAGGAAAAAAAAGGGCTCAAATTTGGCAAGAGTTTATGAAGATGACAGATCTTCAATCAGGTTTTAAAGCAAGGATAAGATATGGTTTGGCATAAAATAGAAAGAAGAAAAATTTAGATTCAGGGTACAAAGTTTATAAAATCAGGGAGATGAGGATGAGAAAGCATGGAAGAACAGGAAAACAATCAGATGCTTGAAGTGGAGACTTAATGAAGGAAAAATATGGTATAAAAAATGATAGGGATTTAGACAAAGTAGGCATTTTTCCTTGCCTTGAATGGAAACGTAGTACTGTTCATGAAAGACTACTTAGAAGATGAAAATGTGGAAATTTTCCTGCACTGTTGCCTTGAATAAACCCTTGGTGGAAAAATCTCATGCCAAAAGCAATATACTTTAAAACAAATAAATATCTTTCAGGACTTCTGGAGTACAGCAGGAGGCATCTCCATATTTGTCCCACCTCCTCTGGTTTTGTATTATTATACCCAGAGATATGAGAATAATCTTTCACAGCATCAACCAGAGTCTAGCAGGCAATTTGTTAATTCATGCAAATCAGAAAAATTATTAACATCTTGTTAAACATTTCTGCTTCTAGGATTTTATAAGAAAATAACCAGACAGATTCATAAGGAAGTATGTACAGGGATTTCACTGCTTTTCTAGCAATAATAAATACCCAACAGTTAATTATTAAATAGTTGTGGTTCACTGATACTATGTGCTTTTATTGAAAATGAACACCATATTTCAAAGATTATTAGATTATATGGGGATTTACTTAGAATTTAATTTTTAACTTTTATTGAAATATAGGCACATAAAATTGCATAAGCATTAAAGATGCCCTGGATGGATTTTTGAAACACAGATGCCCTGGAGTCAGTACTCATTTCAATAAACAATATGGTACCAGTTCACCGGAAGTTCCAGTTGTGCTTCCTTTACATTTATCTCTAACATCATAGATTAATATTTATTTTTGTAATTTTCATGTTATTATAACTGCAATTATGTGGAAGGTATTCTTTTGTGCCTGGATGTTTGCTATTATGTTGGGCATATTTAATTCAAGCTATTGCATGAGGCTTACTTTCTTATCACTGCTGTATAGTATACCAATATAAGAATGTTCAAACTTTTATCTATCATCTTTTAAAGGACATTCAGGATGTTTCAGTATGAGCTACTAGGGATAGTGTTGTAAGTAACTTCTTTTTTTGAAAATTTAAATCAAATTTATTTTAAAGGATACATTAAAAATTTACAATTTTAGATATTAATAGGGTACCATTTGATTTTTCAATACATATTTTCATTGTGTGAAGTTCAAATGAGGTTAAACATTTCTCAAACATTGATTATTTCCTTATGTTAAAACTCAAAACCCCTCCCTATTGCTTCTTATTCATGCTTTTTCATGAATTTTTGTGTTTGGGTTCTGTTTCACTACTTACTGGTCATGTGAGACAGAATGAAATTGCTAAGTAAAAGGATATGACCAGATTCAGCTTTTGTAGCTACTGACAATGGTTCTTGAAGTGATTATACTGATGTTTTTCCTACCAGTCATCAGTGAGAATCCTGGCTACTCCATATCCTTGATATATATTTGGTCTTATCTGAAATTTCATTGAAATGATGTTGGTGGGGTAGGAAATTGCATTGTATTTTGAATTTTCCTAATGGGTATTGGACTTGACCATGTTTTAAACAACTTTATTAGCCATTGTGTAATCAGTCATAAAAAATTCCTGTTCAAGTCTTTTGCCAATTTGTCTACTAAAGTATCTACTTTTTCCTTGTAGATTTATGTATTCTGAATATGGGTCTTTGTGGAATATGATGTATTAAGTTTTTGTTCTTTTTTTCTTTCTGGCTTTTGTCTGTTTACTCTATTGTCATTCTTTTACATCAATCACAGGCTGCATGATTAGAAGTAGTCTAGGGGCCACTCATTTAAAACTTTCATAGGCATTTAGGTAATGGTAAGATAGGAGAAAGCAAGCATGGGTAAGTAGCACTAGAGTCTCAAGAAACTTCCAGATGCAGCTCCTCAGCATCCCTTCTGAGTCACACAGATACATTGTCTTCAGATCATAAACCACTAATGTGTGTATATGTGGGGAAATTTGTTAAGTGCCAGGTTCCATATTCAGAGCTAAACATATAGCATTGATTTAAACAGACAAATTCCTTATCCACATGGAGCTTATTTATGTTCTTGTTGATGAAGAGAAACAAATGTCTGAACAAGTAAATCTACTGTCAGAGAGCTATATAAAATGAACAGAAATGACTTAAGGTAAGGGGAATAGGGAGTGTTGGCTGTGGCAGAAGGGATAGGAAGAAGGAAAAGAAGGCTCTTGGATAACATGACATTGAGTAGAAACCTTAAGAAAATGACAGAACCAACAATACAGTTACATGTGGGAAGACTTTTCATGGTAGCATAAATGGAAAAAGCAAATAACTGTGCAAAAGCATGCAAGGAAATTTGAAGAAAAGTAAGTGTGGTTGGGATAGAATGAGCCAGAGTGAGGTGGGGGAGAATCATAAGAGGTAAGCTTGAAGGAAGAGCAATTGAGATCATGGAATGCATAGTAGTCATGGTAACAGTTAATTGAGGTGGAAAAATCATTGTGGATTAAGCAGAAGAGTAATGTGATTGGACATAATGCTTTTGAAAGGGACTCTGGCTGCTCTATTGAGAACAAATTTCAGGAGGGCAATGGTGAAAGCAAGATATTCACCTAGGACTCCTTAGTGATGATTTAGGAGGGAGATAATGTTGCCTTAGATCCAATTGTGGTTTGGGTTATGTCAAATTTGAGATGCTTTTTCATCATCCAACTGCAGATGGGAATAGGAAGTTGATGTATGTGTTATGTTTAAGACTGAGACTCAAGCTAAACTTGAAAATTTTGCTTCATTATGTGAAGTTTATAAGCTTGTGTAAGAACACACAGTGAGACAGAAAATGGTCTGAACCCTGGATATAGATAAGAAATCTCCGAATCTGAGAAGGTACATTGTGGTGTTGGTGGTAGTGGTGGTGGTAGTGATGGTGGTGGTGGTGGTGATGTGTGTGTGTGTGTGTGTGTGTGTGTGTGTGTGTGTGTGTGTGGTGGGGGGTAATATAAAGAAGTATTTCAAGAGAGGTGGAGTGATGGAATGTTGATAAACTGCACAAAAGCTGAGAACTGACTACTGAGTTTGACAGTGTGCACCACTGGATTATGAACTCCTTCAAGAGTCAGGGGAGCAGAAAGAAACTGAAGATCCTATATACACATTTTTTCTAAGTTGCTCCGTTGTAAAGAGGAACAGAACCATAGCATAGTAATAAGAGTGGATATTGAGGAAGAGTTTCTGTTTCTTTTTAGTTGGGATATATAAGACAATATTGTATTCTGACAAATGATCATTAGGGAAAAATGATTTTGTAGAAGAGTGAGATATGGTAGGACCAGTGGAGTAACTAAATATATCAATAGACCAAGTCTTGGGTCCAATTTTTTATCAGTCAATGGACTTGTTTGGCTTAATGAACATCTAATAAATGGGGTCTCAAATTTAATACTGTACACCAAGACCCAAAACCTCTTTTTTTTTTTTTTCAAATCTATACCACTGGATGTGTTTGAAGTGGTTCAAAAATGCATTGCTGGCTCAGGGCAAAACCATCAAGGTTACTACAATTATTTGAAAAATTCTGGGTCTATGTGTCCTTCCTAGTGATTTGAATTACAAAATATAATATTAACTCATGCAGATAAACCACATTAAATCTATTTTTAACCATAGATGACCTATAGGATTAATTATTTGTGAAATACTTCATTTTCAAAGGAATACAAAGTCCTTTTAGAAATGATATCTGCCGTCGATTGAGACTTTCATATGTATACGGGAGTAATGCTAAAAAAATGTCTGGTAAAAATGTCTTGAACTTTAGTTCATGTAAGAGTTAGGAAAGTTAAAGTAGTTAAGGAGTGGAGTATTTTTATCACATTCTCAGAAAGGAGAATTTTCACTAAGTGTTCTCTAGCTGACACAAGTGATCTTTTCTGCTTTGAATTCATGAAAAAGAAGTAGCAGGAAGAATAGTGAAGAATTAGGGGGGATTAATTTGAGGGTAAGAAAAGTCCCACCACTTTAATTTACCAGGTAACTGTGATTTTAAAAAGTATAACTGGTGACCTGCAATATCTTTACAATAAACAAAATTCAATTCAGTAATTTTCTAGGATTCATTTATATAATATTCATGTTCATATCAATTTAGTGTGAATTAGGACTATATTTTTTAGATATTTTTTCTTAAAATTTTCTTTGTGTATATTTGAAAATGATTCTGAAGTTATGCTTTCATTCTTTTTCTCTTAAGGATTCAATCACTGTGGCTTATATCCATTTTTGGCCTATTCCCCTTTTCTGCTGAATACACAGAATCTTTCTCACCTGTCATGTATTATGTTTCACAATAGTTAATATTTTATGAGACCATAAGTGTTTCTTGTTTTTTTTTTTTCTTTCTTGGGTTTTATGTGTATTCTTTTACAGTTTCACTATATGTATTGCTTAGAGGAAAACATTTTGTTTAAAGTATGACATGATGGAAAGTGTTTTAATGACTGTGTTCTCTCAAACTTATAACGTATTTTTGGCAGAAACATAGTCACTCATCTACAAGGTGCTAATCATTGTGCACTTAGTGAGTTGTTAATTTTAATTATAGATAAAGTACTAAGAAATAAGTGAAGAAAGACATAATTATAAGATAGAGATCTCAAAAATTATTACATTACCCCGTCACCAATTTATATGCTGTCTAAGTAAAATAGGTATTTATGTTCTGTATTATTTTTAGGGTTCCTCTGGTCATCATTGTTTTCAAGTTTCTCATTTGAATGTAAATAATAAAATGCATACATATTAATGGAGTAGCATGTGGTGTTTTGATACATGTATGCATTGTATAATGTTCAGATAAGATAGACATAGCTATCTCCTCAAACATTTATCATTTCTCTGTGATAAAAACTTTCAAAATCCTTTCTTCAGATTTTGGAAGTATACAGTACATTATTATCATCTATGGTCATGTTGCTGTTCAAAAGAACGCAGGCTCCTTCCTCCTAACTATAACTTAGTACTGATAGTCAGCCTTTCCCCACCTCTCCCTGCTCTCTACTCTCCTCTGGCTATTATACCACTCTTCTACGATCAGCTCTAAGATCAAACCCTTTGGTTTCCACATGAGTGAGATCTTGTTGTATTTTTTCTTCTGTGTCTGGCCTCATTTCACTTAGCATAATGACTTCCATTTCCATCCATGTTGTGGCAAATAACAAACAGTATTTTGTCTTTCTGTGGTGGAATAGAATTTCACTGTTTATATGTGCCATATTTTCTTTATCCATTCATCAACAGATAGACACTTAGTTTTTTCCATTTCTTGGCTACTGTGAATAGTGCTATAAGAAATGTGGGAAGTCAGATGTCCCCTCAACAAACTTATTTTATTTCCTTTGGATATATACTCAGTAGGGGGGATTGCTGGGTCATCTGGTAGCTCTATTTTTGGTTTTTTGAGTCATTTTTGAAACATTTCCATTATAGGTGTATTAATTTACATTCTAATTAAGATTGTATAAGGATTTCCTTATCTGAATTTTCTTCTTATAGTTTCCTACTTTTAAGTCCTTGCCAGCTCTTGTTATCATTTGCTCTTGTTATCACTCTTGTTATCAACAGTCATTCTTACAGGAGTGAGGTGATATTTCATTATAGTATTGATGTGCAATTTCTTGATAATTAGTGATTTTGAGTACTTTTTCATATATACTTTGAACATTTGTATGTCTTCTTTTGAAAAATATTTATTTTGGTCTGTTGCCAATTTTTAAATTAAATTATATTTATGATTTATTACTGTTGAGTTTTTTGAGTTTCTTTTATATTTTGAGTTTTAATTTCTTATGAAATATATAGATTGCAAATACTTTCTTTCCCATTCTGTAGGTTACCTCTTTGCTCTGGTGATTGTTTCCTTTATTGTTGTTTTAGTTAACTTTTTTTGTTGTTGTGACCAAAACACCTGACAAGAGCAACTTAGAGGAGGAAAAGTTTATTTGGGGATCACAGTTTCAATCGTCTCATCTCAGTACAACTCCACTGTACTAATGTTCAACTCCACTGCTCTGGACCCAAGTTGAGGCAGCACATCATGGGGGAAGGGCCCAGTAGATAAAAGATATTACAATTATGGTGGGGTCAAGTAGTAGAGAGAGAGAAAGGGTGGGGGGAGAAGGAAGGGGAGGAAGAGAAGGAGAAGAAGAAAGGGAGGAGGAAGGGGCCACAAAGTACATGCACTCTTCCAGATTATTCCCCCAGTAACACACCTCCTCTAGCCATGCCCCACCTGATTACATTTACCACCCAGTCAGTCCATTCAAATTAGGATGGACTGTAGATTATAGCTCTCTTTATTCAATCATTTTACCTCAGAATATTTCTGCATCAACAGGAGCTTGAGGAATAACTCATATTCAAAGCATAACAGTTGTGTGGAAGTTTTCTAGTTTGATGTATTCCATTTATTTCTTCTTGCTTTTATTATTTATGCTCTGGTAGACTGAGCATAAATTCCAGTGTCCTAAATTTTCTTCTTGTGGTTTCATACTTTTGGGTCTTACATTTAAGTTTTTAATCCGTTTTGAGTTGATTTTTCTAACTGGAGGGAAATGGGATCTAGTTTCATTCTTCTGCATGTGGATATCCAAATTTTCCAGCACCATTTGACAAGATTATCCTTTCTTCACTATGCATTTTTGTACCTTGTGAAAATTGGTTGCAGGTAGATGTGTGCATTTACTTCTTCCATTGGTCTAAGTACTTGTATTTATGCCAATACCTTGCTGTTTTGATTACTACAACTTTGTCATTTATGTTGAAGTCAGGTGGTATAATGCCCTTTGCTTGTTCCTTTTGCTCAAGATTGCTTTGGCTATTCTGTCCACTCCACCTCTTCCTTATGAATTTTAGAACTATTTTTACTAGTTCTGTGAAGAATGTCATTGGGTTTTTTGATTGGTATTGCATTAAATCTGTAAATCACTTTGGGTAGTATGGATATTTTCATGGCATTGATTTTTCTAATCTGTGAACATGGAATTAGGGCCTTTTCCTTCTTTTGTTATGTCCTTTTTAGTTTCTTTCACATATGTCTTATAGTTTTAATTTTAAAGATATTCCATCTCTTTGATTCCTTATTCCTATGGATTTTTTTGGTAGCTGTTGTAAATGGTAATGCTTTTAATTTTTTTTCAGATATTTTGTAATTAGAATTTAGCAACACTATTAATTTTGGTATGTTGATTTTGTATTATGCAACTTTATTGAATTTATTTACTAGTTTTGATAGTGTTTTTGGTGGAGGCTTTGGGGATGTATTTATATAAGATCATGTCATCTACAGTGAAAATTGGACATTCTTTTTTCCAATTTGAATACCCTTTATTTCCTTCTCTTGCCTGATCACTCTGGCTAAGTCTTTTGGTATTATATTGAATAAAAGTAAAAATGGCATCCTTGTTTTCTTGTTTTGGATGTTAGAAAGCTTTCAGCTTTTCCTCAGTATTATGTTAATTGTGTGCTTGCTGTATATGACATTTATTATATCAATATAGTGTTCTTTCTGTACTTAATTTGTTCAGTTTTATCTTGAAATAATATTAAATTTTATCATTATGCCCTTTATGCATCTTTTGACATGATTGTATGTTTTTATGACCTTTATTCTGTTGATGTAATATATCATGTTTATTGATTTGCATGTGTTAAACCGTCCTTGAATTCCTGAAATGAATTCTAATTGATCATGATGAATAATCTTTTAAATGTACTGCTGGATTTGGTTTGTAAAAGTTGGATATTCACATGCAGAAAAATGAAGCTAGATCTCACCTATTAGAAAACTAGAAAACTTCTGCACAACTATTATGGTTTTGAGCTGTCTCCCCAAAGCTTCTGTTGATGCAGAAATATTCTGAGGTAAAATGATTGGATTAAGAGAGCTGTAACCTACAGTCCATCCTAATTTGAATGGAATGAGTGGGTGTAGCTCTAGTCAAGTGGGGCTAGAGAAAGTGAGCTACTGGGGCATGCTCTCGAGGGGTATATCTTGCCTATGGCTCTATCTTCCCTCTCTCTTTGCTTCTGGACCCTATCATGAGTGGAGCAGATTATTTTTTGCTGGGACTTTCCCCCATAATATGCTAACTCCACTTGGGTCCAGAGCAATAGAGTTGCCATCTATAGACTTATACCTATGAAACCATGAACCCTAAATAAAATTTTCCTCCTTGAAGTTATTGTTGCTGGGTGTTTTGGTCACAGACATGAATAATCTTTTAAATTATTAAAACAGAAATTAGTAACAAGAACTTGGGTTGTTACCATGAATAACCTGACCAAGTGGTTCAGAAGCCTTTGGATCTTGTTTGCAATATTTTGTTAATGATTTTTGCCCCTAAACTTGTTAAGAATATTGGCAGCTTTTTGCTAGTTTGTTTGCTTGTTTTTGTGGCTGTGTCCTTGTATGGTTTATGTATAAGGGTAATGCTGGCTTATGAAGTGAATTTGGAAAAATTCCCTTCTCTTGTTTTTTTAGAATTTAAAGGGAATTGGTAATAGTTCTTTATATGTTTGGTAGAAATCAGCAGTGAAGTCATATGGTCCTGGGTTTTTCATTAATGTAAGACTTTACAGTATTTATTTAATCTCATTATTTTTATTAGCCTGTTCAAGTTTTCTCTCTCTTCATGAATACATATTGGCAAGAGTTATGTGGTCCCAAAATTTATCCATCTCTCCTATGCTACCAAATTGCCAAATTTGTTGACATGTGGTTGTTCATAATAATCTCTAATAACCCTTCATACTTCTTTGATGTCAATTGCAATGTCTATATTTTTGTCTCTCTGTTTATTTGAATCTTCCCTTTTTTTTTTATTCATTCCATGCAAGGATTTGTTGATTTTTGTTTATTTTTTCTCAGTACCATTTGTCATTTATGTAATCATTTGTAGTTTTTTAGTTTCTACTTTGTTTATATCTGTTTTGATATTTATGGTCTGTTATTTCTTTGGGGGGTTGGTTTATTCTACTTTTTCTTGTTTTTTGATGTGCAATAACAGGTAATTCATTTGAAGTCTTTCTGTCCTTTTGATTTAAGTATTGGCTGATATAAATTTCTTTCTTATTACTATTTTTACTGCATACTACAGGTTTCTCTATGTTGTATTTCCATTTCATTTTGTCTCATGAACTTTCTAAAATTTCCTCCTTCATTTCTTCCTTGATTCATTGGTTGTTCAATGAACTATTGTTTAATTTCCATGTACTTGTATAGTTTTCCAAGTCTTTCTGTTGTTGACATCTTGTCCTATTTCGTTGTAATCAGAAAAGATAGTTAATATGATTTTAATTGCTTAAAACTTGCCAACACAAATATGATCAGTTAAAAAATATACACTCTATACTTTTCAAGGTACAATATCACCAAACTTCACTGAGACTATGATATTAAGTCAAATCAAAGAGTGGAATATTTCTACTTTATAGGACAATATCAATGACTTAACTTTTGGTGTCATCTATAGAATTAAAACCTTGCATTTATTTATTTTACATTTTCTTATCTATTCATGTAAGCATGCTCAAAATTTAATAGTAAATCTACTCTGTGTCAGGCACTGTTGTAGTTTTTAAGGTCATGGCCCATGACAGAATAGGTAGCTGTCTGTGCCTGCATGGAGTTTATGCTCTGAGGATAGGGGTATAGAATGAAATGGTCAAAAAGTGAAAATGCAATATGTCATTTATGAAAGAGCTATGTCAAGGGAAGGTAGTAGAAGAAGAAAATGTCATAACTTGGCATGGAAGGGTACTATCTCCAATGTGCTTAGAAATAAAAGAAATTGACTGCTGGGAGTGAAAGAGAAACTATGATTAGTCCTGATGGGCTCTAAGTAATGTAGAAAACCAGTGTGACCATTTTTCAGAACTTGCCATGTTTGGAGGATAGCTTCTTCTCTCTAAGAAATATGCAGAGATCAGGAAGATGTTGTGCTTGAAGCTTGTGGAGTTTTCCAAATTTCCTTTTTCACTCCAGTGATGGAAAGTAGGAGGCAAATCAATGTATTTTCCAATATTTAAATGACCTCCCCTTCATCGCTATAATTCTTTTCTATTCACTATTGTCTGTTCAATGTGTGTACAGGAGTTCATATCTGCCCTGAATTCGTCTATCAACAAGAGCCCTAGAGGCACATGAGCCTTTAGTTCCTTAGGTAAAATATACTCAATGCAATCAAAATGCCCAGATTAAAATTGCTATGGAAGAGAATTATCCTTGTCACTGGAGGTAGTAGAGTTTGAAGAGGTAAATCAAATGGCAAAAGCTTTCAGAAAATGATCAGTAGCATTTATACAATGGCCCACTGAAGTTTGGATAGACAAGTAGAATGGCCTGCTTTGCTTCCGCTATAGCAACTATCCTCAACTCAAGGACCTTCAAGTATCTCTTTCCTTCATCACAGAACCTGATAGTATTTGACATATTAAACTAGTCCTAAGTGAAGAGACACACAGCAGAGACCCCAACCAAACTATAGATTCCTCAGAAAGCTTGGAATGGAAACACCATTTGACCCAGCTATCCCACTCCTTAGCCTATACCCAAAGGACTTAAAATCAGCATACTACAGAGATACAGCCACATCAATGTTCATTGCTGCTCAATTCACCATAGCCAGATTGTGGAACCAACCTAGATGCCCTTCAGTTGATGAATGGATAAAGAAACTGTGGCATATATATACAATGGAATATTACTCCGCAATGAAGAATGATAAAATTATGGCACTTACAGGCAAATGGATGAAATTTGAGAATATCATGCTAAGTGAGATAAGCCAATCTCAAAAAACTAAAGGACGAATGATCTCGCTGATAAGCGGATGAGGACATATAATGGGGGGTGGAAGGGGTTAACATTAGGTTTAGGGTTAGGTTTAGGGTTAGGGATAAGGAGAGCGGTAAGAATGAAGGAAAGAAGGACTGTATAGAGGGGAAAGAGGGGTAGGGGTGGGGGGGAGGAAAAAAAATAATCAAACATCATTGCCCTATGTAAACGTATGATTACACAAATGGTATGCCTTGACTCTATGTACAAATAGAGAAACAACATGTATCCCATTTGTATACATTAATAAAAAAAATAAAAAAAATAAAAAAATATATATAATGAATGTGTGGTATGTATGAGATTTATTTCTTATTACTTTAAGGTGCTAAGATTTGAAAATTTTTTGTAAGTGTACAATAACTCAGTCCTTACTGACTGCTATCAGCCTACTCATCTGCTTCCTTTGATGTTTTCCATAACTATTAAGATATGCTAACTTTTTATCCAGGGAAAATTTCCAATCATTGTTACATCTGGGAATGGATTTATTCAAGGAAAATCATTACACCACATAGGAAAAACGTACCAGAAAATAATTCAAATGCTTACTCCATCCTCTGTTTTTTGAAACTAAGCAGAGAAAAATTGTTTGGGACAGTATTTATTTTTCCCTGAATAGACAAAGCATCTCAAGCAGAATTTATCTTTATTAAATTTTATTTGTTCTCTTGGCATTGCTATATTCCTGTCAATATTTGATAATTTATTTTCCTTATCATGTTTCCCATTTATTTTATCTATTTAGGTTTGCTTAGCACAGGAATCAATTTTCACTCTTTTATATTTCAGGTTAGTTTCTGAACTTTATAGACACTCTAAATGACAGGGAAGTTACTTCAGGTTTACATTTAAAGGTCATTTTGCCAAACAAGAAGAAAATTTTATGTATCTTAAAATCACTTTTGGTGCTGTAAATATTTAATTTCACAGAGGAGAAGTGTTCAATGGTCTTTCCTTCCCATATTTTTGCAACTTGAGTTTTTTGCACAGAATAAATTAAAATTCTCTATATAGAAGGGCAGCATTCATTGGAATTGCATTTTTAAAAGAAGTCTTAATTTTGTGATGTCTTGAAATGTTATTTCTTAGAGCAGAGGTGAGAAATTAATAAGTAAACCAGGACTTTAAATCCCAAACAAGGTAGGACATGTCCTTAGCAATTGTTCTATGTTCAAATAGAAAAAGCATGGTAGGAATAGAAACTGAATTACAAGGTTATAGAATTAGAATTTATGTAAAGCAAACTTTTCACCCAAATTATGCATTCTTTTAATGGTTTTGTGATTGATAATCATATAGGGCCTTCATGAATTCTCATGTGGTCAAATGACCAGAAACAACTCATTTTCACATGTGGATAGCTCTAGGTCTTAGATAATATATTCTCTCATTCACAGGAGATCTCCATTGTTGTCAGTTTATACTGACACATACTATTTTCTGCCTTTATAATGAAGTATAACAACTCTGTCTCCCAACATCTGAAATGACCAACTAAGTCTTTGTCTATATGGTCCTAACAGGTGTTTACTATGAACTGTAACACTCATGTGGATAGTGTACTGATTCTAATATGAGAATAATCAATACATAGCAATCATCACACAAACAAGACATGAAGTCCTGATAGAACCCAAAAGATGCTCAAATATTCCTTTTAGTCATATTTCTTTCCCCTCTTCTTAAGGTAGTTACTATTCTGACAGGGTATGTAAGAATTAATTCCCTTGCCTTTCTTTGTAATTTTCCCACTTGCCCATGCTTCCCTAGACATTATGTGTTACCTTTACCTGTTTTTGAAGTTTATTTAAGTAGAATAATGCTATTTGTTTTATTTGCAACTTCCTTTTTTCACTTAATGTTACAGTTATAAGATTTGACCATGTTGTTATATAGTAGTACTTTGTTCATTTTGGCTGCCTTTTAGTATGACTTTGTGTGAATATACCACAATTTTTTTTGGTTTTGTTTTTCCCTTAAAGCCATTAAACATCTTTGTCCCTTTGTCTTGAACACTTAAGGGTATTCCTATCTATAGGATTTATATCCAGTAGTGCGATTTCTCTGTCATAGGACAAATGCATCATAAATTTTGCTTGATAATGCCAAGGTATTCTTTATAGTAATTATTCCAACCTACTATCCCACCAGCAATTTGCAAAAGTTCTTTTGGCTCCACATCCTCCCCTAATTTAACTAATCATTTAGATATTCCCCCATATTATGGGTATGATTTTAATTTGCATATCTTTGATTATTTAAGTTGAGAATAGTTTCATATTTTGGGCTGTTTTAATTTTTTTATAACATACTACATTTTTATATGATTCTTTTATAATGACGGCATTTTATAATAAAGACAATTCTCATTTTCCTACGCAGTTGGTTCTTTTAATGTTTGTTAAATTATAATTTCTTAGGTCACATCTTCTATATATACTTTATAATTGGCCCCTTCCTTAGCATAACACAGAACTGAGAATGAAACTTTGTAGTTTTTATGTGACCTGAATAATGTAAAATTTATCCATGTCATTGGGTCCAGAGACAGTGGAAATGAAACTCGACGTGGAATTTAGGCACAGGCAAAGCTTTATTGGAGGTGGGAGGTGGGACGGGTTTCTGTTCAAACATAAAGAAGGAGAGCACAGACCAAGAGTCAGCCTTGCTCAAGCAAAGGACAAAGGTGTGGAACTCTTGTGGTACCCACAGGGCAGGCAGAGTCCCAGGCTCCGTCATCACATGCAGAGGAGGGATGTCAGCTGTGCTTGCTCTTTGCTTCCTTATGCTTCTTCATGCATCGAATGTCGCGTTAACCTCTTAATTCTCTACCTAGGATAGTGTATTTTTCTGTGCTAGTATGGTAAAGGTAACTGTGGGCTACTTCGATAATTATTCTAGGAATGTGTTTGCCCCTCCCCATTTGGAATTTGCCCTTTATCATGTGGGGAAGTCCCTGCTATCATTTTCAGAACAGGGCAGACTATTGTCTCAGTCGGTTTGATATTAGTGACCTTGTCTGTCTGATTCTCTCGCCCCTATTTTTAACATTTTTGCTGACCACATAGTCTCAGAAGCTGAGCTGATTTCTCAGCCTCCCATTTCCAGATGCGTTAACTTAATTTATGGCCTTGGAGTTCACTTCACTTAACTCCTCAATTTCTAGTGTGTCTATTAACTCTGGAAGGCTGAGAGCTAGTTTGATTTTCTCATTTCATTCTGAGAGATCTGAGAGATTTTAACTCCCTTGAATCTTAATGGATGCTGTGGTTTTTTGGGGGATTTTTTTGTTTGTTTTTTTCAGGAGGGGCCCCTGATTGCTTTAGTTCTAACCCTCTAAATCTGAAGCCTATACTTCTATTATTAAGCTTAGAATGATGTGAACACTTTAAGCTTCTTCATTAGAATGTTCTAATTTGTTGCACAGGAATAAAAGTCAGAGTTCTTCTTTTTTAATTCATTTTATTTGTTTTACTTAGTTGTACATGACAGTAGAATGCATCTATACATTTTGATAGTTCATACATAAATGGACTATAATCTCTCATTTTTCTGATTATACATATTGCAGGATCACATTGGTCATGCAGTCATACATGTACATGAGGTAATAATGTCTGTTTCACTCTACTATTAGAAGAAAAAGTAGACCCAAATCTTTACCATGTTGGCCTAGGACCTGACTTCCTTAACAAGACCCCTCAAGCACAAGAAGTTAAATCAAGAATCAATAAATGAGATGGACTCAAACTAAAAAACTTCTTTTCAGCAAAAGAAACAATCAATTAATGTGAAGAGAGAGCCTACAAATTGGCAGAAAATCTTTACCACATGCACCTCAGATAAAGCATTAATCTCTAGGATATATAAAGAACTAAAAAACACTTAACACCAAAAAAAAAAAAATCAATAAATGAGCTAAGGAACTGAACAGACACTTCACAGAAGATATACAATCGATCAACAAATATATGAAAAAATGTTCAACATCTCTAGCAATTAGAGAAATGCAAATCAAAACTACTCTAAGATTTCATCTCACTCTAATTAGAATGGCAATTATCAAGAATACAAGCAACAATAAATGCTGAAGAGAATATGGAAGAAAAGGTACACTCATACATTACTGGTGGGTGTTCAAATTGGTACAACCATTATGGAAAGCAGTATTGAGATTCCTCAGAAAACTTGAATGGAACCACCATTTGACCCTGTTATCCCACTTCTCAGTTTAGACCCAAAGGACTGAAATTCAACATACTACAGTGACACAGCCACATCAATGTTTATAGCAGCTCAGTTCATAACAGGTGAACTATGGAACCAACCTAGATGCTATTCAACAGATGAATGGATAAAGATGAATGGATGCAATATATATATATATATATATATATATATATATATATATATGATGCAATATTGCTCAGATTTAAAGTAGAATGAAGTTCTGGCATTTGCTGGTAAATAGATGAAGTTAGAGAATGTCACGCTAAGTGAAATAAGCCAAATCCCCAAAATCAAAGGCCAAATGTTTTCTGTGCTATGCAGAAGCTAATTCACAATAAGGGAGCAGGATAGTGAAGAATAGAGTTACTTTGTATTAGCCAGCCTTCTTACACAGTGATTCGAACAAGTGGGTTAATTTCTCCAATTCATTAGAGTCAGTTAATGGTTGTTATAACCACCTTAAACATTGAGCAAAATTGCTTTCTGCTTTATTGAAGGAATATATTTGAGGCACAATGTGTTAGTCAACTTTTTATGATTGTAGCTAAAATACCTCACAAGAACAACTTAAAGGAGGAAATGTTTATTTGGGTTCACAGTTGCAGGGGTTTAGTCAATGCTTGGCCAGTTCCCATGCTCTGGGCCAGAGGTTAGGCAGAACATGGTAGAGGGGCCTGGTGGAGGAAAACTGCTCAGCTCATGACAG
Organism: Sciurus carolinensis; assembly: GCF_902686445.1. Classification (NCBI taxonomy): domain Eukaryota; kingdom Metazoa; phylum Chordata; class Mammalia; order Rodentia; family Sciuridae; genus Sciurus; species Sciurus carolinensis. The sequence continues at coordinate 61,241,409 of NC_062225.1, read as the reverse complement.
ATGGGAAGAGGAGAGAGAGAGAGAGAGAGAGAGAGAGAGAGAGAGAGAGAGAGAGAGAGAAAGAGAACGAGAACATATAACTCTAAGGTATGCCCCTAGTGATCCACTTTCTCTAGCCATGCTACACCTGCCTACACTGACCACCCAGTAATACATTCAAATTATGCACCAAATAGATTAACCCACTAATTAGGTTACAATTCTCATCATCTAATTATTTTACCTCCTGCATTAACACAGGAGTTTTTGAGGAGACTCCTTATATTCAAACCATAACTCATGGGTATTTTTTTTTTCACTTTGGTCAAGAAGAAAATTCAGGGAGAAGTAACAATTTTGTGGCATGTAAAATTTGAGAAAATATTAATATGAAGGTAATTGAGTCCCCGTGTGAGATTTTTCATGAGTTGACAAAAAAACCCGAACATTTTATAAAGAAATGATTATACTGATTAGGGATGTAATTTTATATTCTCTCCAAATATGAAACATGTTCCATGGGATGTAATTGCAAGTTAATTTTTTTAATTTTCATCCTGACTTTAAGCTTATTCTGTAGGGTTAATATCAGCCTTACCAACTGAAAAGAAATTCAGTAATTCATTAGAGTCCCATGATTTCTGTGTCACTTTCTAGATTTAACAGTGATTTGTGTAATTACGGTAATCAAACTGAAACTTCTTGACTACTGCTTGTTGTAAGACCCAATCTAATCCTGCCACCCGTGAAAAGGGAGTGCAGGTGGCAGATTCTTTCTTTCCCCACCATGTGATTTAGTTCTTCCTCTGCATCTTTCCAGCAGTGATTTTTCCCCTTCCAGGATCAACAAGTCAGAAGAGACAAGAGATCAAACTGAGCAGGAGAGGTTCTTACTTGGCTTGTATTGTAGTAACTCCCTGAGTTTTGAAAATATTCTAAACTGATACTCTATTGTGCAACACTTTTGTGAGTTCTTAGATGTGTCGTATCAGGCAGTTCACCCCTCTGGCTCCTTTGATTCCTATGATATACTTCCCTCTGGTGAGCTACCCAGTAGTCCATGTTCCATTTTTTTCTACTGGGGTCCAGTTGACCTCCTTGGACAAAGTTCTTTTAAGAAGTTTTTAGTTGTAATTTCTTTTTATGTGTAACCATTCTCTGGAATTTTCACCTTTAGCTTACCATTAGGACTACAGGAGTCAAACTAATATCTCCCTCTGAGATGGAAATATTCCTCAGCTAAACTTTAGGCTTCTAGGGCATAAATGAAACCACTGCACTGTGTCCACTGAACTTTTCATGTGGTGCAAATGACCTAAATATATGCTTCTCAAAACAAGAAATTTAAATAGTCAACAAGTACATGAAAATGTTGAACATATTTAGCCATTAGGGAAATGTAAATCAAAACAACACTGAGATTTCATCTCAGTCCAGTTAGAATGGCAATCATCAAGTATGTAAATAATAAATGCTGGTAAGGATGTAAGGAAAAAGGAACACTTACATTCTTGGCAGGATTGTAAATTAGTACAACCACTATGGAAATTCGTATGGAGGCTCTTCAAAAGGCTAGGAATGGAAACACCATATGACCCAGCTATAACATTCTTCAGTATTTTTCCAAAAGAATTGAAGTCAGGAGTCTTGGAGGGAGCTGGCAGGTGAGTCAGACTGCCTGCATCGCGGAGGTAGCCGGTGGGCACCCAACCTGCCTACTTTGCAGAGCAGCATCCAGCCACCAGGTCAAAGACAGACGCCATTACTGAGCGACCCTGTCTGACCCTTGCCCCAGGTTGGTGCCATCAGTGAGATCCCGCCTGACCCCTGCACCCAGGACAGCGCCATCATTGGTTGGTTGCAGTCTCAGAGCTAGCTGGCAGGCGAGTCAGGTCGCCTGCATCACGGAGGTAGCCAGCGGGCACCCAACCCACCTGCCTTGCAGAGTTAGGCGGCTGGCAGTCAACCCGCCCAAACACCAGGCCAAAGACAGACCCGACCACCATGACAAGGTCTGTCGCCATCCTGGAGCAAGCCAGCAGACCAGTCAGCCACCCTGCATTGCGGAGCTAGCCAGAGGCTTCTTCATAGGCTGGTGCAGGCATTTTGAATTATTCCTGAGGGAGTGACCATCATCATTGGAAGGGAAGCTCCCTTTCTGAGACACCTACAGGAGACTAGAGGACCTTTGATAGGACCCAAGAGTCAAGAAGAGGAGGTACTGAGAGACTCGGGACCAACTCAGAGCCACTGGGTGAGTCTCTCCCACTGGTCAGGCTCCTTGGATGGGGCAGCAGTCCCGAAATGCAGGGAACTTCGTGGAGTAGCATGCCCCAGTGAGACTCCCCCGCTGGAGCGGTGAACCCAGTCAACCAGGAGCATTGCAGAGGAGGGCCGCACAACGAGAGGTTTCCATGCAGAGTGAGGGTCCGAGGCCCAGGCCGTAGCCGGTCCCCAGGGAACATAGGGGAGGAGGGCCACTCACCAAGGGAATCCCTTGCAGGGCCAAGCTCCCCAGCCCAGGTAGTAGGTCAGGACCCCTGGGAACATCGCAGAGGAGGGTTTCCCAGTCCAGGTGGTAGTTCTGGACCGAAGGGAACTACTTGGAAGAAAGCTGCCCTGTGAAACTTCCCCACCGGGTAAGTCTCCCCTGCTCAGCAAGGTTTTCCCACCATCACAGTAGAACCAGAGACACAGGCCCAGATCAGACGTGCCCCAGTCCTCAGTCTAGTCTCCCTTTGACTGACCATCAGTCAACAAGTGGAGGTTCCTCTGCCCACTGACAGGGAATACACCCCACCTAAAGGCCACCACCCCTAGAGGGGCAGCTTCCTAGTGGAGAACCGCATTATCAAGTTCCTCCAAGATTTCAGGCTACTGAAGGCTAAGAGATGAGTTACTGGAAATCTAAAGATAAAATATTAGTCAATAGAGGAAATCTGCAATATCCCAGAGTTTCACTACTAGAGGGGTAGATACCTGAGCAGTATGAGAAAACAAGGGAAGAAAATGTCCCAAACAAACCTAGATGCTACATCAATAAAATCCAATGACAGCATGGCAGAAGAAATGTCAGAAAGGGAGTTCAGAATGTACATAATTAAAACAATCAGGGAAGCAAATGAGGAGATGAAAGAGCAAATGCAGGAATTGAATGATCGCACCAATTAACAGTTAAAAGAGCAAATACAGGAAGCAAAAGATCATTTCAATAAAGAGTTAGAGATACTGAAAAAAAAAAAAAAAAACAAACAAACAGAAATCCTTGAAATGAAGGAAACAATAAACCAAATTAAAAACTCCATAGAAAGCATAACCATTGGATAGAACACCTGGAAGACAGAACCTCAGATACTGAAGAAAAAATACTTAATCTTGAAAACAAAGTTCACCAAACAGAGAAGATGGTAAGAAATCATGAAAAGAATGTACAAGAATTATGGGATATCATGAAAAGGCCAAATTTAAGAATTTTTGGGATTGAGGAAGGCACAGAGAAACAAACCAAAGGAATTAATAATCTATTCAATGAAATAATATCAAAAATTTTCCCAAATCTGAAGAATGAGATGTAAAATCAAGTACAAGAGGCTTATAGGACTCCAAATACACAAAATTACAACAGGCCCACACCAAGGCACATTATTATGAAAATACCTAACATACAAAATAAAGACAGAATTTTAAAAGCTACGAGAGAAAAGAATCAAATTACTTTCAGGGGGAAATCAATACGGATATCAGCATATTTTCAACCCAGACCCTAAAAGCTAGAAGGGCCTGGAACAACATTTTTTAAGCCCTGAAGAAAACGGATGCCAACCAAGAATATTATACCCAGCAAAACTTACCTTCAGATTTGACGACGAAATAAAATCCTTCCATGATAAACAAAAGCTAAAGGAATTTACAAAAAGAAAGCCAGCATTATGGAACATTCTCAGCAAAATATTCCATGAGGAAGAGATGAAAAACAATGGATGTAAATCATCAAAGAGAGGAACTACCCTAAAGGAACAGCCAAATAAAGGAGAAACCAAGTCGTGTCAAAAAAAATAAATAAATAAATAAATAAAAAGAGCCAAATGACCAGGAATACAAATCATATCTCAATAATAACCCTGAATGTTAATGACCTGAACTCATCAATCAAAAGACATAGACTGGCAGATTGGATTAAAAAGAAAGATCCAACAATGTGTTGTCTGCTAGAGACTCACCTCATAGAAAGAGATACCCATAGACTAAAGGTGAAAGGATGGGGAAAAACATACCATGCATATGGACTCAGCAAAAAAGTTGGGCTATCCATCCTCATTTCAGATAATGTGGACGGACTTCAAACCAAAGTTAGTCAGAAGGGATAAAGAAGGACATTTCATACTGCTTAAGGGAACCATAAATCACCAAGACATAACAATCATAAATATCTATGCCCCAAATAGTGGCTCATTCATATATGTCAAACAAATCCTTCTTAATTCCAGAAATCAAATAGACCACAATACAATAATACTAGGTGATTTTAACACACCTCTCTCACCACTGGACAGATCCTCCAAACAAAATTTGAACAAAGAAACCATAGATCTCAATAACACAATCAATAACTCAGACTTAACGGACACGTATACAATATACCATCCAATAAAGAATGAATACACCTTCTTCTCACCAGCACATAGATCCTTCTCTAAAATAGACCATATTCTATGCCACAAAGCTAATGTTAACAAGTACAAGAAGATAGAGACACTACCTTGTATTCTGTCAGATCATAATGGATTGAAATTAGAAATAAATGAAAGAGTAAAAAACAGAAACTACTCCAACACATGGACATTAAATAATATGCTATTGTATGATGAATGGATAACACAAGACATCAGGAAGGAAGTTTAAAATTTCTAAGAGGTAAATGAGAACAAAGAAATATCATATCAAAATTTCTGGGACACTGTGAAAGCAGAACTTAGAGGAAAATCTATTACATGGAGTGCATTCAATAAAAGAAGAAAAAATCAACAAATAAACAACCTAACACTACAGTTCAAAGCCCTAGAAAAAGAAGAACAGAGCAACACCAAAAAGAGTAGAAGACGGGAAATGGTTAAAATCAGAGCCGAAATCAATGAAATTGAAACAAAAGAAATAATGAAAAAATTGACAACATAAAGAGTTGGTTCTTTGAAAAAATAAACAAAATTGATAAACCCTTAGCCACACTAACAAAGAAAAGGAGAGAGAAAATTCAAATTACTAAAATTTGGAATGAACAAGGAAATATCACAAGAGACACCACTGAAATACAAAACATAATTAGAAGCTATTTTGAAAATCTATACTCCAACAAAATAGAAAATCTTGAAGACATCAACAAGTTTCTAGAGACATATGAATTACCTAAACTGAACCAGAAGGACATACACAATTTAAATAGATCAATTTCAAGTGATGAAATAGAAGAAGTCATCAAAAGCCTACCAACAAAGAAAAGTCCAGGACCAGATGGGTTCTCAACTGAGTTCTACAAAACCTTTAAAGAAGAGCACATTCCAATACTCCTCAAAGTATTCCATGAAATAGAAGAGGAGGGAAACCTCCCCAAACTCATTCTATGAAGCCAATATCACCCTGATACTTAAATCAGACAGAGACATATTGAGCAAAGAAAATTTCAAACCAATATCCTTAATGAATATTGATGCAAAAATTCTTACCAAAATCTTAGCAAATGGCATACAAAAACATATTAAAAAGATAGTGCACCACGATCAAGTGGGTTTTATCCCAGGGATGCAAGGTTGGTTCAACATCCAGAAATCAATAAATGTAATTCACCATATCAACAGAATTAAAGTAAAAAATCACATGATTATTTCAATAGATGCAGAAAAAGCATTTGATAAAATACAGCATCCCTTCATGCTCAAAACAAAAGAAAAAATAGGGATAGTGGGAACATTCCTTAACATTGTAAAGGCCATCTATGCTAAGCCCATGGCCAATACCATTCTAAATGGTGAAAAACTGAAAGCATTCCCCCTAAAAACTGGAACAAGGCATGGATGCCCTCTTTCATCACTTCTATTCAACATTGTCCTTGAAACTCTAGCCAGAGTAATTAGACAGATCAAAGAATTTAAAGGGGTACGAATAGGAAAAGAAGAACTCAAATTATCCCTATTTGCTGATGACATGATTATATATTTAGAGGAACCTGGAAATTCCACCAGAAAACTTTTACTCATAAGTGAATTCAGTAAAGTAGCAGGTTACAAGATCAATGCTCATAAATCCAATGCATTTTTATACATAAGTGATGAATCTTCAGAAAAAGAAGTTAGGAAAAATACCCCATTCACAATAGCTTCAAAAAAAATATTTGGGAATCAATCTAACAAAAGTGGTGAAAGACCTCTACAATGAGAACTACAGAACACTAAAGAAAGAAATTAAAGAAAACCTTAGAAGAAGGAAAGATCTCCCATGTTCTTGGATAGGCAGAACTAATATTGTCAAAATGGCCGTACTACCAAAATTGCTATACAGATTCAATGCAATTCCAATTAAAATCCCAATGACGTACTTCACAGAAATAGAGAAAGCAATCATGAAATTTAACTGGAAGAATAAGAAACCCAGAATAACTAAAGCAATCCTTAGCAGGAAGGGTGAAGCAGGGGGTATTGCAATACCAGAACTTCAACTATACTACAAAGCAATAGTAACAAAAACGGCATGGTATTGGCACCAAAATAGGTGGATCAATGGTACAGAATAGAGGACACGGACACAAACCCAAATAAATACAATTTTCTCATACTAGGCAAAGGGGCCAAAAATATGCAATGGAGAAAAGATAGCCTCTTCAACAAATGGGAAAACTGGAAATCCATATGCAACAAAATGAAACTAAACCCCTATATCTCACCCTGCACAAAAATCAACTTGAAATGGATCAAGGACCTTGAAATCAGACCAGAGACCCTGCATCTTATAGAAGAAAAAGTAGGTTCAAATCTTCAACATATTTGCTTAGGATCAGACTTCCTTAACAGGACTCCCATAGCACAAGAAATAAAAGAAAGAATCAATAACTGGGATACATTCAAACTAAATAGCTTTCTCTCAGCAAAGGAAACTATCAGCAATGTGTAGAGAGAACCTACAGAGTGGGAGAAAATCTTTGCCACGCATACTTCAGATAGAGCACTAATTTCCAGAATAGCTAAAGAATTCAAAAAACTCTATACCAAGAATACAAATAACCTAATCAACAAATGGGCTAAGGAAATGAACAGACGCTTCACAGAAGAAGATCTACAAGCAATCAACAAACATATGAAAAAATGTTCAACATTCTAATAATAAGAGAAATGCAAAACCAAACTACCATAAGATTCCATCTCACCCCAATTAGAATGGTGATTATCAAGAATACTAGCAACAATAGGTGTTGGAGAGGATGTGGGGAAAAAGGTACACTCATACATTGCTGGTGGGACTGCAAATTAGTGCAGCCAATCTGGAAAGCAGTGTGGAGATTCCTTAGAAAACTTGGAATGGAACCACCATTTGACCCAGCTATCCCACTCCTGGCCTATACCCAAAGGACTTAAAGTCAGCATACTACAGTGATGCAGGCATATCAATGTTCAAAGCTGCTCAATTTACAATAGCCAGATTGTGTAACCAACCTAAATGTCCTTCAGTTGATGAATGGATAAAGAAACTGTGATATATATATATATATGTATATATATATATATATATATATATATATATATATACACAATGGAATATTACTCAGCCATAAAAAATAATAAAATTATGACATTTGCAGGCAAATGGATGAAATTGGAGAATATAATGCTAAGTGAGATAAGTCAATCTCCAAAAACCAAAGTACAAATGATCTTGCTGATAAGTAGTTGATGACATATAATGGGGGTTGGGAGGGGGACAAGAATGGAGGAAGTAGGGACTGTATAGAGGGATAAGAGGGGTCGGAGGGGTGGGGGGCAAGAAAAATATAACAGATTGAATCAAAAACTATTACCCTAGGTAAATGTATGATTACAAAAATGGTATGCTTCTACTTCATGTACAGAAAAACAAGATATATCCCATTTGTTTACAATAAAAATGAATTAAAAACAAAGAATTGATGTCAGAACAATATAGTGATATATACATACCCATGTTTATAGCAACACAATTCATAATAGCCAAATTATGGTATCAGCCTAGATGTTTGTCTACAGAATGGACAGAGAAAATGTGGTATATGTATACAATGGGGTTTTATTCAACCATAAATAAGGGCAAAATTTTTTCATTTGAAAGAAAATGGATGAAATTGTAGAGCATCATATTGAACAAAATAAACCAGAGTAAAAAAATCAAGTGTTGTATTTCCTCTCTCATATGTGGAAACTAGAGAAAAGAACAAAAAAGACTTTATGAAAATTGAAGGAAGATTAGTAAAGTTGAGGAAGGAGATTCAGTGGGGTGGGGGTCAGGGAAGGAAAGAAGAAGTACTAGGAAATGAAATTGATCCAATTATTTTACGTGCATGTAGAAACATGTCACAATGAATCCCACTGTCATATACAATCATGATGCACCAATAAAAGTAAATAAGTAAAAGAATAAACATCTTTCCATGCGTCCTATGGAATCTTTTCCCCTAGTTTTGAGGTAGAACATATTAGAGTTGAAATAATAATATGGTTAAATAATTTTGTTTAAACAGAAATAAAAATACATTGCATACTTCATCCTTTTCTCTAGGAATATTTACTATCTGTTAAGTAAGGCAATATTTTAGTACTTGGAATCACAGTTTGGAAATAAAACAAAATTCATGTTATCCTTGAGCTGTTTCTAATATGGAAAGCAAAAAAATATTAAATTAGTAATATATGTCACATGTTAGATGATGATAAATGCTAAGTGAGTGTTAAATAAAAAAATCAAGGGAAATAAAAGGTGAAGGTGTTGTAATTTTAGGTGGAGTGACCAAAGAGATCTCATGAACAAGTGAATGATGTTTGATCAAAAACTTGTAGCAGATGAAAGAATGAACCATGCAGTTCCATTCATGTGAAGAGAATCCCAGGAAAAGTAGTCAGGGCAATTTCCCTAAAAGTGGGAGCACATCTGACTTGTGAGGGAAGCAAGGAGACCTGTGTGGATAGAAGGGAAATAAACAGGGGAAAGTAGTAGGAGATGAGTTCAGTGAGAAAAGGCTTTCATGGTCTGAAGTCTTCACTGCTGGATTTTGAGAGGAAGAAAGGGATCCTTTGCTTATCAGACTTTGTGCAGGAAGTTTATGCTTCCACGTGGAGATGGGTCTATGGGTAGGGAGAGGGCAATAGTGGAAGCCAGATACCACGTAGGAAGTCTATGCAGTCATATAACCGTGAGATGGTGGATCTTGAAAAGAGGTGGTAATGGCGGAAGTGGTAAGAGATGGTGAGAATATAGATGTAAATTGAAGTAAATCTGACAGTAATCACCGATGAATGAAGATTTGAAAAGCAGAAAGAAGTCAAGAATGAATACAGGTTTTTGGCCTGAGAAATTGGAAGAAAAGATTTGCCCTGTACTGAGATAAGAAGACTGAGGGAGAAGCACATTTGGAATTGAAGACCAGGGGTTTAGTTCTGAACATGGTAGTTTTGAGATGTTATTAGCATTTATTAATTTTCTTAAAGCTATCAATCATGAATGCCACATTAATGCCACATTAGATATTAATGCCATATTAATATCTAAAGAGCAAAAATTATCCTGAAAGGACAATCCAGGAATACAAAATTAAAGGAAATTCCAGAAGCACATAGTAGCTTGAAGAGTAAAAGCAATGAGTATTCCTTACTGATTTATTCTGTAATTCTTTCATAATTTAGTGTCAACCAAATTACAAGCTGTATGCTGTTTAGTATAATTCCAAGATGGGTAAAGTGATGATTCATGTCTGAAGGGAAGTCATACTCTACAAAATGTAAGAGTAATTATGTAAAATGTAATTTAATAAGGGTTGTAATAGGATGAGTACTTCAGGTGCTATCTCAATCTGACAGAGGGGACTATCATCTCTAGTAGAGTGTCCATGGAAGAATCACAGAAGAAAGAACTTTTCAGCTTAATTTGAGAGACCATTCTTGTTTTTCCAAATACAGACAAGAATTGTATTGTTTTACACAGAAAGCAGTTAAGTCAGGGTATGTAAGACTTGCATTCAAAGAACAGGAAGCAGCATGAGCAATTAAAGCACAGCCCACGTGCTGGAAAGACAGGAGTAGAGGAGTTGTTAAAGCAGTTTGGAGGCAGGTGGTAAACCACACTTTCTCCTAAAGAAATGCACTGAATACTGAAATTTCAAAATGCCCCAGAGTTGCTAGGAGCTGCTGATGATGAGGGAGACCTGGGTTCTTATGCTCTCAGCTTTCCAGTAGCTTTTATAAAATCCCTAAGCTAAGGACCAAAGTAAAACTGAATGAAAGTACAATAGACAACGTGGGGTAAAACTTGCTGTGACTGTAAGAACCCAGAAACCACTCTGGTCGTGGGAACTCACATAAGAGTTTATTAAGCAAACAGGCAGAGCGTCTCCCTGCAGGGTAAGAGAAAATGAGAGGAAAAGAGAGAGAGAGCGCGCGTGCACGCAAGAGAGAGTGAAAGCCAGGAGGAGAGAGAGAGAGAGAGCATGAAATTGAGGAGAAAAGAGAGAGAAAAATGGTGGGAGATCTATTCTTAAGCAGTGGAATTCCGTGGGCTAATAGGGGACCAATAACGGAGAAGGATACTCGCAGGCTGACTGATGAACCAATAGCTGGCTAGGATGTTCACAGACTGACAAGCTAGGTTGTAAGTTGGGAGGTGGGGAAATGACTGCAGCTTAAAGGTCAGGGGAGCAGCTTTATATTATATTATAGTGACCAACTCAACTTTAACCAGAGTCAGGAAAGCCAGTGCTTCTCTCCTCAGGAGAGAAAATTCTGTGGGGCTCACTGCTGTTGTTGGCCTTTCCAAGGTGGACACGAACACTGAATGTCCAGTAATAATCAGTGAATAAAGTGTACATGCTAGTAAATCCTCAAAACAGATATTTGTTTTGTTTCAGACGAACTCCTTCCTTCCTGGCTTTGACCATTAGCTTTACTGGCTCAAAAAGTGCCTTTGAGGAAACATAAGAATGCTGTAGGAGAACAAGAGGGTCAGACTGTTTATCAGTCAGTTCTGCTGTTCACTAGCTGTGCAAATTTTCATAAATTAATTGTCCTGTATGGGCATACTACAATGTTTAAATAAGTTGCCTCATTTAAGTAGTAACCACATCAAAGATTTGCCTTGAAGATGAAATCAGGAAATCCACACACAAAAAAATTAGCCCGGAACACACTAAATAGGAAATAAATGTTGGCTACTACCTGCTTGCTCCTCAAAGTATATCACCTGACTCTCAGGAAGCTCTTCTGCCCTATGTCCTCTGGTTCTTTGTCTTAAAGAAAATTTATTCAAGGGGCATTCATGACTCCCTCATAGTGCTAGTTAAGAAAACTCCTAGGTGCCCTATCTCCTCCTTGTGGAATTTGCTGAGCAATGGAGATGGAACAAACATTTCCTTTATGTGACATACCCCTATAAGCCACAGGACTATAGATCATCTAACTTACTTCTGCATAAGAGGAAAGACAGAGAAGAAGAAAAGAAGATTGGAGCCCAGGAAGAGTAGAAAATTCCAGGCAGTGGTATGTTCAAGAAAATTTTTCATTTTACTTTTTGAAAATAGTGTTTACAGACTGCTAAACAATGATCAAATAAAAAGCTTCTGAGGTTCCAGGTGAGGTGCCACCCAGAGTGAACTAAGCAAGCCAACAAAAACAACCAAAGTATCAATCTCATGTTTTAAATTTTTAATTCAATTTTAGTATTGTTTATTTTGAACTTCAGTTTGAATGTGGGACTTCTAGACGTGAGGGATTGATTTAGGATTTATGCAAGTTCTATTTTAATTTAACAAAAAATATTTCAATCACTATATTAAATTAATTTAGTTGCCTCCTTTTAAAATTATTTTTAATTTATTTGGTTTATTTGTAAGATGGATTTTAATAAACCGTATGTTCAAAATTATTCTGAAAAGAAACTGGTGTTATTCTGGACTTTTTTGCTGTTGTTGTTTGTTTCTTTTTGGTTGTCAGATTGCTTTACTTTTCTAATTGTAGGAAGTTTGTATCTGCCAATAATAAGAAACAGATTCAATTCACCATGTCCCTTTTAAATTAATGGTGCATAAATATCATTGTCATTATCATTCCTAAAATGATATTAGGTTTCATATTTTTATTTAGATTTTATAAAGGAACATTCATTAAATCTACATATTCATAAATACACAAAAGTGAAGGCTATACACTAGTGTTTGGCATCTGCTGAATTGTTTTAGCACATACAGAGGCAAAAGGAAAGAAAAAATATGGGGAAAAGAAAAAGTAAAAAAATCTAACTAGTAAAGATATCAAAGAGAATTGAAGAAACTAAAAAAACAAACAAACAAAAAAAACCAGGAAAATGTCAAAAATGTACAGTAATATTTTCCAGAACTGTGGAATTAAATAATAGTTCTTCAAAATGGAGAAAGGTCATAAATGAAGGAACAAAAATATGTGTCTAGATGTACCAAGATACAATTTCAGAACACAAAGATAGAAGAAAGGCTTTCAAGAACAATAATCAGGCCACCTATGAAGGACTGCAAGTCCAACTGGTAACAGACTTCCGAACCTCAAAGTTCTAGAAGACGACATAGCAATGCAGTCAGCATTTTGAGGGGATTAGTTTTCAACCTACAATTATATATATTCCTAGAATGTATATCAAACTACTAATAAAGTAGAAGTTTAGATAGAAAACATTTTCAGACAAAATCCAACAAGTTTATCTGCCTCACAAACTTTCTTAAAAAGCTATTTCAGGATATATCTCTGTCACATGAGGAAATACAGTGAGAAAGAAAGCATGCACTTCAAAAACCTGTTGATGTGACTCGGGAGACTAAGAAAACTTAATTAGGTCAAAAGAGCTTTAATTAGAGTTTCAGGGGGAAAGGAATAATGGCAAGCCTTAGTGAAGAGTATTGAAAGTATTTAAATGTGTGACATCTGGGGAAATTATAAAGCAGATGATATAAACTTCAGCAAACTAAAAATTACAGCATAATGGAAAGTCAAGCAAGATGGCAAAATTTCATCATCTTTTATTTATGTGATATAATTAATAATATCAAAAACTAAAATACTGTTTTTTTAAAGGAAACATAAACTCAAGTTCTGGATATTTATATATATGTATGCATATGTATATACATATATATATAATAGAGTATATATGTACATATGTATGTATATAGATATAAACACATACAAACAAATGCATACACATGCATGCATTCTTCCTTTTTTAGAAAGATCAGTTAGTCAATAACAAGTATGTGGTGAATAATCAGTGGTCTGGTAATTAAGTTTCAGTCAAGATTCTTTTCTCAAGTACAAATAAAATTAAATGACCCAGTTATCTCACTCCTCAGTGAATTTAAAATCAGTGTACTACAGTGACACAGCCACATAAATGTTTATAGCCACTCGATTCACCATAGCTAAAATATGGAACCAACCTAGATGCCCTTCAACAGATGAATGGATAAAGAAAATGTGATTGATATATATATATATATATATATATATATATATATATATGACAATGTGGTGTGTGTATATATATATATATATATGATGGAATATTACTCAGCTTTAAAGAAGAATGAAATTATGGAATTTGTTGGTAAATGGATGGATTTAGAGAATATCAAGCTAAGTGAAATAAGCTAAACCAAAAAAACCAAAGGCCAAATGTTTTCTCTGATATGCAGGTGCTAATTCACAATAAGGTGCCAGGGATTGGGTAGAGAAGAATAAAGTTACTTTATATTAGGTAGAGGGGAGTTAAGGGAGGGGGAGGGGAAGGGGTATGGGGGTAGGAAAGACAGCAGAGTGAAACAGACATTATTACCTCATGTATATATATGACTGCATGACCGATGTGATCCTACATTATGTATAATCAGAAAAATGGGAGATTGCATTCCACTTATGTATGATCTATCAAAATGTATAAATGCATTCTACTGACATGTACAACAAATTAGAAGAAATTTAAAAATCAATTAAAACTTTTAAAAAAATAAATGAGAGAATTATATTGTCTAGGCCTAGAATATCTAGAAAAAATAGACAAGGGTAAAATTTAATGTTTTATTGGGCATGCAATATCAGGATAGCAAACTTAAAAAAAAAGTGAGGTCAGAACAAACAGAAAATAAATATTGGGTTGTTGGCTCCAAATCCTCAAGAAAATACAGTTGATTACATGCACAGAAGATCCTTGAGAAGTCACTGGAGACTTGGAACTGTGTAAGGGGAGGAAAGTATGGAAAGATCTCTTGAATTCTTCCTGTTACACCCCTCATTAGTCAAATTTTGTCCCGTGGGGCATTTATTTCCCTGCACTTCCATGTTGTCGTGACACCTTTCTCTTATGATCCAGATTCTCCATGGTTCTGTTGGTTCAGACCTGGACACTGGCAGAGCTCTGACTCCTGCTTTGATAGGTGTGGTCTGTACTATGCTGGAGTCAGACTTCCCCTGTGGGGAGGGTTGAACTCATCAGTGAAACAGGAGATGAGAATACAGTAATGTCTGTGGCAGCAGGAACTCCAGTGAGCAGGCAGCTCAGGGCTAGGAGCTTGTGGAAATACTATCAGCAGAGAAAACTTGTCAAAATAGGATGTATATCCACGTTTGAATTGCGCCATAGGGAGTCTTCAGCATCTGAGCATGCTGCTGGGAGATTGAGTATTCTGAAGTTGCAGTAGCTATCTCAGACTTGGTGAGAGAAAGACCAGGTTATTGGAGTCATAGATGGTCTCCATTCCTGCACCATAACCACTCTTTTCAGATGCACCTAGATGGACAGAGAAAGGCTTGCTGATGACCACAGAACAGGTCATCTTGCCCATCTGACTGTTGAAAGCCTCTGCTGTGTAAATATTCTCCAGTGTGCATTAATAGAAGACAGAAAGTTTGCACCACTCACATAGATCCATCTACAGATTTGTTTTGCAGATTGCCTTGCCCTAGATTTTGGGACCATGTACCAGCCTCTGACTAAAGAGACAAGTCATTTACTAATGTTCCAAAATCAGAATATGTCTTTGCCTTAGGTTGCTTCTTATATACAAATTGGATGACCAAGTTTACTGTTTGTATTCCTACGACTGGGGAGAATTTCTCTTTATTGCTTGTTCAAGACCATCCCAAATTGGGCTATTAGGCAGCAGCAGTTCAGGCGTGGTAGGTCACCACATGACAACTGATCTTCAATATCAACTTACTCAGTCCTCTTCTTTGACTATTGGATGTTGTCAAGTTCATCCAATGAGACTCTTGTAGATGCCAATTGAAGGGGAAGCATTAATACCACAGAGGTAGGTAACATGAAACCTGGACTACATGCCCATGGAATTTGCCTCTGTCTTTTACATTTCTTTGAGGTTGATATTCAAGAAACACTTCCATCATACCATGAATTTCTACTACACTTGACCTTATGTCATGGGGAATTTCTCACCTCATGTTTGTCCTTGACAAAAGTTAGTTCCATGAGACATTGCCACCCACAGAGTCATTCTCCTTGGATGATGGGAAAGAGAAAATTTTAATGTGCCGAGTCAGGACAGAAATGACTGTCTAGGCATGATGAAGGGCCAGTCCAATGCAGGTTTTCAGCACTATTCTGGAGTCGGAGGCCACTAGTAGTATTAGGAGATAAGACATTAGGAGTAGTATTAGGAGTAGCTTCAGCTAAACTTCTTCATTGAGCAAGACGTTGAGGTTTGGTGGAGATGAGTGGATATGGAAAGATGAACATAAAAATTGAATTTGGTCTAAGTAGTAAGAAATTATGCATATTGTGTTTCCATTTTTAAAAACTATAATCTACCCACAAGTATACCAGTTCATCCATCCCACCCATCCTTCCATCAAGTCATTTATTAATCATAATTTTATTTGTGATTATCCACAGAAAGATGTCTACAAATGTATTATTGCTATTTATTTGCTTCTTGAGATAACTTTGGGAAGGGCAAATAGGTTTGGGGACTAGGAGGGAAACTTCATTTTCATTTTATATGTTCTGGTATTGGTTGAGTTGCTCTAAACTTTCACAATGATAAAATTCATTTCAAATTTTGATCAAAATAAATTATTGGGCAGAGAGATTTCGTCCCTCTTTTTTCTTTTATAGAATTCAGAATTAAAAAATAATGAATGTTATGCAATTTTTAAATATTTAAATGAAATATGCTACCTTAAGGAAAAATTATGTTACCTTCTCTTTCTATATCTTCTTCATCCAAATATTGTCTTTGAGGCAGTTTTGATGAATTGGATTCACAGTTCATGTTACAGTATCAATTAACAATCAATATACAGAATTATAAAAAACAATTAGTAATGGTGCTGCACATATTCATTATTATTCTTTCTATGCTCAAGTTTAAAAGAACAATTAGATAAGTGAGCATGCTTGACTTCTTATGAAATGATTTAGTAATGATTTTTAACAAACTTGGATTTAATTACCAAGGTCTATTTTCATTATAAAACTTATGTGTTTTGATTTTAGACAATCAGAGTTTGTCACAAGTATCTTACTAAAGATATTTGCATCTCTATGATGAAATTTTGCAAAAACAGTATAATGGTAATTCACTGGCCATTGCACATGAAAATCATTTTGAAGGTTTCTGTAACCATTTTCTACATTTTAGGATGCACACGCTTGCTTTTTTGCCTGATATTTTTCCTAGTCATCATTAATGAAAATAGCAATTAGATGGTACTTTAAGTCTAGCCATCATTATCATTCTAGTAATTGTCATTATGGTTATTATCACAATTATCTTGTCATCAAGTAGGTATGTTGTCAATCACATTTTCGTAAGTTTTCCTGGGTTTCTGCAGAGTCAAATTCCTCACAGTAATATTTCACTAAATTTCACTTCTTCTTCTCCTAGAACTTAAGAAAGTCACAGGCACTGAAGTTTTCTTAGACATTAAATTCATGCTTTATTTCCCCAAAAGCTTATAATGGAAAAGAGAAAACAACACTAGTCTGGTTGTAAAAATAAAAATGTAGAAAGAAATATTAACATTACAGAATAGGTGAAGACTTTGTTAGGCATTATATAATTTCACAAAGAGTGAATACTAGATGAATTATTTTTGAAAGAAAGTGAGTAAAAGTAGGAATGAAAAATCTGGTTGCATTTTTCTTTAAGGAGCTATACTCCCAATTTTTCCAATAAATTCTAAGAGAGGAGTAAAGACCAAGAATGTTTATTGTTTCCTTTGTTTGGGGGATCAGGCCACATTTGTCACAAAATTATCATATTGCATGACATATTTGCCTTGGAAATAAAGTGATTCATATACCAAACATTTATTTGTCCTTAAGTTATTTTTAAAATTGTTTGTATGTGTGTGAGTGTGTGTGTGTGTGTGTGTGTGTGTGTGTCTAACAAGGCAATAAACTGAGAATTTTAACTGAGAAGCGGAGATATAATAGCCATCCAATACTAAAGTGTGGTTCCTGTAGCTTATGGCAATAGAGCAGAAAGTTGTATTCCTTCCCTCTGATTGTGAATCAAAGCTGCGTGAAATACAGGGACCGGACACCTGGTAACAGTATTGATCTGGTAGCATTTAAAATCTTGCTCAAACAGTTATCAGGCAGATTGAAGAGCCACCAACAAAGAGAGTGTCTGGCACCAGCTTTGGAAATCCTGGAGCTAAAAGAAGAAAGGGAAAATAGAGATTGCTTGCCCTATCAATAGAGGTGCAATTGGAGGGGACAACACGGGAGTTTCCAAAGATCTAACAATGCTGCCTACAAAAGGAACGGTCTGCTTGAAAATCTATCCCCAGGAATTAAAGGACATTTTTTAATTGCACCAGTCACATATGATCTTTTTTCTATGGCACTCATGACCCTCCTTCTTCTCTCTCTTCCATCACACCTGGGTAGAAATTCTTGTCTGTCAGCTTCAGAAGGAGAAGAGAAACGATCTGGGAGGAGTGAAGGACACCACAGTACCTTCTTTCACGTAGGCAGCTCAGCAGACCCCAGCTAGAGAGGGGAGAAAACTGAACTCCACAAGTTCAGAATGTTTATGGTTTTTTTGGGCACTGGAAGTTCTTTTTACTGAGTTTAGATTGCAGTTAGCAACTCTAATCGAGTATAGAATTTCTTATTACTTGTGAGCAGCCAAAAAAATATGAAACTGCAAGGGCTGACAGAAACTTTTACTCTCCAGTTTTTACCTATTAACAGTTAATAAAGGAACATTAGGGGACAGCTGTAATTCGCTTTTATGACTGCTTCACTTGAAACTGATTTCTGAACATGCTGCTATAAACACACACAAACACAGAATTGGGATCAGCTTGCCCTTTGATACAATTGGCTTGAATTCAGATATACTTACTATATCTCTGGGAGATTTGGTTGGTTTTACCAGCTGGCTGGTAACCCACGTTTTACATCTTCATGGTACTTCTGAGGAGAATTGAAATTATAACAAGGGCTAAGACTCTCCACTTTTGTCTGCATCCCTGCCTGCATTTTGCATCTGTCTCCTTTGCTCTTGAGTGTCCTTGTATTCCAGAAACAAGTCATTGTCAGTCCTTCAAAGAAGTGAGGGCTAAGGACACAGGTGCCCCTTTTTCCCTTTTCTTTCTGGTATAACCACAATAATTAAAGCTCCTTTTTTCTTTTCTTTCTTTTTTTTTTTTTTTTTTTTTTTTTCTGCTTTTCCATTACTTTTTCCTCCTTTCCATTGCTTTCTTCTTCAATTTTGATTGGGGTGATGGCTACACCAGAATTGCTGAACTCCCAAGGTCAAGCCTCTGGTCTAGCACTCTGATAATAAAATTTTTAGTTATTACAGCATATCACTGTAAAAAGATATGTATTTAGATAATCAAGTTTTACTATGCAAAAATCTATGGACAACTTCCAATACAGTTTCTAGCCTGACAATTCCAGAGGGAGAATTTATTTTTCATTGGGATGAATCTAAGAGTGGACAAGGGAAGGCCATGTTTTGCAGGGTAATCTGTAGGCCATCATTGGTCAACATGGATGGTCACAGGGTCTCTCCCCTTACCTTATAAGCAGGCCTAGCTGTGCTTATCAGGCTTGCCTGGTGATGCTCATATACACTTAACAGTTCAAAACTATGGCATTACCAAAAAACTCTGCTGCTTTCATCAATCTCTAGACTACACAAATAAAAAATAACACTTCTAGAAATTTGTTAAGCAAGAAAAGGCAGCATTGAAGCCCTTCTGTGCTGTCTCCATACTTCTTCAGAAAAGCAACTTTTAATATGAATTGTATAAATGATCTTTTCTATCTTTGTTGCTTTTTTTTTTATTGTGAATTCATTTTTAGTATAAACTCTCACCACATCAAGGATAAAGGCACATGGTTAGAGGCACAGTTTCCTTGGTTTACTAAGCAATTTCATAGAGAGAACTAGTAAAATGAGCTTTGCACGTAGGTCATCAGGGACTCAGGTATACAGAGATCATGTTGGGAAGCAGCTTTTGACAGCAAGTTGAACATTATCCCCCAACCTGAGGTCTTCTTAAGTTCTAGGTCACTACATTAGCCCATAGAGTCCAAGTTACTTTTAAATTTCAAAAATGATTACTGTTAATCAAATGTTTCTTGATCTTTGTAGTTCTATGGGATACATTCTATTCGGGTTCTCAAAATGCAAAGAGAATGAAGAGATTGTTATTCTTCAGTTTGTCATACTTTTCTCAATTCTGTTGAGCCAAAACATGATTCAAACAAACAAACAAACAAAAAAACAAACAAAGAGAAAATGGCCAATGGATACCATATTGAAAAAATGACTGGGCTCCCAGAAAGGCAATTAATGTATTATTTTTCTTTACTTTTTAAATTAAAACTCATTTATTTGTTGTGTGTTCTATCGAATCTCCTACTTTTCCATTCTAGGAAGAGACAAAATTAAGAGTCAAGTGTTATAAGGCTGGGGTTGTGACACAGTGGCAGAGCACTTGCCTAGCATGTGTGAGGCACTGGGTTTGATTCTCAGTACCACATATAAATAAATGGATAAAATAAAAGTCTATCAACATCTAAAATTTTTTTTTAAAAAGAGTCAAGTGTTACAAATGGCAGCGGTGATGGAGGTGGAAGTCAGAAGCTGCTAGTGCTATAGTACTGCATTTTCTCTTCACCCCGTGTATGCTGAGGAGAGCAGAGAGGAATAGTAACCATGGTCTGAGGTCAGGAAGAAACCCTAACACTTCATTGTCAAGAGTCAAAAGAAAAATCAATAACAACTTTATGCACTGTATTTCTTTTCAAGCATTTTATTTTTATTCTGATATACATAAGTATGATAATACTTCAGTTGACTGGATATTGAATTGTGCTTGTACTGGAGTTAATAAATATTCACAAGAATTGAGATCTTGAATTTTCTGATATCAAAGGGGTATTTCATATTTTCAAACTTATCTGAATACTAATACTGTTCCTACTACTCCTAATGGTAAGCTATTAATTTATCAGAGCTTATTATAAACTTAACTATTGCATAGATATCCCAACAATCTTGAGAAATGCCAGTAAATTTAAAGGAATTATTGGGTGATACAAGTCAAGAAAAAAACCACTTGCTGTTAGATAAAGAAACGACAATCTGATGCAAGAGTAAAACAAATATTCTGAATATAGGTTCCAGTCATGAAAAATAATGACCTGAAAAAATATAGAGCAATATGAAAAACAGTATGTAATTAATTACATGCATTACATAATGCTACATATAGATACTATAGAATATATTTGTATTAATTTTACAGTGTAGTTTATGTTAATATTATATAATTACATAATCTGTTAATATTTACTAACATTAACAAAATATCTTGAATATATTAGATATTTTATACAGCATAATACATACACTGTGCATATCATTTATATACTGCATTAGCATATTTTTTATATCATATTATATTTTATATTATACATTACTTAACATATGATATTTAATGTTACACATTGTACTACTTAATTTTCATTATATAATATGTGACTGTAGACAAAGTTGCCCATATAGAACTTCTCAATTGCTTTTGTGTATGTGTACACATGTGTACTATATTCATAAGTGATATTTTTGCTGTATGGTGGAACTGAAGATGATTTTAATTTTTCCACTATGTCAGCTTTTTGATAATATGTTTTATTGCTCTTATAATTATCAAATAGCATTCTAGCAACAATGCTAAGTAAATGGGATTGGGTAAGAAAACAGGGAAATGGAAAGAATTAGTGAGTTAATCAAATGAACTTGACTCCAGAGATGATACAGTTCCTTTGCTCCATTAAACATTGATTTACTCAACACACACACACACACACAAATACATACATAGCATGTATGTAACATATATATCACACATATATAATAAAGAAGAGTGATAATAAAACTATCACTACACATTTAACCTTAAGAACTACAACACTCTGAGTTCCTCAGCATCTGTCTGTGTTCTCCTTCCCTAGCTTTTCCCTTGGCCTATACTAAATAATTAAATGCTAATTTAATTTGTATTACAAATATAATGCCTGAATAATTTGTGTTCTGAACTTGTGTCCTGCTGTCTGCATTCTTCATTTGATGTTTGGTTCTACCACACAACTATACTGAGGCAGATAGCTCTCATTTACTTCCAATGCTATATGCTGCTCCATTTATGAGTATGCTATAAAGCTTTGATCTGCTCTTCTCGGCTTTTGTTGGTTTATGTGGACAAGGGGTTCTCTATAGTGTAGACTTAGATGTATACAAATGTGCTTATTTAACTAAATGCATTTTAAATGATACATAAAAATATAACACTTGTGCGTGTTAATGGGGCACCATGTAATACTTTGATACGTATATACATTGTGTAATGTTTAAATCAGGTTAAAAACATCTATCATCTTTAACACTTATTTTTTCTTTATGGTGAAAACTTGTAAAAATTCTCTCTTCTATTATTGTTACCTACAATTATCCTGCTGTGCAGTAGCTCACCAGAACCTCTTGATCTACACAATTATTTTCAATTTTTGGAAAAGTTTCTTTCCTCATTTTTACTTGAAATCATGAGTAGGTATTGAATATTATTAATAGCTGTTTTTCATTCTATTGAAATAATTATCTTATTCCTTATTTAATCTGTTAATGTAATGAGTAAAAATGTAAGATTTTACAATGTTTAACCAACCTTGAATATTTTAGAAAAAACAACTTGATATTTTTTTTTTAATCCATAGCTGAATTCAGTTTCTAAGATTATGTTTAAGAATTGTTGTATGCATTTCATGGGGGAGGTGGTTAGGATGCACATTTTTTCTTTGAGTGTTATAGTCATGTTTTCATATAATGTATGGAATTTGATAAGGAGCACTTTCTATTTTTCTTTTGTTTGAAAGGAATCATATAAGATTAATGATCAATTGGTTGAGATGGATCACAATTAATCTATAAAACTTTGCAAACTTGGTGTTTTGCTTGTGTAAAGGTTTTAATCAGATTAAATTTCTTTAATAGATATAAAATTATGTGGTCTAATTTTTTTATTTTTAGCCAATTCTCTGTCATATTTCAAACATATTTTATGATATTATTATATAATAAAATATTTTGTATTCATTAGGATTCTCCAAAAGTATAGTGCCAAAAGGGAGAGATAGTAGAAGGGGAGAGATTTTAAGGAATTGGCTCCTGTGACTTTGGGGATAGCAATTTCAAAATTCATAGGGCAGGCCTAGCCAACAGGAAACATGGGTGAGAATCATGTAGCAGAGTTGAATCCCTAATCTATAGATCAAGCCAGCAGGCTAGAAACTCAGCTAGGATTTCTATGCTGCAGTCTTGAGGCAGAATTCCTTCTTTTCTGGAAAACAGTTTCTGCAGGTAAGGACTTCAATCGATTGGATGAGACACAGCCAGGTCCTCACCATCCTGTAATAATAAATGGCAGTCCTATCAGCAAAACACCTGTGCAGCAACTTCTGGTCTAGTGTTTAGTGAAACAACTGGACACCATAGCAGAGTCAAGTGGACACATATAATCATACATCAAGGTAGTCTATTTTTTTTTAGGTGGGGGAGTGGGAATGTGACTCTATATATCATATCATAATATCACTTTCAGTGCTTTTTCTCATTCTCTTTGGTTTTTTTATCATTAGAGGTTTGTCTGTTTTATTAACCTTATATTAAATAAATCATTTTCTCTCTTTTTCCCTTCTTTCCTTCCTTCCTTTCTTCCTTCCTTCCTCTCTCCCTCTCTTTCTCCCTCTCTCTCTTTCTTTCTTTGGATTGAACCCAGGGACATGTTAACACTGACTTATATCTCCAGCATTTTTTATTTTTTTTTATTTTGAGACAAATTCTCACTAAATTACTTAGGAACTTTCTAAGTTATGATCCTACTGCCTCATCTGCCTGAGTCCCTGGGGTTACAGGTGCCCAGCTAAAGAAATGACTTATAAAGAAATATTATCCAAAAGAATAAATTTTGACCTTGTTATAAATACTGTCCAATATTTCTTTCTTTTTTGGGAGAGAGGGATACCGGGCACCAAACTCCCGGGCACTTGACCACTGAGCTATATCCCCAGCCCTATTTTGCATTTTACTTAGAGTGAGGGTCTCACTGAGTTGCTTAGTGCCTCGCTTTTGCTGAAGCTGGCTTTGAACTTGTGATCCTCCTGCCTCAGCCTCCGAAGCCACTGGGATTACAGGCATGCACCACCTTGCTTGGCTGTCCAATGTTTCTAAGGTTTGTTTGTTTGTTTGTTTGTTTTTTTTTTTGATACCCTCCTCCATTCTGCTGATCTTTCTTCTATTTGCTTATTCCTTTTTCACTGGTGCTTTACAGATGTACAAAAAGGTGGGATTCACTGTAACATTCATATACACACATAGCATAATCTAATCAATGTCATTCAGCAGTTCCTCCTTTTCCTGTCCCTCTTCCCTCCTTCTCAAACTCTTCCCTCTATTCCACTGATTTCTCTGCTATTTTCATGATAATTCCCTTTTTAATTTACTTACTTCTCCCCAGCTTCCACATGTGAGAGAAAAATTCAAACTTAGATTTCAGAGTCTGGTTTATTCCACTTTTGTTTTTCTCTAGATCACCAATCTCTCTCAAAACATTTTATGTGTATGGGTCAAGTGGAAACATTATAAGCATCTGTACCAGTGAGCATCAACCTCAGCAACATATAATGCAAAACTCAAACTAAAGAGATCTTAAAATGTTAGAAACTTATTTTGTCTCATAGAAATTAAGGAAAAAATAATTCCAGAGTGGGACTGGCAGTTTCAGACTATAACTAAATAGACGATAATCTTTCTTTTTAATCTTTCTATTCTGTCTTCCTTAGCATATTTCTATCTCAAGGTGACCTCATGGTGTGAGAAGACAACTGTGGCAACAGAAAATGCATTTGTATTCCAGGAAGAAAGAATGGGGAAAGAGGAAAAGCTAAGGAAGAGAATACTCTCTTTAAAATAAATTTCCTAGATCTCCTATCCAATAGATTCTACTTACATTTCATTGGATGCAAAGAAGACTGGGAAATATACTTTTATTCACTTATTTTGTTGCATTGGATTAAATCAGGTATTCTTTGTAAGAGGTGGATAATTCATACTGAGTGTGTGTTACATAGCTTTTCATTACTGACATAAACAACTTAAAGAAGAAGCAATTTATTTTGGCTCATGGTTTCAGAGACCTCAGTCCATGATATTTTGGCTCCATTACTTTGAAGCAGAGCATCATGGAGGAAGAGGGTGGCAAAGGAAAGCTGTTCATCTCATGGTTGCTAGGAAAGAGGGGTGTGGGAAGCAGAGGTAACCAACACCTTTTTAGGGCATTCCCCCAGTGACCTACCTTCTCTACCATGCCCCTGTTCCCAATGGTGTCCACCACTTCATTCAGCTGTCAATAGATGAATTCACAAATGAGGTTGGAGCCCTCAGGAGCCAATCACTTCCCCAAAGTTCCACCTCTGGACTTTGCAGCACTGGGGACCAAGCCTTTAGCACATGAACCTTGGGGGGACATTCTGGATCCAAACCACAATCCTGCATAACGAGAAGAGTCCACCTTTGCATTGATGTATTGCTGTAGGAATAGTTATTTACAGCATCTTTATCTGATATTTTTCTAGTCCCTAAATCTCAGTAGTTTTTGGAGGTAGTCATCATAATAGAACCTGTACCTTACAATAAGGAAACCAATAGAGAGGTCTGGGGGGTCTCTCTATTGGATGATGATACATAATGGGGGTGGGGTTGGGGGTGAGAGAAGAATGGAGGAACTTTAGATTATGTAGAGGGAAATGAGGGGGAGGAGGGGATGAGGGTATGAAAGTTGGTGGAATGAGACAGACATCATTACCCTATGTACATGTGTGATTACATGAATGGTGAGAATCTACATGGTGCACAACCATAGAAACAAAAAGATGTACCCCATTTGTGTACAATGAATCAAAATGCAGTCTGTAAAAATAAAAAAAAATAATAATAAAGTAATACCTACTTTAAAAAAAAACAAAAAAGATTCTCAAGAGAGAAGCTTCTCCCTGCTCCCTAGCCTTTGACCTTTAAAAGCACTCACTGCCAGCCTGTTTTGTATGGGATACAGAGTGCCTGACACCAAGACTCAGTTGGCCATTTAAGACTGCAGTAGTGCCAAGACCTGATGCTACACATCACAGTGTCATGGTATTAGAAAGCTTTTTTTCCCCTGTCCACAAGTGGATTCAAGTTTATTAGGGAGTCTTCCTAAGTATAACCACTTAGTATTTGCAAAACCTCACTGAAAGAGAAGTATTTGTGAGTAAACAAAAATTTACATTCTTCTTTAGCACTCATCAAAGAATAGTTCAGAGTGGAAATTGTTCAGAGCAATGAGTTCTCCAGCAGACTGTTTTGATTCTAAGAGGTAATACAATTTTCTTTGGTGTCTCTGCATCTGCTTTCGGTTCTTGTCTCCTCTTTTAACTTCTCTGTTCATGCAAAAATGTACTTTCTTGCTTTTAAAGAAAATGGCTGATAATTTTATTTAGAATAAGCTTGTTTGAGCTAATTATTTTTCCTAAAACTATTTGCATTTTAAAGATAATCTGGAGAGAAAAGGCAATGGTTAACTGAAACTACACATTAAACTTGAAGTATAGAGAAAGATAAGTGAGGGATGGGCAAATCTTCATGTTTTGGCATGCTACTCTGTGCAAAGCTCTTTCAGGTTGCAAGCATAATGTCCTCAGGGTGTCACATCCTGGGAAATGAACACAGCTGAGCAAGAGCCTGGAGATGTGTTGGGAAGAGGGTGAGAGTTGCAACATAAAATCTTTAAAAATCTTAGAGAATCTTTTTCAGAGCAAGTTTATTTTCAACAGGTGTTATCAGAAATAAAAAATAAAAGCAACACAAGGGTAGCTTTAGGGACTGCTTGTAATTCAGTCTATGTTTTTCAGTAATTCATTCCCACATTTCTCTGAAACAGAGTCTATATCCTTGAAGGCCACAGTAAAACATTCAAGAGTAGAACTGAAAAGCTTACATATTTTCTGAGTTTGTGTTCAGTAGCATACAGATGAACACAAAGTTTAAAATCAGATTCTGTGTATTCCTTTAATCCCACATTAACCATTTCATTTGACCTGTTTCCTGGCAGGAGTGTATAGTTTTTAAAAATGTCCATCAGTAAGATAAAACTTTATTATAGAATGTTAATACATTTATTACAGTACTGAGATCATTGGAAACCCACTTACATTATCTTCCTCTGTGATTTTGATTAGGACTTTCAAATATAACAAAAGTGATAACAAGTGTAATCCTCCCAGTTTTCAATCCTGAAGTTAAGAAGTTAAGAGGTTGGGTTTTTTTCTTTCTTTCTTTCTTTCTTTTGGACACAGGCAAACCATTTAAGTGGAATTATGGTGTTTTCTGTTCTGGGTTAATGCTTTTAAATTACTACTCTGCATGTCTACACACAAGACTAACTCTAAATTTTGACCAAAATCTGTGTTTTATGGATAAATAAGACAACTAACATCAGTACCCAATTGGCTATATAAGAGCGTGGGAGTGCCCACGCTCTTGACCAGGCCAATCATAATACCAGAAAATTAAAAGCCTTGTACTGTTTCATGCTTGCTTTTCTAGCTTTACATTTCATAAATATTTTAATTTTGATAATAAACAATGTGGTCATACCATTAATAAATGGCATGGTAAACCAGGTACTCTTTGCTTATCAAGATCCATAAGAACTGAAGTGCTCTCAAAGATCCCAATGGGCCAAATGGTGCTATTTCCACTCTAGCCCTGTTACCCAGTGCTGACCTCATCCCTGCCTTTCCCCTGGGAGCTAGCTACAGTTACCAGGACTTGTCTATCCTTAGATGTCAGCCTCTACAAGGAAATCAGAGAATTTATTTCAATTGCAGCATTTCTCACTTTCTTCTGTGGTCACTATAATTTTTTTTTCAAGGATGCTGTCCTGTACTTGTAAAGGAGGTCTTTGGACCACCTTGTGAGATGTTTTTATGACCTGAGCTAGCAGGTGGTAGGTGGGAAGCCTAATCTCTTCATCTCTCTGAATCATTACATTTCTATCTTAATGTTATTTTCCATAGATCCCCAATGAGTTCAAAGAACATACAATTAGACTTCTGTATGTTTGAGTTAAGGGGGGGGGGCGAGTTTTTGATAAAATTAACTATATTGATTAATGAAATTTAATTTAAAATTTTATTCTTTCCTTAATCAAGTTTTACTGCTATAAATATACAAATCTTTGAATTTTCTTAAGCTTAAATTAAACTATGCTGTGGTTGAAAAAAAAACATACACATATGCATGTATACACACACACACATACACCCATATTCATTAAGATGTATACGCATACACACATAAATGGATATGGCCCACCTGAAGGAATAGGATCTTTTCTGGAAATGGTTGGTTTGTGGCAGAAAAAGAGAGAAACATGGTCTAGATCATGCACTGGCTCTCTGAGCTTCTTTTGGGAAGTGGCACACTCCAGTTCTGCTCATATTTCAAGTTCCAAATTAAACCATATGATCAAGTCTTAGGTCAGTGGGTCTGAGATGTGCTCATTCATTGCTGGAGGGCAAGAAAATATTTTAAACAAATATACAACCTACCACTATCTTGGGGTTATTTGGCATGCAAGTTTTCTTTTCCTTGGTTTGACATTGTAGTTGGCCTCTGTGACATGCTGGGATCTGAACACTAAATATAGCTCTGGAGGAAATTGGATAGTAGTGGTCTAGCAAGAAGATAATTGGTATTCTATTCCAAGGTGATCTGTGAGGTCATTTCAGTGTTCCAATGAAGCAGGCCCCCTATTCAGAAGATGAGAGGATATTTTGGCTGGCCTTATAAGGCTTTTGGGAGTTTGGGTATTTAGAATTGATGAACTTAGGAAATTATTCAAATATCAAATTCCACTTTTGTGAGTAACATTTTTTGAACCATAAATTTCACAGAAGGAATCTAGTGCATGTGTAGATTTAATCTACTTGCAATTTATCTTCTCATGGGATAAAATTTTGCCTGCTCTTTGCCTATATTAGCCTTCCAGCTAATCCAGGAAAAATATCCATATATATAGAGGGATCACAGACATTTCTTGGTTCTCTATGCCTTGAGCAAAGAATTTAAAGTCATGACTCTGTTTGTTAAAATTTTTTATGCTATTCCATACCACTGAAAATTGTATTTCATAACCTTTCAATTTGGTTATCACAATGTGCTATGGAAGCTGCATCTAATTTGCTAGAGTTGGATATTTTTCAGTTCAATGTTATAGTAATACTTTTAACACTGGGCAACATGAACTAATCATACATAACTTTATATTGGAAAATGAAATTTACATTTATGCCAACCAGGTCAGAGGACAGATCAGTTTCTTATTCTTGAGCGTCTTTGGCCTACAACAAATTTTAATACCAAATACTTTATCAGTAAGGTAAAGATAATAAAATTTGGCTTCAGATTAAAAAAAAACACACCAGCAATTTTAAGCAGATGAATGTTTAATATGGGAAAATAAGTCTAAAATTATTGAATATCCTAGACAAGCAAGCCCTAGGTAGGCCTTTAAAATGATTTCTAGAATTACACTTCAGACCAGGAACATGAAGTGAAATTTTGCCTTTGCTGGAATCTGGAAATTTTTATCCCAACTGTTGGTTCCAGGATCACAATATCTTAGCTGCATGCAAGGACCAGGATACCACCACTGGAACTGTTGACTCAGCTGTGCTGCTAGAACATTCTGATGGCCTTCTACTCCACAGAGTGGAGTTAAATACAAATATAAAATGAGGCCATTTAGATTGATGAAGTCTGAAACACATCTGCAATGCTGAAACAAAGTCTAAGGAACTTTATACTCTGAATTCTAATAAAGAAAGAGCTTAATAAATATTGGGAAAAAGTCAATTCTCAGTCTGCGTAACGTTACCTATTGCTTTTTCCTTTTTTGTTTCTTTTGAGAAGCTTGTTTCAGGCTTATTGTTCTTCCTTTTTAGATAATTAAAATTGCTCTCTCTCACTGTTCTTGATGTGTGTGTGTGCATGTATGTGCGTGTGTGATGTGCATGTGTGTGTGTGTGTGTGTGTGTGTGTGATGTGCTGTAGTATCATTGTGTCCTATCCAGGTGTGGATTAACTTTTATTATACTTAAACCCCTTTATGACTCCTGAATATAAGGATTTATATACTTCAATAGTTCTTGAAATTTTTCATTGAAATATACTCATACTCCATTTTATATATGTGTGAATATTACCTCTCTCCTTAGTCACTCAGTTATTTCCTTCTGAAACTTCTATTAAATATATATGCATATATATATATAAAACATTCCTTTATATCTCTTAAATTTCAATCTCTGAATAATTTATTATAAGGTATTATTAGTAGTTTGTAAACTACTAATCTCAGTAGCGTTTAATTTGCTATGTAACTCATCCATCGTTTTATTTTACTTCAGTTCTTAGGTTACTTATAACTTGAAGTTCTGTTTTGGTCATTTGCAAAACTTTCAGGCATTTTTCCATAGTATCATAGTAATGCCTCTTTTTAAAAAGATTGTAATTGTTTTCAATAAAAAATAATAACTCTCTCTTGGTTGTATTTTCTGGAATTCTATAGAAAGCACAGGGGATCAAATAGTGGATGACAAAAAAGATATACTTGTTCCCTAATCCCCAGAACCTTCCAATGTTACTTTCTTTGGAAAAGGAATCCTTGCAGATGTAATTAAATTATGAAACTGAATTATCTTGGTTGACCAATAACAAGAGACCTTACAATAAATACACATAGAAGGGAGACAGAGGAGGAGATTCGGAAGACAGATTGGTTTGATCTGGCAGCTTTTGAAGCTGAGAAAAGCAAGACAGACTCTCCTTAAGAGCTTTTAGAGGAAGCACAGCCCTGCCTACAACTTCAGACTTCTGGCCTCCAAAACTGAGAGAGAATAAATTTTGGTTGTTTCAAGTCAACGTCTTGGTGGTAATTTGTTACAATACCCCTTAGAAATTAAAAATATAAAGAATCTCACTTTCCTTGATTTGTTTCTGCCTCCTCTTGCTCATGGTTGAGTTCTCATGTACTTTGTGCTTTTGGATTGTGAGCTATTGTTTGGGAAGAATTTCACATGGCCTGGCTTGAGGATATGTTCCTTTTGAAAGGACACAAGTAACTATTCTGAAAGCTGAATAGTATCACTATCCTGAATCAATTTTTTATTGTTAATATTTTATATTTTGGGTGTATGATGGATCCAAATGGTAAAAATGTGAATTCCATACAGGATAAGTAGGGGAGTTAATTGTGTATTTGCACAAAAACATTTCTTTCCTGTCCTGGACATCACTCCTGCATTAGTTAATTTTGCTTATCTTTCACTAAGGTAGAGCTGCTCTCCATTTTTTGAGAACCAAAGGCCACATCTTCAGCTCTGACTTGGCCATAAACCTCCTTTTCATTATCAAAGAGATGGTTGCCTTCCCACCTCCACCCAAGGACTGTTCTGCTTCAGGTATGGAGCTTAATATCTTAGCTTGTGTTCCCTATTTGCTTTTAATATTTGTGGTGGTTCTATACACTTATACAAAAACAATTATTATTTTAAAGGACTAAATTATACTCTATACACTATTTCTAAGTAATTTGCACTAAGAAGAGTAAGAACTGGAACTTACGTTAGGTTTAAGTTTACAATACAGACTCAACAAATGTTGTTGTGCTTGCCAAATAAATACTAATTCATTAGAAAAATTTGTAAGAGACCCATAACAAAGTTGCAATTTCCTTGTGGTGATTATTTGCTATAGCTTTGCAGGATGTCATCACTGAAGAAGAATGGCTAGAGGGTTTATGAAATTTCTCTATATTAACTTGTGCAATGCTTATGACTCCAAAATTGTCTCAAAAGTAACATTTAAAACATAAAAATAAATAAAAGAACATTTGTTGAGTCATATGAGTTTATTTCTTTTCATTTAAAATAAAAGGTAAGGCCAGATGGAAGCAGCTTAGAGCTTTATACTTACCTAGGACTTGGGTTGTTTTCAGCATTCTCTCCATAATTTATGTATTGTAACCATTGGCCTCAACTTCCAAATTGTACTTCAGTTAACATACTCATTTTCCCAGAGCAGACTAGAGGTAGAGAGGAAAACAACACATCTTTTTCAAGGATATAGCCTAAATGTTGTATGTATTGTTCTCTGTTCCTTTGGAAGTTAGTTATATGACCGCACTTCTTGGGAATTATCTGAGAATTGTAGCTTTTAATTGAGTAGCCAATTTCCTATTATTAAATTGATGTTCCTGTTCTAAGGGTGAAGGGAGACTTTTGGTGCTCACTAGATTTGGCCATGAGAATTTCTAGTTATGCAGTCTATGGATTATCTAAATTTAAACAATTCTAATGCATCTTATTTAATATCTGAGCACCAGTTGACTATGAGGTCTTTCAGAACAGGTCTTTTAGATTGCATTATTCTATAAGCTTGAATATTTCCATGATTACAGGGCTTAGCAAAACATGAAATCCTGACTGTGTGTTCTCATTTGTATTGTGAGAGGAGTTCTCCTTCATTTTATTCAGCTCAGAAATAAATCTTATTGGCTGATTATATTTTTTGTGAAAATGAAAAAGTGTAATTTAATGAGAAATGACAAGAATTAATATGCTGTTAATATAATATTTTGTTTTCCGAGTTGGAAATATTTAAAGTAATAACTTTTATTTGTTAAATTCTCATTTTGTGTATCTTTCTTTATGCTTTTACCAAGAACTCTAAAAGGGAAATCTCAGAAATGGGAAGTGATATAAAAAGTATCCTTATCTGTTCTTTAAACTTCTGAAATTTTGTTAAAGGGAGGCAGAACAAGGAGAAGAAAGAGTAATTTGACTATGGTTAACAATGTATGTTTAAAAGATGTTTAAATGTGTGTTAAAAGATGTTCTGTTTTGAGATTTAAAAGGGATTATATTTTATTTTGTACTTACTTGATGAATACTTTTTAAAAACTTGTGAAAATTTCAAATTAAATAAGACAGAATCCTTTCTTTATGAAAGAGGAGTAGTGTTTTAGTCAAATTGGCATCACTGTGACCAAAAGACCTGAGGAGAACAACTTAGAGGAGGAAAAGTTTATTTTGGTTTCAGAGCTTCAGTTCATGGTCAGCTGACTCCATAGCTTTGGACTCAAAGTGAGGCAGAACATCATGGCAGAAGGGCATGGCACAGGACAGCAGCTCAGGACATGACAACCAGGAAGCAGGAGAAGCTCCACCCACAGGAACAAAATATGAACCCCAAAGACATGCCCCCAATGACTTCCTTCCTCCATTCCAACCCTACCTACAACTACCATCCTGTTAATCTATACCACTGGATTAAACCATCGCTTAGGTTAGGTTACAGCTCTCATAATCTAATCATCTCACTGCTGAACATTCTTGTATTGTCATGCATGAGCTTCTAAGGTACACTTCACATCTAAACCCTACAAGGAGATAAAGGATGCACAAAAATTCATATGCTATCATGCAGTAAGCAATTGGAGTCTTATTAAATGTGAAAATAAAATACTGTGGTAGATATATTTTTCAAAAAATGAGGCATTATGGTTGGAGCTTGGGAGATGGGCAAAACCTGATGTGATTTACCATTAGAAATAAAAGTTATGCAATTTGTTATATAAAATACTAAATCATCCAGTATAGAAACAATTACCAGAGTTTTGGGGAAAAACTATTCCAGTAAAAAAGCTTTGCATGTATGTTCCAAGAAATCATAATGATCAAAATCCTGAAAGCTTCATATTACCATATTGTGTACATAGCATTGTTCTTCAGAAATAGAGTTTGTTTTTAAAAGAAATCTTTTTTATTCCCTGGGACCTTAGCAACCCATGCTATCATTCTCTATGGCAACTGAAGGGAAACAATAGTCAGAGCAAAATTTGCATCCTGGGAGCAGTGGAGGAATAGTAGATATATTTTCTTTCTCTGTTTGGAGTGGATCTCTCCCAACAGTTAATTCAGGTATTGTTCCTTTACAAACGAACTTTTTACACGTTTTTAAAAAATGGAGTGTAATGTTCAAACATTCTCAAAAGTAACTCAGTCACTTGAACTGTTGCTTAATCTACCTCAGCCTCCAACATGACTTCTGTTTAGAGAAACATCATCTCTCCATCCCAAACATGGGTACATGTTGTCTGATTGGTTAATGGGAAGGAGCAGCATCCACAAATCTCTCTCTTCATTAGCTGATTTTTTAATATCCAAAATGAATGTGCTTTGCAAGCGAAAATATTTTGTTTAAAAGAATGCTGTATTAAATACATTCTACACATATAAAGTATGAAAGTAAGTTTGCATAAAAGCATAATGCTGCTGGAACAGAAAAAATCTCAGAAATCTCAGGAATGACCATTTTTATTTTAATAAATACTTTACTCAATGTGATTAAAATGTATTTTATTTGATCAATTAAATTTTATTGGATTAATCTTATGCATGATTTGATGCCATGTTCCAAATTGAGTCTAAATTATTTCCTCTAGGCCCCTGGAAATTGTACATATATTTCTATCACTTGTAAAAATAAAAGTGTAAGTCATTATATTGTCATCTAGATATATTCTAAGTGTAATGTTTCAAATTCTGTGAAAACACAGTTCCATGATAAGCACTTTTATATAATATTTTTGGTCTAATTTCTTAATAAAAACAATTTGCAATTTTTGTGATGTTTTAAAAGATTTCACATGAAATCTTTTGTTTACAGTTAAATAAAACATTAAAAATCTGAAGATTTTAGCGAAATTAAAATAAGTTTTATACCTTGGAGGCACACAAAGCATAAGTGGGTAAGTAGAAATTATGTGTGGAACATTCTCAAATGGCACATAAAATAATATATATGATTTATATAAATATAAATATATACATGTATGTATTACATAAGGGAGACTAAAGAAACATGATGGTGGCAAAATGTTAAAAATGATGAATAAGAGTAAAAGTATGTGGGAGATAGTTTTACTATTCTACATAGTTGCTCTAAGCTTGAAATTAATTTAAAATCAAATTAGCAAATGAATACTAAAGGGTAATGAGATGTCTCTGCTCAGCCTTCCCTTTACAGGTGATCATACCGAGGAAGAGGTCAGGGAAGTGATGTATTTAAGGTTCTGAAAACATCAATGACAGAATAGGAAGTGGAACATCGGTGTTCTGATTTATAGTTAAGGGCTCTTGTTATACTTCAAGCTTTATCTAAATCTCAACCATGACAATAAGGTAAGGCAAGCGATATTGTCCCCTTACAGAAGGGAAATGCAGGCTGAGATGGTTCAAATTGCTCATTTTAGATCATATAATTAGTGGTCGAGCGGGAATTTTCACCTAGTATTTTGATTCCAAATTAAGTGTACTTTCCATTATGCAATGGATCAGTGTATGCATATACAAGATAACATGCTTCTGCTTAAAATCGGGATAAAATTAACATTTAAAATTTTCAAGTTATTTATTTTTTTTCAGAATGTATCAATATATACAGATAGAACACAATACCATACCATAACATTCCTTGAGACTAATCAGCAATAGAATTAAGGCCAGAGTTTGGGGATTTCGTATTCTATTTTACACATATTAAAAATTTATACTATTCAGAGTATGAAAAAAAAATCACTGTCTATTGATGTTGAAGAAAAGTAACAAAAATTAAAAGAGAAGTTACCCAATTATAAATTCTAATTTTTAGTTTATTTGAATTAATTCCACTCCAATAACTTGCTTTGACTTTACTGACTCATAGAGAAAACTCAAATAACTGGATCAAAAACTTTGTAATATGGACAGGATTTTCTCATTGTTTTGAGTTTAAAGAGAATAATCTCTAATTTTCATTTTTATAGTAATCATCATTTTGGAAACAAATACTATTAGATCCAATGTATATTTTCTGTTTAACATAAGTTTCCCCATCATTGTATTTTCAGGTCCTTCTACAATTTAACCACAATGAGTTATAAACACTATTAAAGATCTCTGAGGTCGGGCACCATGGTACCCACCTATAACCCCAGCAGCTCATGAGGCTGAGGCAGGAGGATCTCAAGTTCAAAGCAACTCAGTGAGATGCTGTCTCTAAATAAAATATAATATATGACTAGGGATGTGGCTCAGTGGTCGAGTATTCCTGTGTTCAATCTCCAGTACCAAAACAAACAAACAAACAAAAAACCTCTAAGAACAATTATATTTGAATGTCCTATACTTAGCATATCATAGATACTCAATAAATGCTTGTGAAATTGCAAACATTATAGATATACATATGTATGTGTATATATATATATATATATATATATATATATATATACACGCATAGATGCCTACATCATTCAGTACATCAGATTCAGGGTAGGGTAACAACTGAAATAATCAACATTTTGTTTTAAAGGAAAACAATTTATATTAGCACTGGAAACTAGACAAAAATAGGGGAAATTCTAAATTTTGCTAAATATTATTTCAACCAATTAAGATGTCTAAAGCTAATTGATATATCTGACTCCTATGAAATGTCAAAAATCACTCAAAATTCCACTCTTACTCCCTAAATTGAGGTGGAGAATACAGGGAGGCATTTACAAATATTTTTGTCTTACCAAAGACACATTTGCAGGAAAACAAATAAGAAGATTTGAAAATGATGGAGAAAAATAAATTAGGAAAATGGTACCTCAAAATAAGGGGACAGGAAGTGTTTGTGTGTCGGCACAATATAGTGAAAGCTAAAATTAGCATTATTCCTACAGTAACAGTAAGATAAAAAGCCAGAGGAACTACCAAATCATATCTTTCTTGAAATTGTCAGAGAACTGAGGTTGCAAAGTGACCAAACAAGATGAAATCTAAGAAGACAGTCCCTCAAGTTCTGCAGAAGAGGAAGAAGTAGCCCTGGGAGGCATAGGAGTGGATAAGGAGAATTTAGACTAAATATTTTAATATATTGCAAAAGGTTATCTACGTACTAGTTTAAGAGTATAGAATTTCTGGGAGTAAAGAAAAAAGGAAATTCATACCCAAAATAAATAGAAGAATGAAAACAATTAGAAAAAAACTAAAAATTCTAAAAGTGAAAACAGAAAAATAATACACAAAATCAATGAAATCAGAAGGTGGTTTCTTGAAAAAAAATCAGTAGAACTTATAGTCTAGTGAACAAGAAAAACAAGACATAAATTACAAATATTAGGAATGAAAGAGGTGACAAAATTATACCCACTGGAAACACACAAGAAAATAGGGAACTACTGTAAACAACTATTTGCCTCACAGATTTGACAAGTAGATGAAATGATGACATTCTTTGAAAGACAGAAAGTACCAAAACTCACTCAAGAAGAAACAGATGGCCTGAATAGTTTATTCCGGCTGAAGAAACTGAATTCATAGTATAAGATGTTTAACAAATAACACAGCAGTCTATTTGGCTCCTCTAACAAATTCTACCCTACATTTAGGAAAGACAATTCCATACAATCTCCTGCAAACATCAGCAAATGTATAACAGAAGAGAAGTCGACTGTGTGGATAGCATCTGCATGATATCTGTTGTCTATTTTCTTCCTGAAGAATTTGGGAGAAGTTATTTTGAGAAGCCGACACAGTGTTTATTATGGAATTTAGGAAAGAAGAAACTAATAGATATAAAAGGTAATTAACTATTTAGATTGATGGGAAAAATTAAACTTGCCAAATCCATTCAGTTCTTTATCATCTTTTCCTACCTTCTCCTCCAAGCTCCAGAGACTAAATTAACACATGCATATGTAAATGTGCATTTAATAACCAATGGCATCTGATCCCAGGGTGTAATTTATGCCATTGCTGTTCTTCTGCTGTCTAAATATCTTACTTCCTAATTATTACACATACACACAACCTTTATCTTTTTTTGGTTGAACAGATGAATTTTTGAACAGTTCAATTTTTCTCATTTTGAAATTACAAAAAAAAAATTTTTAAGTAGTTTGCGGGCTACATATCAATCAAGTCATGTGGTCATTGGCAGTTTTGTAGGTAGGAATTCTTGTTTTTATCAGCTATCCAAAATGAAGCAATCAAAATTCTATCTTTATAATTCCCACATTAATGAACTTTTAAAAGAATATACTGTAATTAAGCTAAAAGAAGTTTCTGAAAAACCCTTAAATCCACATGTCACTAAACAGGCAGTACAGAGAACTTCCTTTCTACACATATGATATATTTTCTTCTTAATTATTTATATAAAATGTAAAAGTTTTTATTAATACAAAGATTCAAGTGAATGAACACTCTTGATATTTGTCTATGGTTGCTTTGCTTCCAGAAAATAATTGAACTGTTTTGAACTGGGTTTTTTTTGGTTTTTGGTTTTTGGTTGTTTTTTTTTTTTTTTTTTTTTTTTTTTTTTTTTTTTTTTTTTAAGAATCGGGATTGCTAGCTTAAACATGTTCATACAGTCATTTGTTCATCCACTTGGTCAACCAATAATCTACCTTCATAGAGTTCAGATTACTAGTGGCAGAATGTTTTAAAAAATATATTGATAGTACTGTATGCTGACCTACTTAATGATTTTGACCATTATGACAGTCAACTTCACTGTTTCAATGGTCATATTTGATGTAATTTGCCAAAATTTATTTCCAGAAGAATTCAAGAAGTTATGGACACTGAGTATTAATATTTTATATTAATTATTTGATTTATCATTTTTTAAGTGATTTAGGAACCAAGTTCATATTATTATTAGTGGAGTCTGTATTGAATCAGATCAAAGCATGGCCCTATTTGACTTTGAAACACACAAAGATGACCCTTTATTTTATACAGTATTTAGGATAATACCAGGGTACTGATAATAAAAAGATAATTCTCCAGCATAAAATAGCATTATTTTTCTTTTGAGAGTTAAATTTTATTTTTAAAACTCTCCTTTCTATTGTAAGCACTGCTTTTGCTTAAAATTTAATGGTTACCATCTCTTTTGTCACCTTTTCTCTTATGGAAATAGGTGGTTCTCTAAAGTGACATAGAGTGGTCAAAGTATGAAGAATGGATTTTTAAGAGAAAAGTCACTGGATTTTCAAGGAGAAGACTGAATATTATAATACAATACAAAATATAAAACAGATTTGATGGTAAAGTTGAGTACACACTTCCTAAACTCCAAAGCTCACTTAAAATTTTTACTTAAAATCTTATGGATTTTGATTGGGCAAAGGAGTTACTGAATATCTAGATGTAGGTGAATTATTTATACCACTGAGAATTTCTTGCTACCAAAGCTACTTCAAAATAATAAATAAATTTCAAATGCCCACATGAATGGCAAGGGCATGAAATGTCCTTCATATTTTCTTTTCCTGATCTATGAGATAACCTATAATCTATATACCTAATGTTTTTCCTGATAATTAAACCACTTAGACTTGTGGGAAAGTAAGAGTTGCCAAATCCATCAATCATTTCAGTACCTTTTCCTGTCATCTCTCCAGCACTCCTAGAAATAAACCATCACTTATGATCGCCCACCGCCCGCAGGCAGTGGGCGATCACAACGCGTACGCTCTTCTTGATCACAGGAACCAAAAAAGGACTTTATTCCGCAAGTCTCAGACTTATATTGAGAACATCAGCCTATCAGAGAGTAGACTACCAGGAAAGTCAGCCTATCAAGGAACAGTCTCCAGGCAGATACCAGGATTGCCTCATGTACAACAGCCAACCAGAGTTACTTCCCAAAACTTGTATATGAGTGCAGCTATGTCTGGCAAGCTGCCAGGCGCCATTTTAGAGATCAGGCCACGGTGCAGCTCTGGGGCCCTCAGAGCCTGCCCCTGACAATCACTTGCATTTAAAATGTGCATAATAACGGAGCACTTAATACTCAGATTAGTCCTTCTAATCTTCTACCATGACCACAGTAAGACTAAAATTATTTAGTCTTTACATCTACCAGTATTTGCCTCAAATATTCCTTTTTACGTCAGTCCCAGTTTTGAAATTCTTCCTTAGACTTTAATTTCATATTTCTGTTTACAAAATCTGGCAAATAAGTATGGAAATTGGTGTATTATGATGCTAATACAAAACTCCAGTTTTTCACTCACTTTGATCAGCATAGACCTTCTCAGATCTTGCCTGTGCTGTGGACTGGTTCCACAGAAGATAGGAGCACATGATCTTGTTCCCCACAGCTTGCCACATGTTAACAGATGTGCTAGATCTTCTAATTTTTCATGTTTTTTCAGACACTAGCATACTAATTCTGTCTCACAAATACAGCTGAAACTCATCCAGTAGTCATGTCATGTCCCTTTAAACATATAACATTGCTCCTTGGAACTGTTGCCAGAAAAAAAGAAAAGAAAGAAAGTAAATGTTATCTACCACCTTATCCCCTGAAGAATATTCTAAGAGTTCATAAGTAGAATTATACAGGAAAAAAAAAAACTTGTATGTAAGTGCAATCTATCATTTTTATAAGATGCAGCAGCCTAATGAAATAAATGCAATGCGTTCTACCAACACATTTCCTACTTGGACTGCATCCAACTCACTAAACACAATTAGGATGAAATCATTATTATTATTTTTTGTTACTGTAAAACACAACCACTTGAAACTCTACACAACACAGACCCATTTCGAACTCTAACCAGTTAGATACTGAACGTACTAGACGGTCTTCATCATAATATGATTCCACAGGGATGATTTCAACACAGGGTTCCAATGTGTTATTTAGGGCTCCAAACACAAAGCACTTTGTACTTCTGCTTTGGTTTTGGCTGTGGTTATTTCTACAACAAATTCAAGGTTAAGTTTTTTTGAAGTATTTATCACACATCTTACCAATGAACAGATCCAAGTTTCATAAATGTTCTCTTTCTCTTCTGAAAATGTTATTCCCTTTGTAATCTTATTTATCTTGTTCCTTTCAATGTCATACTTGTGAAAGAGTATTCCCCTGCTACTTTCATTTTCTTGCCTTCTACTACCTGTTTAAATGAGGAGAAATACCTTTGTTTTTGCCCTTATTTACTGGTTCAATTTTTCTGCAATGTCACTAGTAATATTAGGGAAAAATCCAGAATTTTTTTACATTGTCTGTTTTGGTACCAGGGATTAAACTTAGGGGTACTCAAGCACCAAGTCACATCCACAGCCCTTTTT
The DNA here is from genome assembly GCF_902686445.1 of Sciurus carolinensis. Classification (NCBI taxonomy): domain Eukaryota; kingdom Metazoa; phylum Chordata; class Mammalia; order Rodentia; family Sciuridae; genus Sciurus; species Sciurus carolinensis. Next base: position 61,200,357 of record NC_062225.1, on the reverse strand, counting down.
GTATTTTATTTTGAAACAGGTTCTCACTGAGATGCTTAGGGCCTCACTAAGTTGCTGAGACTGACTTTGAACTTGAGATCCTCCTACGTCAGTCTCCCGAGTTGCTGGGATTACATTTTGTTTGTTTTAATGGCTTCACTCTCCTCCTCATATCTTGAATGGGTTTTATAGCACTGGTTCTGGTATGCTTCTAGATATACACTATTTTCCACTATATTCCGTTTCACTTAGGTTTTATCATCTCTCTCTATCCCTCCTATTTTCTGTTAAATATTAATATTTCGAGTAACACTTTCACAGAAGGTTTAAAATTCTAACCTGATCAGATCAGAACTAAAATTTTTCATAGACCACGTCTTTACATCCATGACCATTTGCCTTAAATATTTCTTCTTCTTATTGCACTTCTGTGTTCAAACTTTGAACTTTATCTTCTTATTTACAAAATCAAGCTAAATACCTAGTGTATAGCTGGCATTCAAATGTTTGTTGGCTGGTCTTAGTATAGTTGTGTTTATAATTATTTGACCACCTGCATACACACACACACACACACACACACACACACACACACATGCACACACATTTGTTTGATTTCCAAGCCCCATTTTTATACATTACTTGTTCATTCAGTATCTCTAACTTCCTACCATATCACAATATACTGGAGGAGTACATCCTAAACCTCTTTTGGATTGCACTCAAGTATTTTTTTTGTTGTTGTTGTTTTTCTGTAATGAAGTGGGAAACTGGCTCAGGGTGAAATAACTGACCACAGAATCTTCTGAATGAATAGTTGTTCTAAATTGTCAGTGCAAGAGGTACCACTGTATCTGCTCCTGGCTCTCTGCTGTCCTCCAGTGGCTATATGTTGCATTCCCCTACCTGGTGTGTGTGTGTGTGTGTGTGTGTGTGTGTGTGTGGAGGGGGTGGGTAGTACTGGGGATTGAACCTGGGGGAGCTCTACCACTGAACTACACCCTCAGTTCTTTACATTTTTTAATTTGAGACAAGGTCTCGCCAAGTTGCCCAGGTTGGTTTCCAACTTGTAATCTTTCTGCTTCAGATTCCAGAGATGCTGAGATTATAGGGGTGCACCACTATGCCAGACCTACCTGAAGTATTTTAAGAGCACACAGGTTTAGAGGAAAATCTAGAATATTCTGTTTCCACAGAATTATCATTGACACAGCTAAGTGGTAAGAAGAACTCATGTGGCCCATTATTGAAAGAAAAATCTAGACAATTATGAGTTGGTAGCCAATTAGTGGTCCTTTCATTGCCATTTGAGGCAAGCTGCCTAGAAACCAAAACATCCACATCACTCCTTGGTCTTTTAGCAGATATAGCTCCTCTATGTGTTTCAAGATATGAGTCAACCTTATTCAAAATATAGCTTGTGAACAAAATCTCTTTTCAATGGTCTATCACATTTATATACCCTCTAAAGGGAAAAACCTGCAGGGCCCAGGAGAGGGGGAGTGGCAAGAAAAACTGGAGAAAATACTTTTTCAGGGCTGAGCAGAATCATCTCAAAATCTCTTGAACTGTGACACTTCTAAAACTCTTACTCATTAGGGAATAAATATCAATTAAGAATGATTAACTCTTAAATTGTGCCATAAAATGTTCAGAACTCCACTCATTCTGTTAGAATTCAAGAAATATAAACATGAATATACACATGTGAGTGTATGTAGTTTTTACACTTAACAAATGATTTGATGGTGGAAGGATCTCTTTTTTTCAGCAAACAGGCCTTTCACATGGAGTGGGGAAAGCTAAATCATGGAAATGACTGCCATAAATTATCAGTAAGGAGCTAAACAAAACTTGATGTCTCCGGGAGCAACTGGGAGTCTGGCCCAAATTCAATCTCTCTCTTTTTTTTTTCTTTCTGCCCAAATAATCTCACAGATTCCTTTCTGGGGGTAATATAAGTGTAAGAATCAATGTTAGGAACTAATAATCTATGTTAGGTTTGGGATTTATCAAGACATTCTGGAAAATGGCTTAATTTCTCACAGTTGATAATTTTGAACCTGATAATTTAACATAGACACCCTTTAATAGATGGTTGGTAATTGAAAATAAGATTCTTACAAAGGTTTTGCAAAATCAACAGAAGCTTTAAGCAATATTTTGAGTGTGGATAAAGGTTGTGTGTGCGTGCGTGTGTGTGTGTGTGTGTGTGTGTGTGTGTATGTCTAAAAATACTCTGTATTGGGCAACAGCAAACTGCTTTGGGGAGAAGTTGATTTGGAAACATAAAATCTGATCATCACAGATATCATATTTTAATTTTATATCAAGTGAACTATGCAGTAAAGGTACTCTGAAAGTCTCATTGCTCCTTAGAGGGAAATACTAATCCAGGATGCTTTCATCACCTGTACTTTAGGACATCTGAGATTCCTTGCAGGTAGAAGAGAAGGTGCATGAGCTGGAGGATTGAGGTTGCTGAGTCTAAGGGTACCTGCCACTTAGAAAGGTGCTAAGGTGTCAGAGGGTCTGGTTCCAGGGTATGTGATGAACATATGACTGCACAATCCACATGCAAACATTGGCAGGAATGAAAAACCTTAAGCCGTAGATAATGGAACAGTGTGACTTTGAGAAAACAATCTCTGGAGGAAAGTATTTTCCATTAAATGAAGGCAATGGATGCTAGTGAACTAAGATTTTATATATTTTTGTATATTAAGTCTTGTCTGTAACTATCAGTTATTTTTATCAGCTTATCTGTTAACTAAATGTATTACAGTTTATAATCTAGAGGGATCATTTATTTTAAAAGGGAAGGGGATCAAGCCAGTGATTGCTACAGTAGAAAAAAAATCAACAAAATGACTGTTTTACAAATATTCAATTATTAATTTTGTCAACCTATGTGCATACCTATTTACCAAACATGCTTTATTCTACAATTCCTTCTTGACAGGTTTTACATTCTTTGTTATTCTTTTTTCAAACAACAAAATGTAAAATGTCATTTCTGTCTTTCTCACTTCAGTCTCCCATCAATATATCTTTCTCTTCATACCCACAAGCCCAATTGTGTTTAGAATGTAAAATAAATCAGTTTTACTTTTAAGTTGATAAGGCTTTCATAAAACACAAATCAGTAACTGAAGGAAAGAATAAGCAAGAAACTTACATTGCTGCTGAATTTCCAAGGGCCTCCAGGAGACTGGGAGTGTGGGAGTGATGTTTTTGCAGTGATTAAATGCTAGGATGTCCCCATGCATATAATAAATGATATTATGGTATAAATGAATGTTCTATAGCAGGGATAATCTTTTTGTTAGCTGTTGACCTTTTGAAGAAGTGGGAACAGGACTGTGAGTCATTCAGCTTGAATGACATAATTTATCTTGTTCTTTAAATTATAAAAGTGATTAAAACAAAAATGACTTGAATTTTCTGTTTTCTGATATATTAATAAAATAATCTGTCTGTTTTTCCAGTGCAATGTAATCTAATCATGTGCAATATACTTCCCCAAGGATTAGAAATAGTTAGTATATGCAGTACAAAATCTGCCCTTATTTATAAAATCAAGAACATAGAACCGTTTTACTTCTGCCTTATTTCAAGTACTGAACTTAACTACAGTAAACCTTATTTTAGAAAAACTTTGAATACTAGTATTTCCAAACTAGCATTAATTTAAAAAACACAAATTCTGCACTTTATCCTTGGATATAAAAGAGCAAAGATGGTAGAGTCCAGTAGAAACCTATTCTCAGAGTGCAAATCGAATAAGGAAATTGAAGACTATTATTGCTATCATGTAATGCAGAATCTGAAAAATTAAGTGAAGTTGCAACAAAATAAAAGGTGGAAAGGAAGCCAGACTCTCCTTTAATCTTTGTCTCTCAGGGAACATTAAGGGTTACAGTGAATATGGGCACTGTGCATACCTAGGTGTAGAAGAGGTTTCAGCAGACAGAGTAAAGGGAGTTTTCATTTCAAAGTGCATTCAACGTCTAAAAGGGCCTAGTATATCAACACTCTAGATATAACTTTTCCTCAGCATCCCTTTTCTCCACTTTCTTTTGTCTTATTAATAATTGCCTTTGTTGATTTTGCTGATAGGATTAATCATCATCTGCTAGTATTTATGCAGTGCAGATCTCTGTGACTCAATAAAATGTCAGAAAAATAGGATGTAAATTTTCAGTATAATGCAAGACAATGGAGACCCACAAATATAAGTGAGTGTGCGTGTGTGTGTGTACACGCACAAGAATGGGTTTCCACAATTTAGAGAAAAAGTAGAAAACTGGAAAACACAAATCTTCTATCTCACAGACCAATTTCCTTTTGCACATGTTATCTAATGATCACAGATATTCTGGATTATCCCAAATCCCCACCTCTGGAGTTAAGAGCTACTAGTGAACATATATACAAGCAGCAAAAACATGCATTTCTGGGCAATACCACATAAAGGCACCAGCTTAGTATCTGGTGTTGAATAATATATGTTTATTTCCTGGAAATTTGGGGGAAAAAATAACCCTTTAAACCTCCATTTTTCTCTTCTGTAAAATAGGAAGCAAAACAGACCCCCTAACTTGTAAGATTGTGTGGTAAGATTAAAACACAACCTGGTTAATTGGGAATCTTATATCACATGCAGACTCCTACAAAGAAAGTGTTCAGACTGGTTTCAGCTGTTTTAACTCCAACAATAGATCATTTACAATATTTCAAGGCGTCCCCCACAACCTACATGTTTTCCTCTTCCCTAAACGTTAACAAGTCCTGATACCAGCTCAGCCTCAGAATTGGAAGAATCCATTTCACTTGGTTACAGTTGCTGACGTGTGAGTTGAAAATCCGCCTACATACCATGGAATAGTGCTTAGTTCTGAACTGTAATTGCACATAATTTTTTGGAGGAAATTGTGACAAACATCAAAAGCTCCTATTTATTCATGTTTAAATCCCTGTGCTCTCATCTCAGAAGGCATCAACATTATTCCCCTTAGCTCTCATTTCTGCTGTTGACATTTCTTGTTTAAATTTTAAGCCTACCAGGTCACCTTGAGAACTGCTCACCAGCAGAGATTTTTTTCCCAAAGAAATTTATCCCATGGTGACAGCAGAATGCCACAATCCTCAAAGCCAAATTCTTTAAACTAAGCAAAAGAAAGCAATCTCTGTGATTTCTTTTCTTATTGTGAGCCTGATGGACTTGGTCTCCAGACACCAAACTGAATCTCCTCTGTCTTTCATCCTCTTTTTACCACATTGCACATGTCGCTAAATCAACTGCCATGAAAGACGGACAAAAGTCATACACTTCCCAAATGAATTTTCAAGTGCTCACATAAACTTTAGGCAAAAGAATAGTTTCTTCATTCATCATCTAGATTGTGAATCACAAGTCAAAAATATGCAGCAAGCCAATATATCAAGCTCCCAAACTATTAGAAAATATGGTCATGGAAGGAAGGGAAAGCGATGCTTTGTCTGTGGTCTCTACTGATCTGTTCTCACTCTTCTCTTGGTGCTTTTCTTTCCTTTCCCTTTTCCTCCCCACCAAGTGGAGAGTAGATGAGTGGAATGTTTCAGTGGCTATACACAAACATGGAGGTACAAGAGCACCCTAAACCTATGTCTTTCCCTCTCTCATGCATTCTATATTCTTTCTGTCCAACTTCAGTCCAAAGCTCTGCCAAGTCAAATGATATTCAGAGGGACTGGTTGGAACAGGTTCATTTCAAATTAGGTGCTGTATGTGTATTGGGGAAAAGACAGAGACTCTCTACTATGGCCCAACTTCCTGAAGCAACAATGGTGCTCTATGATTAACCAAACAAAAAGCAATTACTTTTGTGTGATAAATAAATGGAGCTTATAATGGCATTACAGAGAATTCAAGTGGCCTTTAAAAGAGAAAAATTGTGAGACCTCAAAAGTGTCAATAACAGGTTTTGTTAAAAGTTCAGACTGATGTTAGATAAATCTTGCTCCACTGTGTAATTGCTGTTTCATCTTGGTCAAGTCACTAAATCCTTTTATTAATGAGCTTCATTTTTTTCTCCATATGAAAGGTGCAAATTAAAATAATATCTACTTCAAAAATCTTTTGTCAGAATAAAATGAGAGCATGACACCTTGCATACAGTAAGCACACACAAAAATTTAACAAGTGTTACAACATTCCCTAAGTGCCTGTTCCCAAGTGATTACTCTATTCTGCACTGAGGTTGCTTTGTTTAGGGAGATAAATTGAAGAGATTGTTCATGGGTTGACCTTTTGAAAACTGTGGAACTGAGGTCTGTGGTTCATGAAACCAGTGAGTATGTTAACTTTATATACTTAAATATACATAATATATATAAATGCAAATTATATAATCACTGCTAAGTACTGAATATAAGAATAGGAGAGTATAATAAAAAGTCAACTGAAACAAAAAACATTTGAAATGGTGATTAATAGATGTAGTATGTATTTGTTTTGAAAGGAAAGTGAAATTTATTAATGTAACTTGCCACTGCTTTTTGCATGACATGAATTTTTATAAATTGTAATATAAGTATTAACTTAGATTTTATTTAAAATTTTCAGGTTTGTGGTAAAAAAACAACAACAACAACAACAACAAAAAAAAAAAAAAAAAAAAAAAAAAAAAAAAAAAAAACACCATCCCCATTCTTTATGGTCCCTGGTGAAAGAAAAACAAAATAACAAAACCTAGAACTTGGAGTCAGACCATCTTGGTAAAGCTCTTTTCATTATGCAACTGTGTAACCCTTAGGCAACCTAAGAATGTTCTTTCAGTTTCCTCATGTATTTACTGAAGTTCCCAGGTTTTCTAAGGGAACAAGGGTAGGACTTAAGACCAGAGATCCAGAGCTAAAGAATGCAATAACTGAAGGGAAAATTTCAATTGATGGGGTCAATAGCAGATGAAATCAAGCAAAACAAAGGATCAGGGACCTTCAATAGAGGTCACTGGAAACCATCCAATCAGATGAACAAAATGAAAATAGTGAGGGAAGCTCAAAGAACTTATGGAACATCATCAAGTGAACCAATATATGCATTATAGGATTACCTAAAGGAAAACAGAAAGAGAAATGAGTTAAAAGCTTATTTAAAGAATATGAAGGAGGTTCTGGAATTTGAAACAACATGGGTCAAATTGTAAGAATACTATGTGAAGTAAATCAGACAGAGAAAAAAAATGATCTCATAATACATGGAATATCAAATATATCAAATACTCCAAGGCATAGAGTAGAATATTGGTGACCAAGGGCAAAGAGGTAGGAGAAATGAGGAGATATTGATCCAAGGATGCAAAATTACAATTATGTAGGTGATGTCTAGAGATCTGATGCACAGCATGAAAAGTATAATTTCTAGTATTGCACACTTTATGAAATGCATGATAGGTAACCTGTTAGGTTAAGATTTTCATAAAACCTGTATATTAAATAATAATAACTAACAATAACAATGAATTTTGTAGATAGAACTATGAAATGCTTTCTAGGAAAAGCATTATCTCATATTTGTTATCTTCACTATCTTGTCAACTTCTTATAAATTTTATACCATCATTTGTGCTTCCTGACTTTTAAACTCCAAAATAAATGAAACACTTTTTTCAGAACTTATGGGAGAGAGACTTCATTATTCCCTTTCTCTCTCTTTCTCTCTCTCACTTTTGCTTGTTCCCTTGCTTTTTCTCTTTTTCATGCATGGGTGTGTGCATGTACGTGTGGGTGTGTGTTGAGATTGAATGAAGTACTTTGCCACTGTAGGCCACTACCAACACCATTACAAGTGGAAGCCATTTACCCTGGTAATTAGACAAGTCTCAAATTACTTTTAAGTGATTGATCTTGTTGGTTGCATCTGAAAATGTTAAATATCTCATATCCCATCTAGAGTCAAACAAGTATATCATTTGCAATGTTCCAGGAGGAAAGAAACCATGATATGTGTGTGTGGTTCTAGTAATGGTCAACATTGGTTATATACTGGCATTCGGATAGAAATTAAAGGAAAGAAAACCTCAAGGTGTTTTTTTCCACTCAGAAATTTGAGTCATATCTAGTTTAATGCTATTACATTTTAGGTAGTTTCAAAAATCTGATCTAAATGCAATCTCATACCTTGTTAATATTTTCTTATCTGTTTACAGGCTTATTGAAATGCTGGAACTATTGCTGATGGTTGATAAAGTTTTAAACTAAGAGACCGATGAAGTCAAGGTCTAGTAAAACACTGTAAGGAAACCCTTGTGCCTGTGAAATTTACATTCCAATGTGCTTATCACAATCCTTCACTTAATGAGGGAACATTTCCACTCAAAGTTTCCCACAAGAAAAGTACTATAAATTCAGTAGGCACAAACTTCAAAACATCACTTCTTGAAACTGGTAACAAACTATATCAGTTGATGTTTGCACATAGAAGAGTTCATTTTTCATTACCCTTTCTAATGGAGAGGAAAAGGGACAAGAAAAACACAGAACTGAGGATATGTAAACCATATTAAATTCCATGCTAAAATTTTTTGAAAATTTGAAAATTTCAGCCTACCAAATTCATTAGATTTGAATCAAATCCTAAGAACTCACTGTAAAAGTTCTGGTCCATTAGACTGTACCTGTAGCCTTCTTTTGTTTATGTGTCTGTTTCCTCAAGCTTAGGGACACAATTACTTCCACAGTACTATATTTAAAAAAGACAGAAAAAAGTAAACCAGCCCTCTGATCTCCCTTCTAGTCATATGAACTTGTTCATATTTTTCTAACAGATGATTTTCCTAACCCAAAATGCATCTCTATCAACAAGTTAATGGAGTGAATAAAGCATTTATGTATGTCATGGCATTGCTCTTTTGTTTAGGGTCTTTCATTTTATGCTACATTTGAATATGTATGCTTTTATGTTATCCTCAAGGCAATACGAAAATATGATGGAAATTTTTTGCTTATCTTTGATTTCCCCACCACAAATATTGATAGGAAGGACAGAAGCCATAGCCAGACACATGCAGCCAGTAGAATCCAAAGGATCTACCTTCTAGTGTACTTCTCTTTCCACCACTTTATGCTTTTTTCAACTCTATTGTCAGACCTTTGTCCAAATGGTAGTATTCAAAAGTTTATTTATGTCATCCAAAATATTTTTCAATTGAGCTCAATTATATTGTTTTAACTTTATTTCTCAACGTTATTTGAATCATCCACTTTAGCCCAAATGGTCTACCATCTCACAGACACTGTGTTCCTCCCTTTGTTGACCAGCACCTGGAAGTCTTCCTGTCCTCCAAGCAAACCATATATCCCCTGTCATTCCTGTTCCCAAACCCATTAGTGTATCCCCTTTTCTCCCATGCTCAGCTGTTAGCAAATGGTTCTGACCTGAATACAAACCTCTCAGCAACAGATTTCTCTCTTCCCTGAACTTCCATTTTGTACTATTTGCACTGCTCATTCTTCATTTAGAAGACACTATCTTTTAGATTTCTTGTGCAACAGCATATGATAGTATGCGAATACATGTATCCTAACATGGATAACTTCTTTTCCCCCAAAATCTTTCTTTGCTGAGAAGAGTGTATGTTCTACCTTTCTTTTTAATTTGGTAATTTCCCATGGTAACTGATTCTCATATTTTTGCTTATTTATCTTGTTCCTCAAACTTAGGGATAATATTTTCATAGGACTATAAGAAAAAAAAAATGAATGAACCCTCCCATCTTCCTTTGTATTCTTATGCACTTGAAGAATTCACTAAAGAACAAGTGCAAATGCCAACAAAGTAGACAAATGAAAGTCCAAAGCAAGATTAGATGTAGATTCTAGCAGAGCAACTAATATTCCTGATTTAATAGCACATTTTATAGTAGTTGAATAAATGTATACAATTACTAAGACTTATAAATAGTTTAGGAAGCTTATTTAATATAATTCATGGAATGTGGTTTAAATGAGCTTTGAGATGTATAAGCATAGTGATGACAACTTTTTTCACAAAAATCACCTGATAAGCATTAAGCCTGTGTTAATCATGCTCTTGCACTGTTCCCAAGAATGACCACACCCTAATCCCCAGAACCAATGAATTTGTTACCTCCCATGGTGAAAGAGACTATGCAGATATGACTAAGTTAAGGATCTTCAAATGGGGAAATTATCCTGGATGACCCAGTTTGGCCAAATGAAGTTCCTATAAGTCTTCAGAAGAAGGAGGGAAGAAGGTCAGAGTTTGCAAATGGATATGTATTATGGTTTGGATGTGAACTGTCCCCCAAAAGCTCATGTGTGAGACAATGCAAGAAGGTTCAGAGGAGATGACTGGGTTGTGAAAGTCCTAATCCCGATCAGTGAATGAATGACCCTGTAGAGTTTAACTGAGTGGTAATTGAAGGGTGTGACTGGAGGAGGTGGGCATTAGGGGCCTGGCTTTGGGGTATATATTTGTATCTGGAAAGTGGAGACCTATTTGTCTGCTTCCTGATCGTCATGTGAACTGCTTCCCTCTTCCACACTCTTCCACCATGATGTTCTGCCTCACTTGGAGCCCGAGGAATGGGGTCAGCCTTCTATGGACTAAGACCTCTGAAATTGTGAGCTCTCAAACTTTTCTTCCACTACAGTTTTGCTGGTCTGACTTTTTAGTTGCAGCAACGAAAAAGTTGACTAAAACAATATGTGACAATAAAACCAGAAGTTGGAGATGGAGGAAGAGGTCACTTGTCATATAATGCAGGTGTCCTCTAGAAAAAAAACAAGAAAATAGATTGTCATCTACAGTGTCTGGAGGGAACATATTCTAACATGTTAATTCTGAATTCTAGAATTGTTAAGAGAATAACCGTGTTATTTTATCATGTTGGTGGTAATTTGCTGCGGCAGAAATAGCAAGCCGATGCAAACATAATGAAGATATTTTCTTTAAAGTCAAGACAAAATTCAAATTATTTACATAGAGATGCTTTCTCTCCATATGCTTAGGTTGTTATTGTGTGGGTCACTGACATTGAGATTCCAATACTCTGAGCATGAGTTAATCTCTGCTCACACATAAAATGTGCAAACATAGATAGAATTTAAAAGACTTGGGGGTTTCTAGATTAAATTCAGCATCACTGAATAACTAAGCTGCAATTTGAGTTCTCTCTACATTCATTTCATAAGCTCTGTGAAACGTAAAGTAACTCTTCTTGTTACTGATTAAATGTACAGTGACTAGGTGCTCGTGGCCTTAGGAGCAATTATGTTTGGTATTTCCCACTGGCTTCTTTCCCCATAGCTATTATTGTTATACAAGTTCTGTTAGAGCTGATAAGAAAATGCCTAATTAATGACTGGCTTCCATTTTCCTTGCATGATTTTACGATTGTCAGATTTGCTCAGGGGATTGACACAGTGGTAAAACCCCAAACAAAACAAAACAAACTGAATGCACTTAACAGTGGATGTCCTGCTGAAAAATAGCCTCACAATTTAAGTAAACCCCCTTCCCTTCACAAAGAAACTATGACCTTATATCTGCTTTTCTCCCTTGCTGAATAATTAGTCCTTTTGGGGTTAAATAAATTGTTCACATACAGATAACAGGATATGGAATTGTAGATGTGAATATATTGACCTCACAAGGATAAATGTTCCTCATAGAAAGTCAGGTACTGAAAAGCTCATTGCAAAACTGTTGATAGAACATCAGATACTAATTTTTTTAGTTTTAAGACTGCTTTATGGGCTGGGGTTGTGGCTCAGTGGTAGAGCGCTTGCCAAGTATGTGTGAAGCACTGGGTTCGATTCTCAGCACCACATAAAAAGATAATGATTATAAAATTAAGGCACTGTGTCCATCTATAACTACAAATATTTTTTTAAAAAAAGACTGCTTGGGCTGGGGAGATAGCTCAGTTGATAGAGTGCTCGCCTCACAAGCACTAAGGCCCTGAGTTCAATCCCCAGCACCGCAAAAAAAAAAAAAAAAAGACTGCTTTACATGGAGATTACCAGCAATATTTTGTTTTTGTGAATTACATCTATTGATAGCCATTACAAAATAAAACAAAATATTTAATATATTTATTAAATCATTTAAAATACCAAGAACCCATTGCTTTTTTACATTAATAACATATTTTATAAAAGTAATTATATTTAAAAAATGAATTTAGTGAGAATTTGATATTGCATTTTTCAGATCTCTCCAAAATCATTTTAATTTAACAGAGGGCATCTGGATTCACACACCTGTGTCTACTTACTGGTCTTAGATACTTTATACCTGTGGAGGATGACAGTGAAAAAGGAAGCATTATCTGAGCATTGTGGTGACAATAGTCATGACATCACAAACTCCCCATGAGGATCTTGAAGACACCCAGAGTCTCCCAGGTCCCCTCTAAGAACTATGTGCTATATGTGTCTGTTTCTCTCCTCACCCGCCCCCCCATTTCCTTAGAAAACTTCTTGAAAAAGTTTTGATTCCACCAAAATATAATTAAAATATCACAATGTAATTATAGCAGTATTCATAGTTAACATTTTGAGTACTGACTGTGATCCAGGTATTGGGTTAAACACTTAAAATCATTAAATGTTCAGTTCTCACAGAAGTTCTATGAAGCACATAATATCATCGCAGGTGAGGAAACCTATTGTACAGATGAGAATAAATGCCTTGCCATTTAGTATGTGGTAGATTTTACTCTGGCAGGATTTGACTACAGCATGTCAAATACTGTAACTCGTGTTTTATGTTAAATTTTAAAAATCTAAGTGAAAATTGGGTAATGGAACGTTTAAGTGTATGTGTATGTGTGCACATGTGCTTGTCTGGGAATAGGTGGTATGTGTTACTTCATCCTATAGGTGTTTTTCTCTTTGCAGACATAAGCCTTTTGATGGCAGAAAAATGCCCAAATAACTAAAGAAATTCCAAATTGTGACCAAATCTATAACGGTGTTTTTCCTAATGTATGAAAACATTTTCCTCTTTTACATCATGAATGAAAAAGTTTTATATTTTAATGAAATGGAAACATGAGGCAAGTAGTTATTTACTTTTCTAGAAGAGTTTTCAAACTCCCTATAGCCAAAGGATATAAAATACACCAATAAACACCTTTTTAATTATTCATTATACAATATTAGTTGTATCTGTTTTTCCAGGGAAAGTTTTGATCTGGGAAATACTCATTATTTTTTAAAACTTTTTCCAGGATGATCAATTAAATAATTTTGAATACATTGTTTATAGACATTGTATTTATTTTTTATTTTTTGGCACTGGGGACTGAACTTGGGGGCACTCAACCACTGAGTCACATCCCCAGCCCTTTTTTGTATTTAACTTAGAGACATGGGTCCCACTGAGTTTCTTAGAGCCTTACTAAGTTGCTGAGACTGGTTTTGAACTTGCTATCCTCCTGCGTCAGTCTCTTGAGCCACTGGGAATACAGGCGTGTGCCACCACCCCAGCTTTGTTTATAGACTTTTGATATATCTAAATAGACTATCAAGTTAGAATGGCAGTGATTAGGTTTTATAATTAACACAAGAAAAGGGTTGACATTGATTCAGGTCTAAGTACGGGATCTAAGTCAACTGTTCATGTATCCTCTAATTAATAATACATGTACTACATGTAGATATGTAGTTTCCTTTTTCTGAAATATGCATATGCATGAATTACCAGACTTATAAAGAGGTCAGTGACCAAGAAAGGTAAAAATCATTCTCTTGATAAAAATTCAGCACATCATGAAAAGAAATGTATCTAAATACTTTAGTGTAACCACTGACTTTAACATAATCAAGGTTAAAATATTCTCTTGTAGTTAAAAAAATATTTACATGTATTTATAACAGTTAACCTCTCCATTTGTGTAGAAAGTTGTTTATTAAAGCAGGTCATAACATAAAAAAAACAGTGAAAATTAAAAAAGTAAAATAATCTAAACACCAGGTTTTAAAACTCAACAATAGTAAAACTTTGCACTGACAGTTAAATATAAAAGGATATTTGAAATAAATTATAATTCCCCTCATGTAATGCAATTCTGAAATGTTCTTCTCAGCAAATCAATATTTTATAATTCTTTGCTCTTAACTGGGACCAATCATGAATGAAATTATTTTTAAAGGTTTTGTATGAATCCTTTTATTTTGTTGTTGGAAGGAATGATTAATTTCATGTTTATTAATACTCTGATAAAATATTGAAAGAAAATGATCTTCCTGGGTGTTTCTAAAATCATCTTGTCATTAAAAAAAAAAAAAAAAGTTCCGTTTACTAAACTTGAAAGATGAAGTTGAAGATAAATGCTTAACTTTTTTTATGATCCAGTTTAACCTTTGTGATAATGAGTACAGCATGTGCCTTTTTTATTAAGGATTGCTTAAGTAAGGAGAATGGAAAAGTATACTTAGGATTTTAGCCTCATTTTAACTAGGGTCTAGCACGTTTGCTCCTGCCAATGACTTTCACTATCATTAGTCAGACAGAAACAAAGATACCCAATACAATTTCTCCCCAGTTTCCTTATATCTTTTCTGCATGCCTGCAACTAATGGCAATGTCAGTCTTCAGTCACTTTCCAAATTACATACTGTGCAAGGGGTGAGGAATAGGAGAATATGGCTTGATGAATTACACATCTACTATCTGCTATGAAATAACCTAGTGCTAGACAAAATTCAGATGTTTCTATCCAAGTAAATTTTATGTCTCCAGTTACTATCTTTATGTTCTATTCACTAATATAGTTACAGACCTGTGTTCCAGTAAGAGAAGACAATTTGGAAATTGTCACTGGAAGATATTTCAATAACTATTTCAAGGAGATAGAAGTTACAGACTTCATACTCTCATTTCCTTGCTTTCAATGACACTTTCCTTATAAAATTATAATGGAATTATTGTGGCATAACCCAGATCTCTGTTTTTATTGAACTGCATTTCATTGCTAAGTGTTACACAGATGGCATTCCATGAATCTTTACACTTAAAAAGTGTGCAAGTATTGACATTTTATGCATGGGCTTGAGCACCTCCTGTCCATTTGAAGACAACATTGCAGAATAGTCCTTTTGATGGCCACACTGTAGAAATGACACACCATCAGTCATTTTTTTTCCCCTAACAATTTTGTTTTTAAAAATGATTGCAATATACATTGGTAGATAGTGGTGTTTTCATTCTAAAAGACAGATGTATTAGGGCTTCTGTTGGCTACCAAAAGAAACTGGACTTGTACTAGTTTCAGAAACAAAAAGTAGAGATCTTGATTAAGGTTAGTCTGAAGTGTCCAGGAACACCGTTGGCAACAGGGACTCGCAGGCTATGAATGTCATCACCAGGAATCTCTGTTTGGTAGACTTTTTTCTGTGTTTGTGTGTTGGCCATTTTCTCTCCTTTTGTCAAGGTGAGGAAAGGGGA
Organism: Sciurus carolinensis; assembly: GCF_902686445.1. Lineage (NCBI taxonomy): Eukaryota > Metazoa > Chordata > Mammalia > Rodentia > Sciuridae > Sciurus > Sciurus carolinensis. The sequence continues at coordinate 61,184,918 of NC_062225.1, read as the reverse complement.
GGGATCAAAAATCTCATGCTGATTACTCCAGGCTTATGAATCTCAATGTTCTCCATCATAGAAGACAAGAGTCTCTCTCATGCAGATTCCATACATAAAGCACTGCGGTGGGCCTAATGGGAGTCTTATGTCCATTGCTGAATAATTATTGCAGCCAGGTGGAAAATAGTTTGGCAGGCAGCCCACCAAATCCACATGGTTGTAGGAGGCAGCGCTGGTCAGGAATAAACAACAGATTCTACAACAACCACCTTGTTTTGAAATTGTGCCTTTCTCCTGAGCAAGCTCTAGCTTGTTCAGGCTTTCTTGGGGCTCTGCTCTTTCCCACCCACTCTCCCCCTGTATTTGTAGAGAGCCAATTGTGTTAGCTTGAAAAGCTTTTTCAGATGAGCTCTCTGCAATATCTGCACTTTCATCAGGCAATTCCTGCTTCTGTTTCAAGTGCTTTTCCTACACAGGCTTAGTAACAATTGGAAACAAAAACAAAAACCCAGTTCTTAATTGTATTGCAATTCTTAATTATTCTGTAAAGATTGCAGAATGTTTGAAAAGTTAGAAGTACTGGATTCCTCAAAATATTTCTAAATGGTAAGTGAGGAAGGGGTCCTCAAGAATCTGAAAATCATACTTTCAGGTAAAAACCTTTCTCAGGAGGTTTATTTAGCTTTCTCTACGTGGTATAATTACAGGTTTAGTAATTTTATATTTGTTTTCTGTGTTGGTACAGTCCTATTCAATCTATCATTAATTAGTATACACCTTTATTATATGATAATGACAGTGGCAACAATAATGTGAATGTTACAGCTAGGAGAAGCCCTGTTATAAGACACGGCTCATGAAATTATGGAAGGTGGAAAGTTTCAAGATCTACAGGGTTATTCAGCAAACAGGAGACCCAGGAAGGTCAATGGACTTCAGCTTGAATCTAAAGCAGGAAAAGGCTAATGTACACATTTGAAGGCAGTGAGGCAGAAGGAATTCTCTCTTGTTCTCAGAGGGTTCAGACATTTTGTCTACTGATGTCTTTAACTGATGGTTGAGGCACACACATTATGAAGGGCAATTTTCTTTACTCAGTCTACAGATTCAAATGTGTATCTCATCCAAAAAAATACCCTCATAAAAAATATCCAAAATATCATTTGAGCAAATATCTGGGCACCTTGTGGCCTAATCAAGTTAACACATAAAATTAGTCATCATGGTATACATGCCCATGGTCTCTGATTTCCTTTCTATGAAGTGGGAATGATTTCTCACATCTAATATTCTGAGTTTCTCAAATGGTTAGCCAGAAAAGTGGAAAAACAATATGAAAAGTACTAAATATTTTCCAAAGAAAGTAGCAACCTAAAACATTTCAAAGCACATCTGTTGTAGATTCCTTGCATTCAATAAATCCAGAAGTCTCATGCCTACTTAAATGGAAAATAGCTCCCTTGACCTGGTAACTCCTATCACTTAGTACAAAGATTTTAGCTTGGTTACTGGTACTTAGTTTGAGATTTCTTTCCCAGTAAGAAGTTTTATATTTCCTGTGGAGCGGAGTACCCTGTTTTTCACACCCCAATATTTTCTTTCATCTTTATTGATAAGTGTGTAAATATCAGGGTCACAGGAGAAATCCAGAGGCCCCTACAGATTCTCTGAGAGGGGGAGGTCTTTTAAATGCGTCCTTGGTTTCTATATGGCAACTTGCTACCCTCTTCATTTACCACGTTAATATGTATCTAGTGGCAAATTGTGTATGTATGTGTGTGTATGTGTGTATGTGTGTGGTGTAACCCATCATCACATTTAACACAGTCAGTAGAAAAGAATTCTAACTTTGGAGTCAAGAGATCTGTGGCTAAGCTTTGACTCTGCTGGTGAAGCTGCTTAAAAATCACTCTGATGCCTTTGTTTTTTTGTACTGAGGATTGAACCCAGGGGCACTTAATCACGCAGCCACTCCCCAGACCTTTTTATTCTTTTTTTTTTATTTTGAGACATGATATCACTAAATTGCTTAGGGCCTTGCTACATTACTGAGATAGGTCTTGAACTTGTGATCCTTCTGTCTGAGCCTTCTGAGTCACTGGGATAACAGGTGTGCACCACCACATCCAGTTATGATGCTTTTTTTAAAGGCAGATGTTTGCCTCTATCTATCTATCTTTCAAGTGAAATTTTAATATAAAAAAATAAGATTTGTTTCATTTGATGACAAAGATAAATCACAGTGTTTTCTTTTATTACATCCAATGGAATCCAGCGAGTATTCACATTGTTCTTAAATAATTTATTAAATGCAATGCTTTGCTGCATCAGGCCACAGTTTACAGAACTGCTTTTCACTGTTATTCACCAGTCAATGTGTGACTTTAATTGGATATTATAGGTTTATTCTAATGCTCCAGATACATTGTAGGATTATCCACAGCTCCATTTTCATTTCTAGATTAAAACATGCTTTTGATATGTCCTGGTTCTGCTCCATAAACAATTTTCCCAAGAGATTTGGACTTGATTTTGTGCCAACAGTAGACTTTATACATAGTATTTTATGTGTAAAATTGCTTCACAAACAATGAGCTATCAGAGATGAAGAATTCAAAAGACGTGGTTTATAGAAGACAAACATATGAGTGGACTGAGACACAGGTATGAGCTTGATCCAGGACTCCATGGACCTGTTCATTCCACACATCTGAGAACAAATGCCTACTTCTCTCCTAGAAATGTCACAATGAATGATGTAGTATTATATTCCATAATTTTAATCTAATACTCTAGTAAATGATTTGCCCTAACTTTTTGTTGCTTTGTCCTAAACATAATGTATCCTTTCAATTCTTTTTCCCAGAATAAATTACTGAATAAAAGTTCAGCCTGGCTTGAGTTACCTGAGTTACTAATCCGTTTGACACTTTGTAGTTATCATATAATGGAAATTTACTGATTTTTCAGAAACAAATTTATAAGAAAAATGTAACAGGAAGGGAATGTTTAAATACATGTCACAGAATAAAGATTTAAAATGAATTGGATATGCTGGATTTTTAGTTGCAATTAATTTGGGACTTGATTGCACAGAAACTCATATGAAAATCTGAATGTCGCTTGCACATTTCCTGTTGCTACAAATTAAGAAACTGAGGTGACTCTACGATTTGGGCAAAAATGTCGGGTTGAGGCTTCTTTAACAAGTAAATCCTTTAAAAAGGTGGTTCTTTATTGCTTTTGTGAGTTTCAAATTCTTATTATAGTCTGAGCCTAGGACAGAGTCTTGGAAATGTTGTCTGCTGGTGATTGGCCTGACTTTAGTTGGACTACCTAGTATCTGGCTTTCAGACGGACTGCCACCACATTGGCAACATCGAGTCATGGGGTAGGTGGGAAGGCAAGGATAATCTACTTTGCTCTAGGTTGAACCCAGCTGCATCCAAGTCTGTAATGAATCATGACACCTTTTTCACATGCATGTATGCATACATATGAATCATATATAAGCCACATTTATGATTTCATTTTAATATTTTACTTGCAAAAATAATGTATAAAACATTTTCACTATAAAAATTCTAGTAATTATGCTGAATAAGCAAAGCTTGCTTTTAGCTTCACAATATAATTTCTGTCCATAGAGGTGTAATTCACATACTAGTTCTGTAATTATGTTCATTTTGTAAAATTTTATATTATAAAAGTTTTCAAATACATAGAAAAATAAGAATAATTTAAATATTTTTAGTAAACTTACACAGATATTACACATACTACTTATACAATCACTACACAGTTTAAATAATATTTTTCAAAGAGTTTTCAGAGATTTATTGTTATTGGGGTAGAATATAAGTCATACATCATTTACCATTTTAACCTTTTAAAGTGTACTGCTCAATGGCATTAAGGATATTCACATTGTTGTTCACCATCCTCCCCATCCATCTTCAGAATTTTTCACCTTCCCAAATGGAAACATGGTACTCATTGAACAATAACTCTCCATTCCCCACTTCTCCCCAAAGTATATTTTAAAAGACATTAAAAAATACTAGATATAGTTGAAAGTCTCCTTCTACAACTCTCCTGATACTAATTACTTGCCTCTTTCCTAGGATAACTTCATCCAGATGTTGATATGTATCTTTCCCTAAATGATTTACTAGTTTTGCAAAGAATTTACATGCATCTTTTAAGACTTAAATGCATATTTTTACTCAACAAAATTTTGGAGATTTATTGCAATTATTTAACTCTTGCTTGATTTTAACTGTTGTACTATTTAACTGTGTGATTACATAGAGAGCCTTTTTCATTCTGGATGTATGCTTAGATTATTTTTTTTTTTTTATTTTTCACAGTTACAAACAATTCAATTTACTTGATAATCCAGAACTGATCTCAGAGTTGGTATACCAATTTTCATTCATACTGGACTGAAATGAGAATTAATGTTCACTCACTTCTGCTAACTTTTGGCATGTATTTTGTAAAACTGATGGGTATAATTTTAATTAATTAGATTTTATATTGCTTTTTTTAACAGTATACTAAGTTGAGCAACTTTTCTTGGTCATTTGAATTTCCTAGGCATGAATTTGAAAACTCTTTAAACAGCAAGAATACTATAACAGGAGGGTATGATTAAAGAAATTAATGATATTTATCTTTGAAAAAACAGATGAGCTGGACACAATGGTGCACACCTGTAATCCCAGAGGCTCCGGAGGCTGAGGCAGGAGGATCAGAGTTCAAAGCCAGTTTCAGGAACTCAGCAAGACCCTGTCTCTAAGTAAAATGTTTAAAGAAGGGCTGGGTATGTGGCTCAGTGGTTAAGTTCCCCTGGGTTCAATCCCCAGTACCAAAAAACAAACAAACAAACAAACAAACAAAATATATGAGTTAAAGTCAGTGAGAAATGATAGTTATCTTAAAGTAACTGAAGTTCTGTCATATTAAAGAGGGAGATAACCTGGTCTCTGTATCCTTAGAGTATTTTAAACAGAATGAGTTCATAGGCAGAATTAGAATCAAGGTAGCTTCCAATATAAATCAATAAAAAATCACCCATGCCACAAAATCCAGATGAATATGGGTGAGTCCAAAAATATCACCAAAAATGCTAAATCAAAAACTAGATGACCCTTTATTCTAGAGAATTATAGATGGAGTATTTGTATGGAAAATTGAACTGTTTTTTTTTTTGAACTTCAAAATTACAGAAAAGAAAGAGTTACTATGATCAACAATTGAATTGATTAGAAGCAAATGTATGACTTACCCCAAAAGCAAAAATCCAATTTGTTTTTTTCATCTGAAAATGGTCATCAATTTCCTCACCTTGACCTTACAAATGTGGCACTGTGTAACACAGACTAACAAAGTCCACTAGAACTTTTTATAATGATGAAAATATTCTTTATTTGTGATACCCAGTGTGGTGTCCTCCAACTAGCATAGCAGTGAAATGTGGACAGTGTGACTGAGAAACTAACTGAGCAATACTGAGTATTTAATTTTTATTAGTTTTAATCTAAATATAAATAAGTACACATGAACTTATTAAACATAAATAAGTACCATATTTGACTTAAACATGCTTAAATATTTTCTATAGGTCCTTTCAGAGAAAAACTCTAACTTTTAGAGATACCACATCTGAAACTTACCTGCAATCACAGGGTTTTTACTTGATTTCATAATGCTCTTATTCTAGAATTTCCAGGCAGAGAAAGCAAGTAAAACTTCCTAGTTCTTACCACCTTCTATATTCAATGTCTTAAAATCAGCATACTACAGAGATGCAGCCACATCAATATTTATGGCAGCTCAATTTACCATAGCTAAAATATGGAACCTAGATGCCCTTCAGCAGATAAATGGATAAAGAAAATGTGGTACATATACATAGCTCTCAGTATACAGCACCTAGTGACGACTTTAGTATCTATGTAACTAGATATGTTCACATTTGTTCAAATAATACTTGGATATCTAATTACAATTGTGAGCCTTGGTATGACCTCAGAACACTTCTTCAAATTAACTTAAGTACTTCATGAATAGAACATGGGACAGCATTAGCTTCTTCTAAAGAAAATGGAACAAGCGACAGATTTAATAGGATAATTAAAACTATTTAAGCATTTCTGTTATTCTGCTGGGTTCAAAACATTAAGGAAAAAAATGACAGAGAACTCTGTAGTGCTTCAGATTCTTAAGTACGAGGGCCTTAATGTTTCTCGGTCTCATCAGAGTGCTTGAAAAGTAGTGGGAACTTAATAAAAATGTTAAATGAATGAGTAATTTTTTTTTTTTTTTTTTTACTTCAGAGAGATAACAATCCAGTGTGGAAGAAATAATTAAGCCATAATAACCTTCAATGAGAAAGGCACACGTAGGGAAGAAGAATCAGGAAGCTGCACCGTCCATCTAAACTTAAGACATGACAAATCCCAGGAGCACATACATATACAGTTTCTTTGACTACCGTTCTTTACTTTCTATGCCATTTCCAACTCTAAAATCTTCTTTCTTCATTCTTTAATGTGGTAAGGGGCCGATGCCATTCCAACATCTCACCAAGCAGCTCTTCACAACGCACCTCTAAATCATCTCAGTAGATATTTGTAACCTGTTGTTTTCATGCCCTACCTTTGTCAAGTAGCTAAGAGAAAGTTACTGCTGTAACTAATAAAACTTTCAGTGGTGAGGGGTTAATTCTCAGTGGTATTTATATTGGATTCATTTGGTCTTCAAGAATTGTGCACTTTCGACATGTTTTCAATGGGAAGCACTAGAAGTCCTTCTCAGAGCCCCTTGAACCTCAGGATCAGGCAACTGCCTATCTTGCTTTGACGGAGGCCAACTCTTTGAGGTATCAGGAATGGCATGTTTTTGTTGAGCTTCATCTCATGCATAAGAATATCAACTACTTTTTGTCCTTTAATTTCCCACTCTGAAATGAGAATCTTATCTGAATTTAAGTTCAAAGAGCATGATTCAGATTAATTAGATTATGGACAGGGAACTCGTCCTTCAAAGGCATATGATTAGTGAAGGTCTGTGTGAGAAACCCTCACTCTTCTACCACCAAATGCTCAATTCACAAACAGATGATCACAATCTTTCTCTGTTAAGACTTTGAAGTCTATGATCAGTTTCATCAAGGACTTAATCAAACAATAGATGCTGATATGTTAAATTGGCTTAGTCTTTAATTGAGAATTTATCTATTGTAGGCACAGTATAATTTGTGACTTCATGAGTATCTCCAAAGTTTATTTCACAAAAAGCAGATTTAATCAGTATCTAAATTCTCCAGATGTGTGGATATTATCATTAACTCACTCAATATATTCTCTCTGTTTAAAAATGAACTAAGTTGCAATGATTATTTTCTCTTTTTTTTTAAATAGAAGGCATACATTTTATTTGCTTTTTGATTTTAAAAAGAAGTTAAGAATGTGAACATCATCACTGATTATAGGAATTGTGATCAGAAGTGATTATTTTCTTTTGTAGCTTGTCTAATCTGTTTGCAAGGCCCTATCTCTTAAATAATATTCTCTGAAATTATGTATCTTTCAATATTTATCTAAATGACATATAGTTCTTTTATGAACTAGGAGAAATATGAAATATAGTTACTAATTAATCAACTTGAGATCTTATTTCTAATGATACCACCCTGTGATTCAATTGTTGCAGAAGTCTCTCACCTGTTCATTCTGTACATTGTCACAGTTCATTACTTTATGAATTTAAATAATATTACATATGATAAAGATAAATTCATTTTCCCCTTCTGTTCTACTCCCTTTTTTTCTTCTTTTGTTATCTCATTTTTCTCCTTCTTATTCTTTCACTCTCTCCCTCCCCTGCTACAAAGTCTTATAAAGGCATTTCTTGCATCAGAAATACAGTCAGTTTATTATTTCTGGCCTTCTGATTGCTGCCTATCCATTGGACTAAACTGATTTCTGTATATTCCCTAACTCAGCTGCATGAATGTAACTGCTTTGACCATTATGTCTCAGACGTCCCCCCTTTTTGAAGTCACCACAAACCAGACCTTTACGATCCTAAGAAAAACAGGACTAAAGACCCAGCCACATTTGACAATGCAGAAAACAAACCCTCTGTTGTGCAGAATGAGCAGAGCAGTGGTGGGTGTGCTTGGTCAACCACCTTCATCTACTCAATTGCCTACATGGCCATCCAGAGATACTGCTCAGTATCAGGAGATCATCTCTTCTTGCAATTTGGCACATTACAAGAATGGGTAAGGATATTTGAGGACCCTTAACAGAGTCATTCTCATAGAAAATTGTGGAACAGAAAAGATTACATTATTTACTCAAGAGCATAAGGGTTGTTAGAGTAAGACTTGAGACTATTTAATGTCATAGTTTTCATATGACTATTGCTTTTGTACCCAAATTTTCAAGACATGGGGTCTAGTTATTTTTAACTTTTCATTATTTTATGTATACAAATCTCCTTCTTATTCAGGAAAAATTTCCCATTGAATATATTTTGGTGGAAGATAAGTCAAAGGGGGTCAGTCACATAGCCCCAATCCATACCCTCTAATAACTATAAGCAAATAAACCAACTTTGAGTTGCCAGTGAAACCCTGCCTGGAACACTGAAACTAGCATGAGTAAGAAGTAATTTAAAAAGATATTACAGTGCTGGTTCCATTTCATGTCCAGCAACAGTGGTGGAATTAAAAGTTCAGAGGAACTAGCAGGCATTCAGGTGTAGTGGAATCATCACCAGATTGTTTTTATGGTGATTCTGAACATATACCCATGGCCCTGGTCTCCTTTTTTATTCCTGAACCTGATTCTCCAATATGCATGTAAATTTTATGAGCTACTTTACATTCTTCCAATGCATAATATTTCTGCTTAAGTCAAAATTGGGTTTTGTTGCTTGCAACCAAGACCAAGCTTGAATCACCAGGTGATTCTTATCAGATACACCCTACAGATCTTGTAGACACAGATTTGGATGCACACTATGTATCTTTTGACCATGTGGAGTCTAAGATACTTCTTATTTTTAGGTTTAATTTATATTTAAAGTAAGGTTTTCCAAAGATTAAAAATGTAAGTAACATTTGGTGTTAGTTAAGTAGGTAATATTCTAAACAGTTAAGGACAAATGATTTCTCTGTGTTCAGAATGATCAGAAGCAGACTTATGACCTCAAACTAATACCTCAAGGATATATAGGAGGGGCTAGGCTGTGAAGACAAGATATTTCCTTCAATATGTATCAGAAAAAGCCCTAAATATGATTGGAACTATACTAGTTACAGCATATAGTTAATGTCTTTCCAAATTGAAGCCATCTTTAAAGAAAAATCCTGATGTGCATTTGAAATATTTATTTTTTCTAGGATAAAGAGTTTGAATATGTTTAACAATGGGAAAATTAATTACTTGACCAAGGAGTAAAAAATAATTGCTGCTCCTGAAAATAGTTCTCTTGGCAGGATTTACACAAGGAAAATATAAGTTTCTATTGGAAATATTGTTTCAATAAATCCCTCTAGGAATTTTCCCCAAAGACTCTTATAGATCATTACTTAATAGTGGTCTAATAGTTTGCCTTTAGTTTTGAAAAATGTGAGGGCAGAAAGAGCTTCCCAGGTTGGTTTATGTCTTTAAGATACAAAACACAGAGTAATTCTAACATAATAGAAAATATTTTTCTATGTCTTTAAAAGTGAATCAAAGTGGGGCATGGTGGTACACACCTGTAATTCCAATAACTCTGGAGGCAGAGGCAGGAGGATCACAAGCTCAAGGCCAGCCTCATCAACTTGGCAAGACCCTGTCCCAAAATTTAAAAAGTGTCCAGGATGTAGTTCAGAGATAAAGTGCCTCTGGGTTCCATTCCAGGTACCAATTTTTTTTTTTCTTACTAATGAACAAAACCCTCAAGATATACAGAGGGATTTATAAGTTGTAGAAAAGTCTTTCTCAAAAAAGTACAAAATTTAAAAATTAGATGCTCCTGCTTTGTTATCCAAGTTTTGGAAAAAAACTCAGGGCTACTGCTTTAGCATACTGTCAGGTGAGCTGGCCATCATAACTAACACATACAGAATAATCATACTTTCTTTTTTGAAATTTGAGGACAATTTTTTGTTAGTAGAACAAGTCAGTTAGAGATGGAGCTTCTGAAATTTTTCACAATTAATTGTTCAATGATTTAAACTTTATAGTGAACTCTAAGATGCATAAATGCATATTAATTGTTTTTTTCTTTGATCTCATGTACACTGATTGGAGTTCGTACTCCAGACTTGTATAATTGGGTCATTTATATCAAATTCAACATCACCTTTTTAAAAAACTAAACTCAACTTTTCAAGGGTTAAAAAAGTATATAATTTATTTACATGGAAATAATTCCATTTCTTTTTACACTCATGTTATATTATTTTGTATAGTATTTAATTGAAAAATGCAATTCTAGGATCAGGTACAATAGAATAGATTTTTTTAATATTAAACACAATTGATTATTAGAAAACATTCAGTTAGAATTACAGTAATGTAGGATGGAGTGTTTTAAACTTAAAGCTACAAGGATACAGTGTGTGATGAATAACTGCCAGTGTGTTTAACAGATGAACCTGTCACTCCACTGAGTAAAATAGAGGCAGTTAATAGAGATTCATCTGCATCAAAATAATTCTGCATCAAATCAGAATAATACTGTATCAATGGGTGGGGGAACTTTAGATTTGATCAGCATATACTGAAGTGAAATATTAAATTTGATTTTGAGGTTTTTCAGTTTTTTTAAGGTTATTTATAGTAAATTGTGAAAACTACCTGTGTCCTTCATTAATGATTCTTCAGACCCAAAATGTGCCTCAATTTTCTAAACCTGTGAACTGGAATAAATACTTATAATACTCACTGTCCAGGGTAGGGTTACAAAGATGATGAAATGAGTTAATGTCAATCAGTGCCTGGCACTAATGAGTGCCAAAGCTGTACCATGGTATTGTGCCCTGGAAAGTGCTAGATAATTGTTACATGTTATTACAAATACAAAAACTAGAATTAATTAGCTGAAGTAACTTGCTTGGTCACATGCTCTTCAGTGGGAGATTAGATTCCAATGTATATGAATCATGCTTTGTCGGCTGCCATTGTGGCTGGTGATGGCATGCACCAGTTTCACCACCAGACTCTTGCTAAATGCCTGAATTCACCCCACAGAAAGGATAGGATTGTTCACACTGCCACTCAAGAGAGAATAACAAGTCTACAGGACAGTAGAGGAAATTTTTCACAGCATAAAGATAGATTTTTCTTCATAAAGGTAGAGTGCAGGTACATTTCCTGTAAAGTATGCAAATGGTTCTGAGGGGTATTTAATGCTATAGCTATATTTTCAATAATGCATTTGTATATTGTTGAAAACTATTTTTCAAGTTAACCAGCTCAGGTATAGTTTTAGAATTTAAAGGTGAGAATATTTTCTTAACATTTTTAAAGATAGTTCACCTTTGTTTAGACAATACTACTTTTAATAAAATGTCATTTTCCTTTTGAAATAGTGCAATTTCTTTTCTCATTTTTTTGAAACTCATATAAAAAAGAATTCCCTCTCTCTAACCTCCAGGAATTTAATGCTCAATACTTTTAACCATTTATTTTCATATATCCTTTCCAAAGTTTAATCTTTTCTGCTTTTCTCTTTACCAATTATTCTACAGCCTCAAGTTTCTTCCTTCCAGTGTCCTCTTTTATAACACAAATCACTGTCTCTTTACTTATATAAACTCCCTTTCAATAAAGCATTGTCTGATCACATAAATACTGTCTGGTGATGGAGGGTTCTTGACCCTACAAATGACCCTGGGCATCTCAAAGCTGCATTTACTCTTTGTTCACAGTGCTACAGTAATTTTTAAGGACTTTCCCCCCACTTTTTAATGTCCTCTTTCTTAAGTTCCTATGCAGTCACTTGTAAGTGGAGCCAAATCAGTGGGTGAGTTTTCAATTATTTCTCTTCTGAGCTTCACCTCCTGAAGAGATCCTAATGAACAGTGAGCTGTCTCAATCAGGCAACAGTAAACAGAGAGAGGCAGAACAAATTTCTTGGTTAATCCAATTACTGGAGTATTCTGAAGACCAGGCCCCACAGTACCTTTAGAATGTCACTGTGGAGATTCATAAAAGGAAATGATTTCAAAAGAACATTGCAGTATCTTGTGCAGGGAATGAATGCTTCATATGGCGATACTTGTAAGTTAGTAATGCAGCTTAGAGTGGCAACTTGAGACCTTTTAGTCCTAGTTCATTGGGATGTGGTAAAATAAGACTCTGGCAAGTCAGACTTAACTACAAGTGGGACCCCTCCACCCACTGAAATTGTATTTCTCTGGGTGCACAGTGTTTCCTGGGAGGGTAATAACTTGGAGATAAAGTCTCCTCTCCCATCAGTGGCCTCCCTAAAGAGACCCTCTAGTCTCCAGATCCCAAACCACTACCACATGTGGCCCTTTCTGGTTTGGAGGTCCGTCAGTCCTGGGAAAGGGCATAGTCCCTTGTGGATTCCCCACATGATGCCCATATTTTAAAAAGCTTTACTGTGAACTACTCCTCAGATTATCCAATTTAAATGTGCTGCCAAGATTTGAATAATATGGCTGGGTTGAAAGCAAGACTCACCTGGAATTCTGGCTTCAAAATTCTCTAGGTATATAACCTTGAACAAGTTACTTAACCTTCTTGTCAACTGCTCCATCTGAAAGCAAAAAGAGCAAAACCTTCCTCATTTGAATGAAATGAGAATAAATGAGGTTATGTAGGTAAAATGCTTGACATAAGTATGTATAAATACTTAGTCTGTTTAATTTGTCTCTTTTTCCTACCTGTATGTAAGATCAATGTGCCACAAAGAAGGGATGGGTTGAAGATTTTTGTCAAGGAAAGGACTATGTCAGAGATCTTTTCCTTCTGTGCAATTACAGATATCAATAAATAATAATAATCAGTCATTTTTTTATCTATAATCTCATTCTCTAAGTTTAAGATTGTATGTGGAACAATAAAGAGAACATGAATGTGTATGTTTCAAGTATATGACAGATATTTAAATTACAAAAAGAAACTTTTGTAAGGGTTCAGACGAAAAGAAACAGAGCAAAGAGCAACAGTTTCTCTTTGGTCCAAATCATTCCACTCTCTTCTCCATGGGTGCATGTAAGTACACACGCTCACACACACACACATACACACATACACATTCATAGTCACAAAAGTAAAACATATACAGTATTCTCTTATTGTTTAGTTGTAAAGGAATACATGAATATGATCCTACCATAAAAATTGCTGTGTCTTGCTTTGTTCACTGGATAATTATCATTTTCATTTCATAAACATGAAGAAATTATATTTTAAAAATTGGTATAGTATTCCATAAGATGGATGTATGAAAATATACATTTATTCCTCTCTCTATACACATATTTTCTCAGTTGTTCACTGATAAAGAGTGATGTATGCTATGGTATTGTGTGAAAGTACAATTTTGTGTGTGTGTGTTTGTGTGTGTGTTTGTGTGTGTGTGTGGTGCTGGGGATTGAACCCAGGGCCTTGTGCATTGGAGGCAAGCACTCTACCAACTGAGCTATATCCCCGACCCCACAATTTTTTTATGGTATTAATTACTAGAAATTCTTGGGCTAAAGTACAGGTGTACTTTAATTTTTGATTGACACATCCAAATTGTGTCCTTAAAATCTTGTCAATTTTTTTTTCTAATATTAGTGTACAAATGTGATCATGTTCTGTACTTTTTAAATCATAAATATAGTCAGTATTTAGTTTTTGTCTATTTGAGTGAAGAATTGTATTTTTGTCTTAAATTCCATTTGATTATTTTGATGTATTTGTGAACCATGTTTATTCTTTTATGAAATGCATATTCATGCCCTTTTCCTCTCATATTTGTATTGATTTGTAGGAGAATTCTTCTTCATTATTTATATTGTAAAACTTTTTCAGTTTATTGCTTGCTTAGCTTTTGACTTTGGTTATGGAATATTTTCCTGCTGATTTTTTAAATTCTTGTATATTCAGACTTGCCCAATTTCTTTAGACTTCTAAGTTGCATGATTTGTTTAGGAAATCACTTCTTGAGTAGCTTTGTTTAATTTTTTTGCATTTTCCTACAGCAATACACTTTGAAGCTCTAAAATAATTTCCTAAAACAATTCTATAATGTTTACTATTTTTCTTAAGTCTGATAGAAGAGTGGTACAGTAAAAAAGCAATAGACTAAGAGTCTCTATGCTGTTTCAGAGTAGGTCTTTGTAAATATTAGCTGATTAGAATCTGATGTGCTTTAGTGCAAAACAGTCAAGAGTTTGTTTTAACCTTAAATTTAGATGATGTTGATAAATCGTTCATTTCTGCTATTTTAAAATTATTCATAACTTGATTTTAAAATGTGATTTCCCAATTAAGCTTTTTGCTCAAAACCAGTGTTTCACAGGGTAATGAGGGAGGTTATCTGAAGCACAGGGCAGACATATGGGAAACATCAGAGCTGTCCCCCACATGCTCCTTGTTTAACCTCTACGCAGTCTCCAAGGCATTTCTGTTCAAATCTCTAAACTCCTCAGAGCCTGTTTTAAAACGACCTGTCCTACATCAGTGATCTTCAAAGTCAGTGCTAAGGGGGTATGGAAAGAAGGTATTTGGCTTCCATTTGTATCAAACATCAAAATGAGATTTTAATCTTTTTGCATGTTTTAGGCTGTACATAAAATAGTACAGAATATAGGAATATAGTCTATATGAATTAAATATATATATTTTTATGTGTACTTTTGGGGGTCAATTTTAGGTCAGAGTTGTAGACTTTATGTGTTTGATAAATTACTCTATACCCACTTCTGTATTATGTACTATAAAATTAAAGAAAGAAAGAAAATAAATTATATATGCAATGAAGGATAACTCTGTTTAAAATTTCCCACTTAGATGTGGACCATAGCAGAACAAAACAGTATAGGAGATTTAAACAGGAGTTAGTAGGTGGTTTGTATCTTACAAGCTCAAGAAGCTTCCAGAAGGAAGGAAGAACTAGGAAGGATAGAGAAACTGTCAGGAGCAGGAAGGTAGGCATTCACCTGAAAATGCTGGGAACAGAAATTGAACATTGAACATTCTTTTTGTCTTCAGGGTGAAGATAGAGGTAGCAAAGAGCAGAGAATAAAGGCAGTCCCTTGACTTGAATTCTTTCACATCCCTTCACTTAAAAGGAAGATCACTTTACTTGACATCCCAAGTCAATTGCATGGAAAGAGACTTACTTTTTTCCTTGAATTCACATGTTGTTTAGCTCCCAAGAAAGACATTTGAGGACACGGGCTATGTGTAATCAGCATCATTTTCCTCTCTTAGAGGTGGAGATTCATAGGGTCTAATTTAAGGAACTAGATTGGGGAAGAGAGATAAGATACATAATACCAAGAATCAGAATAAGTGTTTTCTCATTAGAGTTGAGAAGACAAAATTTTACTGAGACTTTGAACTAAGTATAAAATTTCATCTGACTTAGCTTTGATAATATGGGGTAAAGTTGATAAAAGCAGAACTAGGGTTACATTAAAAGAAGCAAATATTTTTTTCTCCTTCACTGTCTTATAGTTGTTCAGGATTTAATTCACAAAATGAAGGAGTACCTGATGGAACTTGCAGAGGAAAAAAAGATACCATGGATGATTATTGTAGAGATCTCTGCACTAATCTGCCTTAAACTTCACCTCAAGTACTACCTTCTCTACCAAAACTTTTTAATAATTCCAATAAATCAAAAAAGTTTCCTCCTTCTCTACCTTTAACATTTTATTGTTTTCTTCATTGCCGTGAAACAGCAGTGAGCTTCCTGTTTTAAAACATGCGAGAAGTTTCATCATGAAATCTTCTCATGCTTTGTGGGAGCAGGAAGTGGGTCATATAGGCACTCCACTGTGCTGACTCTCCTTTACCCCGCATTGGAGAATTTCATCTCTTAGTTTGTGAGCTCTTCATACACAGCCTAAATGAACCTGAGAGAAAAGATGTGGATGTCCGAACCCTTGTGTATTTTGGTGAAAACCGCTTTGACTTTCGTAATCTAAGAAACCTGAGGTTCCCTAAAAATGCCAACTAAAAGTTAAACAACTTGAATAATGATTTCTGAAAACTGCAACTCAAAATTATTAGCACTATAAGTGCTTGTAATTTGGGACAGTAGCAGCAAGAGATAATCTCATAATAAAATATGGGCTTTCCCTAAACAAAATGTACAGGATCTATACATTCTCATCAGAAGTGATAAGGCAACTATCAAGGTGAATAAAGTTTGGACATTTTTCATCATGAAATGTAAGTTTTAGGGATATTTTCCAGGAATCGCAATTACCTCTAAGAAGGGTAATTATTAAATATGAGAGTGCTGATGATTGAAGAGAAGAGCTGTAGAAAAATAGGGTACAATATATCCTTTCCAGAGGTGATAGAAAAGGAACCTCTTGGTTCAGAAAAAAACATGCTTTTTAAGGGACAATAAAACATTCATAAACAATTATTTCTGAATCTACCATGTAAGCATTTTTAAGGAAACAAACATAAACCCTTAAAATCAGTTGCTCTATAAGCACTTGGGCACCTTTTTCAATTCTATCATCATCCTGTTAGAACTGGATTTAGCACATGTGCTTGGTTCAAATTGATACCTTAAAATGGTGCTTTCAAAAATAAATAAATAAATAAATAATCTACCACTAAGTATCATTTAAGTCTGAGCAAATTTAGGATATATATGTGTTGGAGGGTGAAAAACATGTCAGATCATACATGTTAACAGAAGAGATGAAGGAGCATTTCATAAAATGTTTCCCCCTTGGATGTGCCCTACTGAGAAAGCTCCTATTAGTAGAGAGTTTTCCAAATCTGGCTGCATATGAATCACAGTAAAGATGACATTTTAGGAGATCATTCCTGTGCTGTACACAGGAAATCATAATTGCTAGGGTGGACTACTGAGATGTCTATTTTAAAAGATTCCCAGGTGGTTCAGATGAAGCTGGACCACAGGCAACACTCATGAACCACTGCAACTAACATATTCCAAGAGGCAGGTGCCCATGGAGAACTGCTAGCCATACATTGTCAAAGCCAGACCATTATTCATCTAGATCTTAAATATTCTTACAGCTGTCTTCTCTCTATTAAGTTTATAGTTCCCCCCTTTCCCCGCCTAGGAAAGAGAACTATCTGACAGGATGCTCCATGTTCTCTGTGTTTATATATATATTACTAAAACCGAGAGTAACCAATTTTTTAATTCCTAGTTTTTCTGTTTGGCAGATGAAGAAATTAAGGCATGGATATTTAAAAATATGTCTGAGATCAAGTATCAAATCAACAATCAATGGGAGGTAAAATTCAAATTTTTGCCTCACTAGACTATACTCTTTCTACATTAATGTAAATGACAATCTGCGCATAATGTTACATTAGATTTTGAGAGCAACTTGGGGGGAGATGTATGAGGCTTAATAATATGACATAGAGGCCCGCCTATTCCCCAAGTTGAGGTAGGACGACATTGGGTGGAGCTAGCCTAGCTGGCCCGCCTGTTCCCCAAGCTGAGGTAGGACGCCATGGCAGAGCTAGAGGCCCACCTAACCCCCACATCGAGGTCAGACACCATCATTGAGCCTGACTGCCTGCCTCCCTACTGTGGAAGGACACTGCATTTGCCTCGGTGCTGTCTCAGTGCACCCTAGCTGGTGCTCCCCAGCTTCTTTGGAGGCTGGTACAGGCATTTTGAATTATTCCTGAGGGCATGGCCATCATCATTGGGAGGGCGGCTCCTTTCCTGAGACACCTACCGGAGGCTAGAGGACCTTTGACAGGACCCAGGAATCAAGGAGAGGAGGTATTGAGAGACTTGGGATTAACTCAGAACACCGGGTGAGTCTATCCCACTGGGATAGTCTCCCTGGACGGGTCAGTAGTCCCGGA
The DNA here is from genome assembly GCF_902686445.1 of Sciurus carolinensis. Taxonomy (NCBI): domain Eukaryota; kingdom Metazoa; phylum Chordata; class Mammalia; order Rodentia; family Sciuridae; genus Sciurus; species Sciurus carolinensis. Next base: position 61,166,865 of record NC_062225.1, on the reverse strand, counting down.
ATGCAGTGAACTTTGTGGAGTAGTGTTGCCCAGTGAGACTCTTCCGCTGGAGCCGTGAATCCAGACAACTGGGAGCATTGTAGAGGAGGACCACCCAGCAAGAGGCTTTGGAGCAGAGCGAGGATCCCAGGCCTGGGCAGTAGGTCCAGACCCCAGGGAACGTTGTAGAGGAGGGCTGCTCAGAGAGAGAGTACCTCACAGGGCCAGGACCCCAGACGAGGTGGTAGTTCCGTGCCCCAGGGAACATGCAGAGGAGCGCTGTCCATCGAGAGTCTCAATCTCAGGGTGAGGCTCCCTGGCCAAGAAGATAGGTCCAGACCTCCGGGAACATTGCAGAGGAGGGCTGCCCAGCCCAGGTGGTAGTTCTGGACTGAATGGAACTTCTTGGAGGAGAGCTGCCCAGTGAGATGTCCCCACCAGGTGAGTCTTCCCTGCAAGGCTTTTCCACCAGGGTGGTAGAAACAAAGACACAGACACAGACCAGCCATGCTCCAGCCTGCAGTTTAGTCCCCCTTTTGACTGACTATCAGTCAAAAAGTGGAGGTGACTTGTCACACCAGCAGGAAATACACCCCACCTGAAGGCCAACACCCCTAGGGGGCAGCTTCCTTGTGTATCACTGCATTATCAAGTTCCTCCAAGACATCAGGCTACTGAAGGCTAGGAGGCGAGTTATTGGAAATCTATAGGGACACTATAAGTCAATAGAATTTCACTACTAGAGGGGTAGATATCTGACCAATATGAGAAAACAAGGGAAGAAAATGTCCCAAACAAACCTAGATGCTACATCAATAAAATCCAATGAAAACATGGAAGAAGAAATGTCAGAAAGGGAGTTCAGAATGTGCATAATTAAAATGATCAGAGAAGCAAACAATGACATGAAAGAGCAAATAAGGGCTTTGAATGATCGCACCACTCAACAGTTAAAAAAGCAAATGCGGGAAGCAAAAGACATTTCAATAAAGAGTTAGAGATATTGAAAAAAAACACACAGAAATCCTTGAAATGAAGGAAACAATAAACCAAATTAAAAGCTCCATAGAAAGCATAACCAATAGGATAGAACACCTGGAAGATAGAACCTCAGACATTGAAGACAAAATATTTAACCTTGAAAACAAAGTTGGCCAAACAGAGAAAATGATAAGAAATCATGAACAGAATCTACAAGAATTATGGGATGTCATGAAAAGGCCAAATTTAAGAATTATTGGGATTGAGGAAGGCTTAGAGAAACGAACCAAAGGAATGAACAATCTATTCAATGAAAAAATATCAAAAGATTTCCCACATCTGAAGAATGAGATGGAAAATCAAGTACAAGAGGTTTATAGTACTCCAAATATACAAAATTACAATAGATGCACACCAATGCACATTATAATGAAAATACCTAACATAGAAAATAAAGACAGAATTTTAAAGGCTGCAAGAGAAAAGAATCAAATTTCTTTCAGGGGGAACCAATACGGATATCAGTAGATCTTTCAACCCAGACCCTAAAAGCTAGAAGGGCCTGGAATAACATTTTTCAAGCTCTGAAAGCAAATGGATGCCAACCAAGAATCTTATACCCAGCAAAACTTACCATCATATTTGACGATGAAATTAAATCTTCCCATGATAAAGAAAAGCTAAAAGAATTTACAAATAGAAAGCTGGCACTACAGAATATTCTCAGCAAAATATTCCATGAGGAAGAGATGAAACACAATGATGTAAATCAGCAAAGGGAGGAACTACCCTAAAAGAATAGCCAAATAAAGGAGAAACAAAGTTGTGTCAAAAAACAAAAATGAGTCAAATGACCGGGAATACAAATCATATCTCAAAAATAGCCCTGAATGGCATGAACTCATCAATCAAAAGGCATAGGCTGGCAGATTGGATTAAAAAGAAAGACCCAACAATTTGCTGCCTGCAAGAGACTCATCTCATAGAAAGAGATACTCACAGACTAAAGGTGAAAGGATGGGAAAAATCATACCATACACATGGACACAGCAAAAAAGCTGGAGTATCCATCCTCATATCAGATAATGTGGACTTCAAGCCAAAGTTAGTCAGAAGGGATAAAGAAGGACATTTCATACTGCTTAAGGGAAGCATAAATCAGCAAGACATAACAATCATAAATATCTATGCCCCAAAAAGTGGCTCATCCATGTATGTCAAACAAATCCTTTTCAATTTCAGATATTGAATAGACTGCAATACAATAATACTAGGTGATTTTAACACACCTCTCTCACCACTGGACAGATCCTCCAAACAAAAAATGAACAAAGAAACCATAGATCTCAATAACACAATCAATGATTTAGATTTAACGGACGTATATAGAATATACCATCCAACAAAGAGCAAATACACTTTCTTCTCAGCAGCACATTGATCCTTCTCTAAAATAGACCATATTCCATGCCACAAAGCTAATGTTAGCAAATATAAGAAGATAGAGATACTACCTTGTATTCTATCAGATCATAATGGATACAAATTAAAAATAAATGACAGAATAAAAAACAGAAACTACTCCAACACCTGGAGATTAACTAATACGCTATTGTATGATGAATGGATAACAGAAGACATCAGGAGGGAAATAAAAAAATTCTTAGAGGTAAATGAGAACAAAGAAACATCATATCAAAATCTCTGGGACACTATGAAAGCAGCACTTAGAGGAAAATTTATTTCATAGAGCACATTCAATAAAAGAAGAAAAAATTAACAAATAAACGACCCAACACTACAGCACAAAGCCCTAGAAAAAGAAGAGCAGACCAACACCAAAAGTAGTAGAAGATAGGAAATAGTTAAAATCAGAGCTGAAATCAATGAAACTGAAACAAAAGAAACAGTTGAAAAAATTGACAAAATAAACAGTTGGTTCTTTGAAAAAATAAACAAAATTGATAAACCCTTAGCCACACTAACAAAGAGAAGGAGAGAGAAAACTCAAATTACTAAAATTTGAAATGAACAAGGAAATATCACGACAGACATGAGTGAAATACAAAACATAATTAGAAGTTTTTGAAAATCTATACTCCAACCAAACAGAGAACCTCGAAGACATCAACAAGTTTCTAGAGACATATGAATTACATAAACTGAACCAGAAGGACATACACAACTTAAATAAATCAAATTCAAGCAATGAAATACAGAGAGGTCATCAAAAGTCTACCAACAAAGAAAAGTCCGGGACCAGATGGGTTCTCAGCCGAGTTCTACAAACCTTTAAAGAAGAGCTCATTCCAATACTCCTCAAAGTATTCCATGAAATAGAAAAGGAGAGAACCTTCCCAAACTCATTCTATGAAGCCAATATTATCCTGATACCTAAACCAGACAGAGACACATCAAGGAAGGAAAATTTCAGACCAATATCCTTAATGAACATTGATGCAAAAACCCTCAACAAAATTTTAGCAAATCGCATACAAAAATATATTAAAAAGATAGTGCACCATGATCAAGTGGGTTTTATCCCAGGGATGCAAGGTTGGTTCAACATCCAGAAATCAATAAATGTCATTCACCATAGCAACAGATTAAAGTCAAAAATCACATGATTATTTTGATAGATGCAGAAAAAGCATTTGATAAAATACAGCATCCCTTCATGCTCAAAACACTAGAAAAAATAGGGATAGTGGGAACATTCCTTAACATTGTAAAGGCCATTTATGCTAAGCCCATGGCCAATATCATTCTAAATGGTGAAAAACTGAAAGCATTCACCCTAAAAACGGGAACAAGGCAGGGATGCCCTCTTTCACCACTTCTATTCAACATTATCCTTGCAACTCTAGCCAGAGCCATTAGACAGGCCAAAGAAATTAAAGGAATATAAATAGGAAAAGAAGAAAGAACTCAAACTATCCCTATTTGCTGATGACATGATTATGTATTTAGAGGAACTGGGAAATTCCACCAGAAAACTTTGAGAACTCATAAGTGAATTCAGTAAAGTAGCAGGTTACAAGATCAAGGCTCATAAATGTAATGTTTTTTTATTCGTAAGTGATGAATCCTTAGAAAGAGAAGTTAGGAAAAATATCGCATTCACAGTAGCTTCGAAAAAAATAAAATACTTTAGAATCAATCTCACAAAAGAGGTGAAAGACCTCTACAATGAGAACTACAGAACACTAAAGAAAGAAATTAAAGAAAACCATAGAAGATGGAAAGATCTCCCATGTTCTTGGATAGGCAGAATTAATATTGTCAAAATGGCCATACTACCAAAAGTGCTATACAGATTCAATGCAATTCCAATTAAAATCCCAATGACGTACTTCACAGAAATAGAGAAAGCAATCATGAAATTTATCTGGAAGAATAAGAAATCCAGAATAACTAAAACAATCCTTAGCAGGAAGAGTGAAGCAGTGGGTCTTGCAATACCAGAACTTCAACTATACTACAAAGCACTAGTAACAAAGACGGCATGGTATTGGTACCAAAATAAACAGGTAGATCAGTGGTACAGAATAGAGGACATGGACACAAACCCAAATAAATACAATTTTCTCATACTAGACAAAGGTGCCAAAAATATGCAATGGAGAAAAGATAACCTCTTCAACAAATGGTGCTGGGAAAACTGAAATCCATATGCAGCAGAATGAAACTAAACCCGTATCTCTTAATCTGCACAAAACTCAACTCAAAATGAATCAAGGACCTTGGAATCAGAGCAGAGACCCTGCATCTCTGAAGAAAAAGTAGGTCCAAATCTCCAACTTGTTGGCTTAGGATCAGACTTCCTTATCAGGACTCCCATAGCAAAAGAAATAAAAGCAAGAATCAATAACTGGAATAGATTCAAACTAAAAAGCTATCTCTCAGCAAAGGAAACTATTGGCAATGTGAAGAGAGAGCCCACAGAGTGGGAGAAAATCTTTGCCATTCATACTTCAGATAGAGCACTGATTTCCAGAATATATAAAGAACTCAAAAAACTCTATACCAAGAATACAAATAACCCAATCAACAAATGGGCAAAGGAAATGACCAGACACTTCACAGAAGAAAATGTACAAGCAATCAACAGATAAATGAAAAGATGTTCAACATCTCTAGTAATAAGAGAAATGCAAATCAAAACTACCCTAAGATTCCATCTCACCCCAATTAGAATGGCTATTATCAAGAATACAAGCAACAATAGGTGTTGGAGAGGATGTGGGGAAAAAGGTATACTCATACATTGGTGGTGAAGTTGCAAATTAGTACAGCCACTCTAGAAAGCAGTGTGGAGATTCCTTAGAAAATTTGGAATGGAACCACCATTTACCCAGTTATCCCACTCCTTGGCCTATCCCCAAAGGACTTAAAATCAGCATACTACAGAGATACAGTCGCATCAATGTTCATAGCTGCTCAGTTCACAATAGCCAGATTGTGGAACCAACCTAGATGCCCCTCAATTGATGAATGGATAAAGAAACTGTGGTATATATATATACAATGGAATATTACTCAACCATAAAGAATAATAAAATTATGGCATTTGCAGGCAAATGGATGAAATTGGAGAATATCATGCTAAGTGAGATAAGCCAATCTCAAAAAAATAAAGGACAAATGAGCTCACTGATAACGGATGATGATACACAATTGAAGGTGGGAGGGGGGCAAGAATGGAGGAAGGAGGGACTGTATAGAGGGAAAAGAGGGGTGGGAGGGGTGGGGTTGGAAGGGAAAAATAACAGAATGAATCAAAAACTATTACCCTATGTAAATGTATGATTACACAAATGGTATGCCTCTACTTCATGTACAAACAGAGAAACAAGATGTATCCCATTTGTTTACAATAAAAAATAATATGACATAGAAATAAAGTGATAACAAATAATATAATATAGAAATTGCACACTACATTAAGTACTCTACTTAGCGAATTTCTTCCATCTATGGGATGGCTTCATGGAATGACACCACTTTTACAATTTTCTTCTGGAAAACTCTTTCAATGTCAGTTCATGTGGTTATTCTCCTTATCTTAATGAAATTTCTTTCTAGAAGCAGATGCTACATCATATACTTTCCCTCCACCAGTAGATCACACAGAATTTGTGCCACCAACCCACCTGTGTTCTCTTTTAATTAATAACTAAATTAATGAAAATGGACTGGTTTCATTATGATTCCAGCATTGACTACCCACAAATTTAAAAACTGTATTTTGATATAGCTCAAAGAGATTCCTGCATACATTAAACACCTCCTACTTTATGTTTACATTTGTTTTTAAAATATAACAGGAACATACAACCATTAGCATTTTTTTTTTTTTTCTTAGGCAGTCACCAGTAGCTATGTTGACTTTGGATAAATAGTTAAACCTCTGGCTGCATGTAATTCTGTAAGTCCTCTTTTAATACTGTGGGGAGTGCTATTTCCTGATTTCTAGGTCTGGGGACAGTGACTGGAAGGTGAGTTGGTTGGCACCATTGTTTCTTGAAAGACTAGCTAATAGTTGTGTTAATAATTTGTAAATGTATCCATACCTTTACACTCTGGTCACAAAGTTTTTTAAAAATTGATAATATTTCATAAGACACACAACTGCTAAAATTTCCCTGTCAGGGGCGGGCTCTGAGGGCCCCAGAGCCACACCATGGCCTGATCTCTAAGATGGCGCCTGGCAGCTTGCCAGACATAGCTGCACTCATATACAAGTTTTAGGAAGTAACTCTGGTTGGCTGTTGTACATGAGGTGATCCTGGTATCTGCCTGGAGACTGCTCCTTGATAGGCTGACTTTCCTGGTAGTCTACTCTCTGATAGGCTGATGTTCTCAATATAAGTCTGAGATTTGCGGAATAAACTCCTTTTGGTTCCTGTGATCAAGAAGAGCATACGCGTTGTGATTGTCCCCGTGGGCAGTGGGCGATCATATTTCCCTAATAAAATAAAACCCAAAAAGACATTCAAAAGACACACTGAGGTTCCCTAGCCACCAGGAATATAGACTTAATGGTAAAAGGCAGGAGCAAGAGCATTTAAAGAATTAGGCTTCCAGGGAGGAGTGCTCTCTGTCACTAAGAGCTTGCCCTCATCTCCAACATGGCTTGCTAATCAACCAGTCAGAGGAGTTTCTGTTTCTGTTGTTCCCAAGTTTCCATGGCAGCAACTGAAATCTATTGGTAGGCTGCTTCATTTACATCTATTGGGGATGAAATGATAAAGTCACGTGGCATGCAGACCCATTAATTCATAGTATCAGTTGGGCTATCTCATATTCTATAGGAAGACAGAGTAGAATATAAATTAGCATCTTTTAGTTTGAATTTTGCCTTAGATTTGAAGTAAGAAAATAGCCATAGCCATTCCTGTCTCTACATCCCTGTATACTTCTCTACTATTTGATTTAAATTTGAATTCACATTGAAGATTTATGTGCCACCAACTTATCCCATTTTTAATATGATTAAAATGTCAGATAGTACTTGCTTTAGTCTTAAAAATGATAGATGTTTGAGGTCAGCTTGATTCTTAAGGACTCTCTGGTGTGAGTGATATACTCTACTTGAGCACTATTTTTATGTTTTATTTTTATTATTACCAGTACTAACCCAGATGCACAACTAAATTTCCCTATAATTTTTGAGTGAGCTATACCATTACAGAATATAATGTCACTTGAGGGTTCATAGATAAAACCAATTTTACTCAAGCTCAAATTCCAGATAATGGCTTTTATGGAGTTCATTAAACACAGTAGTAATATACGTGTGCTGGATGTGCAAGAAAACTGCATTGAAAACACAAATACCAGGCAGAAGAAAGGGATGTTCATTAAGTACCTTCCTACTGAGCTACATACGCTTCTCACTAAATTGTCACAATTCCTAATTATAAATGTATATATGGCATATATAACATGATATTAGCATTATCTAGGAATACTTTTTCTTAAGAATTTTGGTAAATATCAGAAGGATCAAATTATTACCTCAACCTCATGTTTTCTATTAAAAGAAATAAGCCTTTCAATTTGCTCCCAGGATAGAACTCACTCCATTCCAGTGGCTACCTCCCATTACCTGTTAGTAGTAAAACAAATTCTGATCCCACGGGACCATATGGACTAGGACTGGGGACACTGCATTGAGGTGGGCAGCAGGCCTGATGCATGACCTGAGGTATGGCAAGATGGGGAAGGCAACAGCAAATGGGCTTTCTACCTCAGTAAACTGGAGGGTTACTGAGATTGTTTTCAGCATTTATAATTTTCCTACTAAATATATGAACTTAATGTATTTGCATTCTTTACAAGATAGTTAAAAGTATATTCTTAAAAGGTCTTAATTCATGGGGCACCAAAGGCAGCATAGAGTCCAGTGCAAACAAGTTTCAAGTTGATGGCTACCCCTCCACTTGTTTTACTCTTGAGAGCATATCTCTGTGACTGCTGGAGAAGTCACACAGGGAGATCTTTGGGAAAATGAGACTTGGGATGCACGGTGCTCCTTATTTTAACAGACCTGTTTTCACTTAGAGAAGAATCAGGAAGGCCAGAGAAGTATCTATTTTGTCTGCCTGGTGTTTCTGTTGTCCTTTCATTATGCTATTTGACATTTGTCTAGTCATTTTCTTGAATTGGTTTTGATGGCTAATTACAGAGACTGTTTAGTTGTTTGAAATTTCATCTTAAAATAGATCTGCTCATTTCTATTGCTCCACTGTTTATTCATTTCTCTACTGACCTATCAATCATGATGTGCCTGGGAATTATAACACACTGACTTTTCCAGTGGTAATATATGTGGGTAATGCAGTCTGAAAATATGTCTGATGCTTACTGTGGTGGATCAGGTTTTATAGCCAGTTCTAACACGTGGGGAAAGAGAATGTGGAGTTGGATTGAGTGTTAATTGAAAAATCTTCCCTACTGTTATGCGTAATGTACAGGTTCCTTGCAGAACACTTCAGAGCTACCACACTTTCCTGCTCCTTTCCTTTCTGAACTCTCTGAGCTCCCTCCCTCTCTCATTCATTGGTCTTTGTCTTAACCTTATACTGCTACCTCCAGAGGACATTGCTCTTATTTATCTTTGCTTCTTCACATATGTTGCATCGGAAACTGGAATCTTCGAACATTAAACTGCCATGGACTTTAAGTTCTGTCAAAATGTTTATATGTTATTAAATAATTATGGAATATAGTGTGGTTATTTTTAATATCTATTGAATATCTAAATGTGTATTTGCTGTGGATATATTTATCTGAATGCTTTATCTTCACAATATGTAATATGGTTGTTAAATATTTTTAAAAAGAAAAAATGCTATTTATATAAAATGTGAAATTACAAGTTGTGTAATTCATTTTTAACTGATTTCAGGTCATATTTTTACAGTTTCTCAGATGCTATTCACTTATAAACTCTTGATAATATTAGGAACAGATTTTTGATATTATGGTTCCTGATTTAACTGGCAATAATAATGATAGCATGTGCAATTTTATTAAAATTAAAACCCTGAGAAGATATTAGTGCCTGCTACATAGCAATTTATGGATTAAATTCTGAGGCAATGTATTCCCATGTGGAACTTTTTGGAAGGAATCATTTGAAGGCAACTAAAACGGCATTGTAAACCTCTCATGAGCAGGAATTGTTCATCTGTGGTAGTATTTAAATGTTATTGGAAACTACCACTTTGTACAGTTTTAAACCGGAGTTAATGGCATAATAATGGGAATATTTGGGATCATGGAAATATGAAGAACTGGTTGTAAGTTACTGAATGCACAATTTACCAGGTTCTTTTTTATGACCAACTTTTTTTTAGGACCGCACATATAATATGACATGGCACCACAGGTGCTTGCTACCACTGAAATCCTGGGATTCTGGTTATCAGATTGTTTGAAGATATTTACATGCCAGATGCTTAGTCAAATGAACAGTTTCCTGAATTCAGAGAAAACATGCCTTAAGTAATTCTTGCTTCAGAATGAAGACTGTGATTCTCTTCTAAGAAGTTTAAGCATTAGTATACCAGAGATCAAATAAATAAGTAAATAAGTAAATAACAATGGAAAATTAAGGATCAAGGAAAAACTTTTTTATCAGGTTACTATGTAAATAAGTTTTAGAAATATATATATAAATATATATACACATACATAAATAAATATATATATATATACTTTTAAACATAAGGCACCTAATATAATACCTGGAACTCTATAGCATATAATAAACTGCAGACATTGTTACTTTTAGTTTTGTTCACTTTTGGGTGGAGGTTTTTTAAACCATAGACAAATGTGCCATTAGGCCCCAAATTTTCCACAACTACTAAGGAGTGCATAATATTAGCTAGTACTTTCAAAGAGAAGGACAGATATATACAGGGCTATGATTCTCACAGGATTGCAGGAATGTTAGCAGAAAGATAGAAAGCATTCAACTGCATGGTAGTTGCATGAATTCAGGAGGTTGAATCCAGGAAAATTCTCTGAGGCATGTCACAAAGGAATCAGCAATATGATATTAGGACTCACAATGTGGGTTCCAGGGAGTTGTCCAACATCCAGCCTGGTACAACAGTCAGGCAACCTGAGGACTACCCCACTCTTACTCTCTTCCCATGTTTGAGGGGTGAATTAGGTAGAAAGACACAGTACTAACTGTCTAGATTTCCATACTCCTTGATTAGGGGGATGAAGAGGACTATCATGTCCCAAAAGAAATGCCAACAAATGAAGATAACATGTACGAAAGGTGCAGGAAACAAAATAAAATAGAAGCAAACTTGATATGATAAATTAATGAACAATAGGGGATAGTCAGCAATTTCCAGTGTCAGATGTAACCAAGATCCAGTAGAATGAGAATCTCTAAAAGGATGTACTTCAGTTAGCACATAGGTAGAATGCTAATGAAGTTAAAAATCATATTTAGGGGTTTAATGATACATGGGGGAAAAAGGTAACTGAATTTCTCTGATTTTCCTTAGAAGTATATTTGCAGACCTTAGATAAATGGCCCAAATTTTTTTGAAATCTATCCCTTATGTAAGTGGTAAACAGGAATGAATAAATCAGAAAAGTTCCAGAAAGCTTAATGACAAAAAATTTGGTGATGACATACAAGGTTCTACTTCCACCCAACTGAAAATGGAACAAAATATTTGTGGTGTGTTTGCAACTAATACTATATCAACAAATCTTCAAAATCCCTTATGCAATAAGTGAGAAGTCCATAATACTTGATTGAGAATCTTTAGAACCAGATATATTTAAGGATTCAATTTTTTGAAGGGAAATTTTAGACAGATAGTGTGGTATATGATAATATACACATGTAATAACACCAGGAAATGCTAGGCATTCTCTTTAACTAAACATACTATCATTTCTGCAATGGAATATTGTCATCGAGTGGGATAAAGTCCAACAGTAGCTTCATGTCAATTACAATCAAGTTTTTTTTTTCCCAAAAAAAGTTTTGGTGCTACATTAACAGAAAATTTAAGTGTCAGAGCTTTCTTTATTGGGTGACAAAGAAGTACAACATTACCTGCACATTGTACATGAGTAAACTGAGCTCCAGAAAGATGTGCAACTTGTCCAAGGTTATAGAGGTATGGAGCCCCAGTTTCTGATTGATTTACTATACTTGGTACAGTGGATATGGTTCCATCCATGCGGGTGCTCACAGGGTAATGCCAAAATTATTATAATGTTTCTCAGGTTTGTAACCTGTTTTGCCTCTTAAAAATGCTGATTTCATTAACATTACATATTTTGTGTCTCAAAAATGCACGCCAGAAAATTAATTAAATCATGATATTTTATATTCCAGATAGAATAGATAGATAAGCGCATTATAAACAGACAATCAGAACTTCCAGTTCCTAGTCTTTCACATAGAGAGATTGGAATTCTTAACTTCCATCTTCACAGTAAGAAAAATGTATACTGACAGTATATAATAAAAACATTTTTAGCCAACAAATATAAAGAAACTAATACTCAAAATCTCTTAAAACACTTTTAGGTGATACTCCAGTAGGAAGAGAAATAAGCCCAGGAAGGATGCTGCAGTAATAATAAAAGTAAGGGCAAAGAAATATTTTAGTGAAGTTAGTTGTTTTACAAAATAGAAAATATCAAGGAGAGAGAGGGTACTTTATCCAAAAAACTCAGAACAAAATTCTATATTCATTATTGGGGATTTTATGTTCTCTGTTAGATGGTCACAGAAATTTTGCAAGTTTTCCTAGTCATCATCCAGTGGCCTTCCAAATCACTGTCAGGGTCACCAAGAGTACTTCCATTCACTGAACCATAATTTCCTTAGGACTTTTTCCTCCTGTGTTTTTCTCTTCAAAAGTACCTTTTAACAAAACTCATTATTAATGTCTTCCCACAAGTTCTTCTTCAAGGAAGATGAAGTAGAATACTTTCTCCTATTCTTTCACTAAGTACACATAAAATTCCTGAACATTTTATGTAAAACCAATATAAGAAGACTAAAAATGGGAAAGAAAAAGGCAGATGGGTCAGAACCTTGTGGCCTGAGAAATGGTGAGTTCCCCAGTTTCCTTTTTCCCTCTTGTATCGCTGGTTTGGTACAGAAAATACAGCAATGTCAAAGGACACAATAAAAACAAAAGCCCTGCTCTCTCTAGCCAAAGGACTGGAGGAAAGACAGCATAACAAAACAAAACACTTAAATAATATCTGTTCCATTCCATCCAGACACCAGCAAAACAAAACAAAACAAAACAAACAAAAAACAGCAACCAAAAAAATCTGTGCCTCCATTCTATTTCGCCAATGGACACAAGATGGAAAGTTCGATTTCTACCCTTTTCAGGCAGTAATGCTGTTCCCAGTCATCTTACCAGGCAGGGTAGAGCTATGTGTGACAAATAAGAGAGCAAGACAGGCCTTTCATTCCTGCAGATCAGCAATAAGCCCATGATACCAGTGGAGACTATGTGTAGGAGTCTGAACTCACACTCGCACCAGGTGGCAATGACGTACCTCTGCCGATCCTTGTTGGGGTGACTCCACATGAGGCTAAGTGGAGAGTCAGCAATTTTACCACCTGCAATTAGGAGAGAACACCCTCTCCATGTTTTCAGAGCCCACGTTAGGAATGGTCTCCGCATGAGGACTTTAGGAACCCACATGGAGAGTTTGTCTTCCACTTAAGATGGTATCAATGGAGGCCAGTGTTATTCATACAATAGCAAAGATGCAACCACAGACCAGGTGTCAGTGGAACCCGAGTGGAGAACCTGCACTTCCATCTCCCATACAAGAATGAAGGCACAGTCCCAATCACCTGGTCCATTTGTGTCTGAAAAACAGCTAAAATGCCTTGTTTAAATAAGATTCAATCACAAGATAATAACTAAAAGTCCAGATCTCAACAGGGAAGTCACCTATCATGCCAAGAACCTGAATAATTATTCAAGACCTGAATAATCCACAGATGTAAATGTTGAAAAAACAGAAGTGCTATAATTATCTGACAAAGATCTTAAAATAGTCATAATAATAATGCTTCAAAATGAGAAGTTAGGAACATGCTTGAATCACATTAAAAATAAGTGTGGGCTGGGGAGATAGCTCAGTTGATAGAGTTCTTGCCTCACATGCACAAGGCCCTGGGTTCAATCTCCAGCACCGCCAAAAAAAGAGAAAAAAAAAAGTAGTCTAAGTAGACTCATCAAAGAAATAGAATTTATAATGAAGAACTAAATGAAATATATAGAAAAAATTTAAGAACTAAAATAAAAAAAACTCAAAAGCAAATTGGAAAGGAAAGAAAAAGATTTAATAAACTTAAAGAAAAAAACATAGAAAGTACTTACTATTAACAACAGAGAGAAATAGACTGTAAAAAATAAAAAAAAAATCCTGGGACAAGTGAGACTATAACAAAAATATAATACTTATGTCATCGGGACCACAGAAAGGAGGAGTAAAGGGTGAGACTGAAAGTATTAGAACAGTGACTGAGAATTTCTTAACCATTGCACAAAATTGACACCAACTGAGTAATAAAGTTGAGTGAATGAACCCCAAACTACGTAAACCCAGAGATATCCAACCAAAACACATCTTTCTCAAAATTCTGAGGCCCAAACACAAAGAAACTTTTGAGAAGAGCCAGAGAGAAATAATTCCTATCACCGAAGGGGAAAGCATTTGGAAGAAACCATGGAAACCAAAAGGTGCAATGTTTTAACCGCAGAAAAGAAGTGGGGGGGGGGGCGGTGCTGAAAACAACTACCAACACAGAATTCTCTGCTATTCAGAAATTAAAATCAAATTCTATTATTTTTAAGAACACATACCTCATGCTGGTGTCAAATCTCTGGTTTTGAGTTGCATTGTAGCTCAGAGACAACAGTTTAGGGGTCCTGGGTAGCATATGAATGAGATCTGTCTGCACCATCATGCAATCTCCTATGAGCCTATCGTAATTTCACATTTAAAAAGTTTTAAAAAGTGTAATCAATTAGATTCAGCCGTACATTTAGTTTTAGACAGACATACTATTACCATGTCATATGGATTCAAAGACTCTAATTTGCAGAAGTTCAATTATAAATCTGTGAATCAAATGAACTTTCTTTAGCACCCAAACTCCAGGCAGATATGTGAGGGAAAAATGAATGCTTTACTATTGAGAAGGGTTAAAAAGATTCATTTCTAGAAATTCATTATCAGGACTAATATTCAGCTCTACATCAAAAGTCTAGCTTATAAGACTGCTCTTGGAAGAAACTGATTTTTGATTTTTTAAATGTATATTTTTGAAAGCAAGTGCTAATCTTCACATGGTCCTTTCAATTGTATTTCTAAGATAAATTAACTTTGAAATAGCCAAAGATATTCCAACCTTGATGATTTTAGAAAATAATATTTAGTATGAATTTACTGCTATAAACATGCAAGTTTCTTTTTAAATAATGGATTATTTAATACCTGTCTGGTACAGATTGACATATCGATTTGCAGTTTGCAGTAAACCTGCGGCTCAGATGCTGTGGTGGACTCTCCATAGACTAAAAGAGTTTTTCCTAAAACCACTTTTACATTGAGTAGTGGTCCTCCAGGATTCCATAAAATAAAAAATTTAGAGCATGTCTTGGAAAGAGGATGCATGATATAAAAAAAAGCAGAGAGAACACAAAATCACAGAAAAGATTTTAAAGGGAAATGGTTCCTTGAATGTCAGGGAAAATAAAACAAACTCAGTTGTGAAGCTGGAAAATGCAAGCAAATGCTTTCCTGGCTTTATATTCCCTTTGTAAACTCAAAAGCTGTAGTACTTGGTGGATCATCACAATAAAGAAAAAAGCAACTGCTTTTTAAAGCTGTAACTGAATTAAGACCCTTAGGAGCATCACTCATAAATCAAGTCTGCTTACATTCTCCAGCCCAATCTATGTGAGTTCATCTAATGAACATGCTAGCACATTGGCTGCTCCTGTGGTAGAGCAGGGATAGAAGAATATGTAATTCAGATTGCATTCTGATTCAATGAAGTAGAGGAAACAATCGGTGTCTCTGTTTTAAAACACATTTTGCTGATGCTATATATTCTGATTATCACTCGGAAGTCAATAGCCAATAGTTTATATGAGCCTATTGAACTGAAGTGGTCCATGAGTAAAACATTTCTGACTGATGTGAATTTATGTTAGTAAACACAGAGAGAGAGGTATTTAAAACCCTTGGATCCAAGAACCTACCACGGAGATCCATCAGCATTTAGAGAGTGCTTGAAGGGTTTCAAACACTGGTACGAATGGGGTGTTTAATGGGATTTTGTAGGCTCCACCTTGGCCACTCTGTTTGACCACTGAAAGTAAAAATGTTGTTAGAAGAACTTTAGTCTTTCTCAGAGGAGATAAAGGACTGTGATGATTCCAGCAGTCTAACTTAAGACTTTTGGTAATCTGGCAGCTTTATAGAAAAATCAGACTTTGTTAATACACATATTTAAAAAATCTGAAATATCAATTGTTATGGTCAGAAAATTCTTAATAATCTTTTTTTATGTTCTTTAAAACTGCTCATCTATTTCTGAGGCTTCATTGTCTGATTCGTCCTCTGACAAAATTTACTTAGAGGATAGATTTTTATCTCAGTGCACATAATTTCATTGTATTTGCATGCTTTTATTTAGATTTGTTCAATTTAATTCATCATTTTTATTCTGATATTTTCCAATATTCCTCAATCACATAAATGAATGGTTCTCTTAAGTGGTTCTTTGAAATGTAAAACTAGTAATGATAATTGTGATTAGCGTATCCATCAGAAATGATATTATGCATATAAAGAGTCAGCATTATTACAAATACAGAATTTATATTTGAGGAAATAAGCAAATCTGGTGGTGTAATGATTTGGGACAAAGAGCAAAAAAAAAAAGAAACAGTAAGTAGGATGTGAAGAGAAGGAGAAGTTGTGATATTTTAGATGGCTTCGCATTCAACCTTTGTTCCAAATAAAGGTCCTTTTATAAAACATCAAAGACCAAGTCAATGTATCGAAAGTGTGCTAACAAACATACTGATATTTGCCAACAAATAAGTGGTTGTCTCTGGTAAATCAATTGAATTTTTATTTTAATGGAATGTAATAAAACTTTTCATACGAAGTGGATGAACTAATTGCTAAAGATGATAAGAGACCAAAACCACAGAGAGAGTATCAAATTATAATTTCCTTCGAAAGATAAAAAAAAAAAAAACTATAAGGCATAATACATTTAACAAGTTTAAACATTAAATGCACACACAGTGATCAATATTATGCTTAGAAGAAAAGAATGTGTATTTTAAAATTATTTTATCAGTGACTTTTTATAATTACCTAAACTCAATGGTAATGGCATGCTACACAATAGAGCAAGTTTTGTATACAGCAGGTATTTTGCTTTATATTTATAGGGAGCCACTGGTAATCAAAGTCTAAATCAATTCATAATGCATAAATGACTAAAAGTACTCAGTGGTGCTTTATTATACATAAGAAATATGTCCCTCCAGATGCCTTGATTTTAGCTCCATAAGACTCATTTTAGACTTCTGACCTCCAGAACTGTGAGATAATAAGTATGTGTTGTTTTAAGCACTACATTTGTGCAAAGCAGTTACAGGAGCAATCAGACATTAATTTGTATATAAGAAAAATTTCTGTGTCAGCTGTTGAGGGTAAGAAGACTTACCTTTTGAAATGATGAGGACATTGAAATCTTTCTGTGTGATGCTGCCAATGCCGATACTCTTGTGACACATCATCACATATACTTTGCAGAGCTCAAGGGTGACACTTCAAGTGTAAAATATCAAGATTTTAAATGTCGGGTACAAGATATTATGATTTATAAAGATTAATTCTAGTGAAAGTCGCATAGTCAATGATCCTAAGATATTCCATCTTTGTTATCATTCATAGAAAAACGAAATCACCTACGTAATTAGGACAAATTTTAAAAAAACACATTCAAATGTAGTGACAGAGTTGAAACACTTTTAAAAGTCGAATGACAACCTACAGAAGAACTGGAAAATAAATTGACACTACCTCCTGTATTAAAATATTGTGCTATAAAGCACTCATGAATGGTGTATCCTCCAAGTAATAGTTTTATTATATTGGGTATATATTGAAAAGAAACATGTACAGACTTATCTGTAGAATATTCTGAAATACTTCCAGGCAAGCCATGGCAACACTAAGGCTTTCTTTCTCAGGGGAGTCAGATGGTACTAATACTCAAATTATTTCCTTTATTAACCTATATAGCAGAACTGGGAATTGAACCCAAGGATACTCTAGCACTGAGCTACATTCCATCCCTTTTTATATTTTGAGACAGGGTCTCACTAAGTTTCTGAGGCTGGCCTCAAAATTGTGAGCTTCCTGAAATTTTAGTTGTGTGCAACTCTGCCTAGCTCTGTTAATATTCTAGTCAGTGAAAATTTCCTCCAGTTTGAAAACACAGATATATGTTAAAAATCAAACAGCAGAATTAATAATGCAAAACATAAAGTTTCTAACTCTTTGAAAGTGTTCCAAATATACTTTCATATTTTAAAAAATCATAAGAACATCATGCACAAAAAATTGAAAAAAAAATTAAACGTAAGACTTAAAATTACAACATCTAGAAAAAACTAGGAATAAATGTTCACAATCTTGAATGTGGAAGTGATTTCTTAGATATGACATCAAAAGTACAAGTGACAAAGAGAAAAATAGATAAATTAGATCTCATGTAAATTAAAGTATTTTACCTAAATGGACACCATTACAAAGTAAAATAAGGTGAATGGGAGAAAATATTTGCATATCATATCTATTTCAAAGGGACTTGTATTTAGAATGCATAAAGAAATCTTATAACTCCATAATAAAAAGACACACAATATAATTTTTAAATGGACAAAGCATGTAAATGGACTATGCTCCAAAGAGATACATATATTTTCAGGAAGTGCACAAAAATACACTTAACATCACTAATCATAAGGGAAATGCAAATCTAAATCACACTGAAGCACCATTTCACATCCTCTATGATGACTATAATAAAAAAAAATAGAGAGGATGGTAAATATGGGTGAGGATATGGAAAATTGGAACACTTACTACTGATGAAATATAAAATGGTCCAGTCACAATGGGAAATGATCTTGCAGTTCCTCAAAATTTAATATGAAATTAACACTTGACCCAGCAAATCCATTCCTAAATGCAAACTAAAGACATATGAAATATAAATGTACAAGAATGTATACACAGCTATTCATAACAGCCTTATCAATAATAGTCAAAAGTGGAAATTATCCAAATTTCCATCAGGCTGATGAATGGATAGAACAAATGTACAAAGGAATAGTATTCAACCATAAAAAGAATGAAATTCTGATGATTCTGTCAGATACTCTGACATAGATGAACATTAAAAGCATTTTACTGAGTGAAAGAATCTAATCACAAAAGAACGAGTTGCATGACTCATTTCTGTCCGAAAGGCTTGGAATGGGCATATTTACAGAGAAGGAATTAGATTTTTGGGTAGGGATAGCATGGGTGGAGGGATTGTGGTGAAAGAATTCTGCAAAGATGAAAATGTTCTAATATTGACTGCGGTGATGATGCAAATGTGAATTATGTATTACAAAGCTATTACCAAAAACTGCAATGAAATCACGTTTTCTAAAGACATGTGCTCCGGTCTGCACGGAGGCTTCCTAGGTCTGGCGCTCAGCTCTTTCTGGAACTTCCCTTTACTGTTCCGCTGAGCATTTCCTTCTTTTCCCTCTCCCAGTGAACCTCCTACTTCATGGACCCCGGCTCTCCACTTGACGACTGAGAATGAGTTCATAGATCTACATTTTAAAAACATTTGTATATTTTAAAAAGTGTTGACTTTATTCTGGTACTTAATGAACAGTTTACCTGAGAATACATAAGTTTTCTTGTCATTTTTTTATTTAAAATTTTGAGACAATATCTCCATTACATTTCAGTTTTCAGCAACATGGTGAAAATCTGATTTTGTTCAGGTTTTCATCTTTATCCTTCTTTTTCCTTCTCTGAACGCTTTCAGAATGTTCAGTCCTCACTGAAAAACATGCTTTTGGCCTGTGAGTGTGTGTGTGTGTGTGTGTGTGTGTGTGTTGTGTGTGTGTGTATAGTTGTATTTGATCATTCATTGTTCTGACCCTCTTGTCTCTTTATTGGCCTTTTCTATACAGAAACTTATGTCTTTCAATTCTGGGAAATATACTTGTAAATTTTCTTTGATGTTTATTCTCAGTAATGACCTATCATTGTTAGTTAGGAAATAGAAGTGAAATGCAACAAGAAAAATTAATTGGAACTTGGACAATACCCCAAGCTATCTACTGGGGAGAGCGGGTAGGGAGAGAAGTCAGATAATGGGTACCAAAATAAAGTTACCTAAGAGGAATTAACTCTGATGTTCTATAGCACAATAGGATAACTATAGTCTACAATAATTTATGATGTATTTCAAAATACCTAGAAAAGAAGGGTCTGAAGTTTCCCAATCTGTAGAAACAATATTTGAGAAGATGGAAATGCTGATCACCCTGATTTGATCATTATATACTGCATAACTGTATTTAATTATCATACTATGCTTCCTAAATATGTAAATATTATTTATCAATTTACATAAATATAAAACATAGGGAAAAATCTAGGTATAAATTCCTTGGTGACACAACTAATTTCATCCCTTTCATCAATGAGAAAAAGAGTGTTATTTTAAGAAATATTATCATCTTTAAGCACATTTAGTAAATCTATGGTTTATGACTATTCTGAACTTGTCTGTGGAGGGTTTGAGTTTGAGAAGCATAGATAACTAGGGTTTCACTGTTTTCCAGGTCTTACAATGACCTTTACATGAAAGACAAGGTGTAGCCTTGCCTTTGACTTATGGCAAGAATTAAGTCTGAATTTTAATAGTGACTACTTCTCATTGAGAATATTCCAAGCAGCCAAAATTAACATATGTGATGGACATAACCTCAGGTGTAAATTAAATTTTTATCTAATTCCTAACAAGTCCAGCAAGTGCATGTCATGGTTACTGAATCTCAGCAAGGGAAGTCTAGAGATGTCAGTGGCTAAGCCTGTATTTTGTGTTGCTTAATCAGAGGATTAAGACGTCCCCCCCTCTTGGGGTCATATCTGATAATAGCTCACCTGGCTGACTGACGTTCTATTAAACCACAAAAGTTCACTGACTTATTTTTTATCATTGACTTCATTCATTTCCTGTGTAAGAAGCAGAAAAAAAAAAGTTCAAATGTTATTTACTTCATGGTTGAAAAGATACTATAAAATCCAACTAATATAGGAACTCCAAATAGCCCATGGAGAATACAGGATTTAGAAATTATTCTGTTTATTTTGTCATTGTTGATATAAATGTGCCAGATCCTTCAGGTCACATTTACACATCAAGAGCCTTTTGCTGTGAGAATATCTCAAAATGTCTGAAGGTGCTGCTGTAGATTGGGACTGCTGACTCTTGGGCCCAGAATTTGGAGTAAAGGAGGGAAAGTAGGAAGAAGTCAGGATGCTGTCATGTGCTTCCAGTTTCCCAGGGAGAACAAGTCATTTCAAAGCACCTAGAATTATTTGCTTTAATGTTAATACTGGACCAAGGTACAGCATCAGTTGCAAAATTTAACAAACCGCAGCATCAAGAGGTAATACAGGGAATTGTGCTTTTTCCTAGCAGCTATTTGTGTTCTTTTTTTCTTAAGCAATGCAGTGTGAGATTCTGATCCTATTTTTACTTTTGAATGAAACCTATTTCTATTAACCCAATAGAAATCAATGGGACCCTCCCCGCTTGATGGCAATGCCTAATGAATTGATGCTTCCGACTTTGTTTAACTGTAGGTAAAGCTACAGGGTGTTGGGAATATACTTTACATCCTTTTTCCTTGTATGATAAAGTATATAATTTGCACCATATTTTATAGCCATCGAGAATGTTAACAACAAAAATACTTGTGAGACATACACTTATTACATAAGGCCTTGCCAATTGGGCCCGGGTTCCTTCCAGATGACAAACACAGCTTTCTGTTTAAATATTGAATCAATGACTTAGGTTCTAAGTCAGTGTATGTTGTCTTTAGAAATATGGGATTTGTAATGCTTCAGATGACAATAGGCTGTTAAGACTGAGAAAGCAAAAAAGTGACAAAAATATACAATGACTCTTTATTCTCCCAACCCACTGGCAGAGATACAAAGATGATGGAGGCCTGTCTCTTAGTCCCTTCATTCCCTTCTGACAAGATGGCTAAGGAAGTGGCAGTATGAGGGTAATGATCTTTCAGAGGCAGAGGACCAGAGTTCATATATGTATTTTTTAAAATTTAGGCCAGTTCCTTAACTTCTCTAAGCCTGTTCATTCAGTTATAAAATTGAAATATCAATAAACATGAAATCGTTGTTAGAGCAGTATGAGATAATGCAGGAAATAAGATACTTGGGAAGGCTCAACAAATACTGGATTTTAAAAGGCAAGGAAACAGAATGACTGGTGCAAAAGACACCATCCCTGGAATCACAGGATGCCCACCTTAGGCACTGACCTGCTCTGAGACTGTATGTAGGTCACTTTACCCCCCTGAACTTTATTTCCATTTTAAGTAAGGAATTTGTTGGCAACTAAGAGAGATGCATCTAAACTAGAACCAATCAAAAGGCACAATTATTATGCCTCCCTTCTAAAGGGTGGTAGGTACTATTGGAAACTCAAATTGATGTCATGTTAAAGAAGAGGCTACAGTGTATGTGACTCACAATCATGGATAGAAATTCTTTCTGTCAATCTAAGGCAAGAAATGTACTTATCCTTTATGGGGCTGGGCCTCGAAAGTCAGGACATGAGATAATTCATCTCAATCTTAGGATTTCAGCATCTTTCCTCCACTTCTCTTATACTTTTACATTTTTCTCCCTTTCCTTCTCTTGACTAGTTTTTGCTTACTCATCATGGGCACGTCCACTCCATCATAAAGGGATCTCACAAAAATAGAAGGAAGAACAGCAGAGTGTTATGGTTTAGATATGAGATGTCCCCCAAAAGTTCATGCATGAGACAATGCAAGAATTGTCAAAGGTGAAATGATTAGACTATGAGAAATTTAACCTAAATCAGTGGGTTAATTCATGGATGTGGATTAATTGGTAACTATCATCAGGTAGGGTGTGATTGGAGGAGGTAGGTCACTGGGGGCAGGACTTCAGGGTTTATATTTTGTCCCTGGTGAGTGGCGCTCTCTCTGCTTCCTGATTGCCATATCCTCAGCTGCTTTCCTCTGCCATGTCTTTCTGCCATGATACTCTGCATCAACTCATGGAGCTATGGAGTCAGCCATCTGTGGACTGAGACCTCAGAAACTATGAGCCCCATATAAACTTTCCCTCCTCTATGTTGTTCTTGTCAGGTCTTTAGGTCACGGTGACGACAAAGCTGACTAAAACACAGAGTAAACAAAAAAGTAGAAGGTGAGGAGATGAGGAAAGGGGAGGAGACAACCAAATTATGCTATGTGCATGTGAGAATATATCATTATCAATTTCACTTTTATGTGTAGTTGTAATGCATCATTTTAGAAAATAATTAGATGGGAGATCCGTAGAGGAGAAGGTGGGGTTCAGGGAATGAGGGGAGGGGAGGGAAAGGAGAAGTATATGCAGAATGACATAAAGCAAATTAGGTTATGTGCATGTATGAAGATGTCACAATGAACCCCACTATCATGTGTAATTATAATGCACTCGAAACAAACAAACAAAACCCCTTGTTACTCCATTACAATCACAGCATTTCAATTTTATCACCTAGCATGGATATCATGATACCAGTATCAGTTACTTTTGTCAAATTATTGGAGAGGAAAAATTATTTTATTTTACCATACAGACTGAGTGGTCCATCTTTAACCTAAACAGTTATTGACAAAAAAAATAAGAGAGTTGTATGGAGATGATTTGTAGTATAGGAGTTTGCCCTACAGGTGAATGAGTTAAGCAACACAGAAAATTTGAACACACTTATATATCTAGGACATTCTCTCCACACATCTCATGAATGAGATAGCACAGTTATTGTTTAACATTGTTTATTGGATCATGAACCCAATTAGACTCCATTGATTTTGTTGTTCTGCTGCTTCAAATTTTTCACTTGTGAGATTTTAGGTTCATAATCTGGGTATTAGATAAATATAATAACCTTGAAAAAGTAAACCATAACAAATAATGTTAAGTTTAGCTTTGATCACCACCTCTAATTTTTCTTCTCAGAGTAGGAACACATTGTCATTTGATGTTTCCTTCCAGAATGTTTTCTATAAGTTTTAATACACATATCTGTACTCAGGAGGGAAATGTGTGAAATTTAAATTATTTAAAACAATGCAATACATTGTTTCATAATTTGTTTTTTCATACACTATATCTTGAATATTTTCCACTTCAGGGGACATATTTATCAATCTTTTTAAGTTATTATTATTATTTTTATTCAGAGCAATCTTAAATTGTACATATAGTACAGTCAGTTTTCTGTTTTTATGACAAAAGCCTGGAATAATCAACTTATAAAGAGAAAAGTTTTCTTTTTGGATCATGGTTCTGGAAGTGCCAGCTCATGATCTATTGATTAGCCCCCATTGTTTCGGGAGCTGTGTTAAGGTGGCATATCATGGTGGTAGAGCAAACCTCTCACCTCGTGGCCAGGGAGCAAAAGACTGAGGACAGGGCTGGGGTCCTCCTACTTGCTTCAAGGGTGTGCCCCTGATAGCCTAAAAACTTATCACCAGGCTCTACCTTTTTAAGACTCCACCGCCTCTCAATATGGGATCAAACATTTAAAACATGAACTTTTGGGGACACTTACCCAAATGACAGCAATACGATTCAGAAGAAAATTTGTACCATAACTTGTTTAACCTTCATCATATAAATAAACATCATTTTAAATGTTGCTGAAAATCATCTTCTGTCAAAGGCATCCTTATGACATGAGTAAGAGCCTCTCTGGAGTATGTGACTTCTGATAGAAATGGCTAGGTTGATATGTGTATATGCAATTGTCAAAGGTGATGGATAGCACCATTTTGATCTCCAATGCAGTGGTATCAGTTTACAGTCTCAACAACACTTTATGGAAGTTTCTGCTGCTTTACCTCTTTGACAGGAGTTGGTGTTGTCTAATCTGTTCATTTCTTGCCTTTTTAAATTGGCTTACAGTAGCTTCCCATGCTTATAACATGCATTTGTGTAGTCACTACTGAGATTGAATTCTTGTCATGTATTTCTTAGCCATCTCAGAACTGCCTGTTATTGTCCTTTGCCAATTTTATCATTGAATTGGTTGTCTTGTCTAATTCATTGATTTGTGAGTAGTCTCTGTATATTCTGGAAAATTAATCCTAAATCCATAACATTGGGGAAGATAGTTTCTCACAGTCTTCACTTGAAATAGAACTTGGATCAAGTTTACTCTTTGAAAAGTAAACTTTGAAAAGTTCTGATATGTTTAAATATATTTAATTTTTCTTTCAGTGTGGCTCTTCTCCTTGTACTGAAAAATGACTTCTTATTGCATCACACTTAAGTGACTTTAATATTAAATGCACAATCCAACCTCTCTCTAGTGTACCTCATGGTACTATAGAGATTGGAATGCTAAAGGTGCCATTCCCTTGGTCACTAGAGTTCCAGGCAAATTAAGTTCTCTCTATTAAATACACTTGTGCAAAATCTGAATTAGAACTGAGTTAAGCATGGTAAAAGGCAGGGCAAAAGGCATCAAAATGAGAAGATTCTGGACCAGCTGCTTTCTTTCTGAATTAGGCAAGAAATCTATGCATTGTGACACAAGTTCTCTTTGTACCTGCCCCACAGTATGGTTTTACGAGTCATTCTGGAAGTTTTTCCTACAATCTTTCTATTATATTGTGAGTCAATTATTATCCTATGTAAACACCTTCCCATTTAAAGTGGTATGTGTAAATTTTGCTCTCTGCATACTAACACAGAATAAAGTAGTTTATAAAGCATTATGTGCAAATAAATATCTTTGGCCTCTTGGATCTTACCCATTGTCCTGTTCTATCTGTTCATTTTGGTGTTCTTTTAAAAATTTGGCAAAGTATTTTTGTTTTGTCCATAAAATTCTTCCATATACAAATGCATATGTATTTATAATTATGTATAGAATCCATAGTGCTTATTACTCAGCATACTAAAAATTTGGTTTATAATGTAAACAAGGCTATGTTTAGTTTCCCTTTTATTTTCTTATTAGTTGTTACTGTTGTGCAATAATGAAGATCTTTTGTTATTCCTGTTCATGACAGAACCTCCCCACAAAACGGGCCTGAATAAAAATAAGAAATATATTTACTTGGGAAAGTTGGATTTAGGACTTCCTGACATCAGAACTCAGAATCTCTCAATCACTTGTATCTGTTTTCTTATGTGTCTTCTCCGACAGGCTCTCTGCTTGAGGTAGTGACAAGTCCCTCAGTTCTTCCAGGCTATACCCAGTTAGCCAGAGCAAAACCAGCTGAAGGAAAATTTTCTCTATCCCAACAATCCTGCAGTAACCAGAAATGCTAGCAGTCTTCAGGTGAAAGCACTCTGGCAGGCAGAGCATGGAGATTGGCCAGGTTGGCTCAGGATGCCTGTTGGAGCAGAGATGGGGGCAGGCTCCCCAGGAACATTGGAGAACTGGAAAGAAAGGAAGCAAAGGAAGAATAAGGTCATGATTCTAGGGGAGGAGAGATGGATGCCACGGTAGATGTCACCCCTTAGCTCTGTTAGAACTCTCTCCATTGCTTACTATTGGTCTCTTTTCTGAACCCTTTACATTTCATATTTCCAGTTTGTTTCTTAGACATTTTGAGACAGATTACTAATTAATAAATAATAAAAAATGAGTTATTTTGCAAGTTTTTACTTCATTTCCTTTTGTTGTATTACTGCTTTGTCTAGGATCTCTAGAACAACATTGAATGGCAGTAATATCAGGTTATAATATTTACTGATCATCTTAATGGGAATGCTTTTTATGCTTAATTAATGACTTCAATATTTGCTATAATTCTTTGGTAGGCACCTTTATTAAGATAAGGAAATACCCTTAGGTTTTGAATTTGCTGAAGGTTTTTGTTTTTCCAATGAAAGTTTAATTAAATCTATTAATCAAATGTTTTTTCCGATTATATTAAAATCAAGTTATTCTGACTAAAATGTAAAACAATAAAGTGTTACCAGATTGCTAAAATAACTCTTAACTTCCTGTCATATTTGCCTCAGTTTTTTTTTTTAATGCAACATTGCAAATGTAGTTAAAATACTGGTAACATTCTTCCAATCTATGTCTATCTTTGGCTGATCATCAATACAGTGAGCTGGTTATAAAGGGAAAAAATTTAGTGACCTTCTAAGTGGAGGGATTTTGCCCCTTTGATTGCTATAGCAAGGACCTGATTATATCAGTGTAACTGAATATGCTATGAAGAACCACAAGGTTCAAGTGATAATGACGTCTCAAACTGAACTACAATTTATTTTAGTTTTACAAAAGCCACATGTCACTTTGTCCCCAGAAGTTAAAGCCTACTTGTTTTTTAGCAATTTGTCATTAAGCTTCTTTAAAAAAAATTTTGGGTGAATTCATGTCTTTTTAAAGTCTCATGTTGATTCAATTGCTATTCTCCTTTGGAGTCTAGTATATCACAAGTTTTGTCCTCACAAATGTAATAGATATCATTATGTCACCAGCACCTCACACAGAATCTTAAAAATAGCAGTTCATTTAGACTGTGTTATCTGGAAGTCAAATAATAATGTCATTATTTATGCTATAAGGAACCATTGTAAAATACATTAATTTTTTAACTGTAACAATTTGTAGGTGAAGGAAGGTTAAACTGATGTTTTATCTTGGGGATGGACTACTTTGATTTTGGTTTTCTAATCTCACTCACAGATTGTTTGTAGTTTACAATCAGCATGGATGCTCTAAATGCTTAGTGAAGATCTATACATGTGAAGTAAAGATAAAACTCTTATAGCTGGATTTTGCAAGTTAAAAAAAAAGCTAGAAACACTTTAGTGTCAGCATTAAGCTTTCAATTCCAATAAATGTAATTCGAGCTATGATATGAAAGAAGTAAGGATGCCCACATCAAAATAGCTTCTTGGCTTCTATGGGTAGAGCAGAATTTTTTCCAGAGCATTTGCTTTACTCATATGAAAACAGAAAATTATAACATTCTGAACAGTCTCCTCCATCAACTAATGTCTCTGTTAATATGACATGAAAAGAAATATTTTACGTTTAGCTGCCCAAAAGGCAGAGGAAGACACCATAATAATCTCTTGTCCTCTTGTGAAAAAGCGACTGCTTTAATGTCTGAACAAATGGGTTCCAACTTGCATTTGCTAAAATTTGGGAAAAGTTAACTAATACTTATTAGACTTAGTTTTCTGATCAGTAAAGTGAGAAAAATTATGTCTACTTTACATACTACAGGTTGGCATCCAAATTAGAGTAATTATACTTTAACAGTGTTTAATATGGTATCTGTCACAAAGCAGTTATTCAAAATTGTGTTCTTATTTTTAAGGGTCCCTAGAACCATTCTGTCATAATCTTTCCTTAAAATATGACAACATACTACCACTGCAGTAACAAAAAAATCACATAACATCAGCAATATAACACAGCATTGTCTGGCATTTCACTTTTGTTCCTTCAAATTAACTATTAAGAACTATCAATTTTAATCATGTATTGTGATTCAAGTGCTATATTAAGAACTTTAACAGGACTCCCATAGCACAAGAAATAAAAACAAGAATCAATAACTGGGATAGATTCAAACTAAATAGCTTTCTCTCAGCAAAGGAAACTATCAGCAATGTGAAGAGAGAGCCTACAGAGTGGGAGAAAATCTTTGCCACTCATACTTCAGATAGAGCACTAATTTCCAGAATATATAAAAAACTCAAAAAACTCTACACCAAGAATACAAATAACCTAATCAACAAATGGGCTAAGGATATGAACAGACACTTCACAGAAGAAGATCTACAAGCAATCAACAGATATATGAAAAAATGCAAATCAAAACTACCCTAAGATCCCATCTCATCCCAATTAGAATGGCGATTATCAAGAATACAAGCAACAACAGATATTGGAGAGGATGTGGGGAAAAAGGTACACTCATACATTGCTGGTGGGGTTGCAAATTAGTGCAGCCACTCTGGAAAGCAGTGTGGAGATTCCTTAGAAAATTTGGAATGGAACCACCATTTACCCAGTTATCCCACTCCTTGGCCTATCCCCAAACGACTTAAAATCAGCATACTACAGAGATACAGCCACATCAATGTTCAAAGCTGCTCAATTCACAGTAGCCAGATTGTGGAACCAACCTAGATGTCCCTCAATTGATGAATGGATAAAGAAACTGTGGTATATATATATATATATATATATATATATATATATATACATACATACACACACAATGGAATATTACTCAACCATAAAGAATAATAAAATTATGGCATTTGCAGGCAAATGGATGAAATTGGAGAATATCATTTTAAGTGAGATAAGTCAATTTCAAAAAAATAAAGGATAATGATCTTGCCGATAAGCAGATGATGACACATAATGCGGGGGTGGGAGGGAGGCAAGAATGGAGGAAGGAGGGACTGTAGAGGGAAAAGAGGGGTTGGAGGGGTGGGGGGAAGGAAAAAATAACAGAATGAATCAAACACCATTACCCTATGTAGATGTATGATTACACAAATGGTATGCCTCTACTTCATGTATAACCAGAGAAACAAGATATATCCCATTTGTTTACAATAAAATAAATTTTAAAAAAAGAACTTTATATGTAGTATATCATGAAAATTCTTGATAATACTGTGAGGTGCTTGGTATTATGATAGGTTCATAATACCAAGAAACTAAGAAAACCGAGGTGTAGGAAATTAGATAAACATTTTCATGTCATACAGCTTAGGTGATGTGTCCATTATTTATGCCCATGTCTGGCTAGTCCCAAAGTTCATGTCCTTAACCAATAAGCTCCCATGCTTCTTTTTTTCTGATTAATGATTTTCTGCTTTTTTTAAGGTTGTCTCAGTGCTGAACTAATGGCATCTCTGTCGCTATTTCATATGATGGGTTTTCTCCTAAACAAGACCCTTTCAGTCAGAAGACACAGTATTTGAGATAATAGGGAGGGAAGTGCTGAATGAAAAGTAGAGCATATGGGAAAGTGGAATGTGTCCCTCAATCCTGTTTCCAGACACTTTCTGTATTCATGTGACCAAGTGGGCTCTATCCTCACTATTCCATGATAGCCCTTAAATTCCAATTCATATGAACATAGTTTCTGTACTTCATCTCTCTTAATCTACAATTAATCTTTTTTTCACAATATTGCCTAATCCTGAAATGTTCTTTCTGATTCCATCAACTTTTTTGAAGAAAGTTCATAGTGAATGAAATTATGCCTATTTCTATATGCCTATAACCTTACACCTCCTCCTGTCTCATCCAGAATCTCAGCAGAAACCAGTCTCAATCTATCTCATGACTGCAGCCAGTTCTGGTCCACCTCTGGGTTGAACTTTCTGTAAAAATTATTCACAATTTTGAGTCATCAAATAAAATAGTATACATTTTTTTAACCAAGTAATCCTGAGCAGAAGTTTATACAGATCAATAAACTTTTTGTGATTTACCTTCTCAGTGCCTTTTAATCTTGTTAAGAAAAGCCCACTAACTCTGGAGCCAGAGAATTCTTATGAATTTGTTTGCTTTATGAAATTGGGTGCGCCCATGTTTGGGGCACAAATATTTACAGTCATTATATCTTCTTGGTGGATTTCCTTTATGTATAGGTAATGACCTTCTGTGATTCTTCTGATTAATTATGGCTTGAAGTCTGCTTGGTCAGATAGAGAATATGGTCAATATTAACATTGGAAAGTATCAAAAAATTGTGTGTATAACAATGAGAAAGAAAATCAGCCAACTATATACTGAGATATGGAGAACTGATCATTGGATATAACAGAAAGGCAGTCATGGATATTATTAGAGATGTTCATCAAAGAGTTTAAGTGGAATGACAGTGCATAAGTTAGAGTACAGTGATTTGTGGGATTGAAGAAAAAATTAGAGGAAGTTATAGTCTATAGATTAGTCATCCATTATGCTTGACTGAGAGTGAAAAGAGATATGAACTGCATCAGGTAGAAAGGAAGTTAAGTATTTTTAAAACTATACTAATATATTTTTCATATTTTCAGTACATCAAATGTGTATAAGGTGTAACATTTAAGAGGTACAAAAGATGATATAGTAAAAATTAAATAGATCACTTACCTATCAATTTTACCCATCAATTTCTTCTACCCAAAGTTAATCTGTTACTAGTTTCTTGTGTATCCTCTAGAATGTTTGAATGTTATACATTTATTTATTTGTGTGTTTATGTTTATTTTAACAAATGATAGCATGCCACAATATTCTTCTGTACATTTTACAATTAGCAGTGTATCTTGAATATTTTTCTGTATTAGCGCATATTGAGCTTTAAAGAATTTTTAATGAATACTTGCTTTTCAATTGTGTAGATTTTTAAATAATTTAGATAATTTGTATCTTTATAACTTCCATTTGAATCTCTTGCTATTAATGAATGGAACCATCTTTTCATGCCTAGAAACTATATATTTAATTTTGTTTGAGCTACTATAGATTTCAGTATTTTTAAAGATATTTTGTGTGTCATAGATATATTAAGGAAATTATTCCTCTATAATAAAATTTTTAAAATTAGTAATCAACTGTATCTAATCTTTGTAATCCTTTATTTCTTTAGGCAAAGCCTATTGACTCCTTACTATGATTAAATTTGTGTATTTTCACTACTTCACTGCCTCATCAAGTATAGTTGATATTATTTTTCTTAGTATATAACCTTTTGTTTTGTGAAAACTTTACCTCCGATGTATCACTGATCAATTTGAACGTTGGGTTTAAAGCAAAATGTTGTCTCTGATGAAGCCTGTGTTGGTGAAGTCATCTGAGACTTGAAGATCAGCAGAGGCTAGGGTGGTGGTGCATGGGGAGCCCATAGTGGGCATCACTATTGACCATGGTCTGAGCCTCCTTTAGTAGTTGGTTCTCAGGAAAAGGCAGTAGCTGTGCAGTCCTTGTGGTTCTCTGCATTGCTATGCAACCTCTGTGGTTCTTCACCTTAACTTGGTATAATGCTGTCTCTCTTTTTAAAATAACATTTATTCATTATTGACATAACCTGCCAGAGTCAATGATTTAAACATAAGCCCCAATGCTTAAAGGTAATCTATAACCAAATAAATTTTTTAAAGGCAAAATAATTTCTTTAAAAAAATTAGGTCAATGTACCAACATTATTCTATCTTCTTTCTATCTTTCCTTTAAGGATAGATTTTTCTAAGTTGGAAATCCCAAAGCACTTGTATATCTAACAGGTGAAAATAATATGGGAACATAAGTAATTAAAGAAAAATTTAAAGAGACGAAGAGGAAGATTAATGGGGCATCTTCCCTTTGGTGGCAGATAGAGAAAGAATCCAAGGCAAAGATGGAGACCAGCTTGAGCAAGCTGCATCATAGTTCAACTTCCTAGACAGTAGGGGAAAATGTATAAAGATGGGGTTAAGGTGGAGATGACCTGCTAACTGGATGGGGAGTGAGTGGGTATTTTTTGCCTAATGACTATAGTTTATGAATGAAACAAAATTATCAGTTGAAAACATGGGGGAATTAAGGAAAGTGAGAGTATTATAGTAGGTGCAGTTTTGAACTATTTATCTGTCTCAAGCAAAGACAATAGACCTTGACTGAGAATACTATTTATAAATGGATGGCTATAAATGCATTTATAAATGAAATAAATAATATCAAATTTAATTATCAATTTTTGAAATTTTTTGATATTATAACGTTATTTTTTTATTAATACAATAAATTGCAAGCACTAGCAGTGGATCAAATGACTGACACCATTTCCAAGAGGTAAGATAAATTATATTTCAACTATCTGAAAAAATTAATAAGTGAAAATGCCAATAATTTTTATTGGTGACAACATCAAATGACTCTCAAAAATATTATATATTGTACATTCTTAATTCAAGGACTTGCTAAATGGATTTAAAAGTTGTTGTAAATGAAGATGCAATACTATTCCCATCCCATTATTAGTTTTAAGAACCCTATTTGGGATTTCCAGAAAATAAAAATGTTAGAGGCAATAAATTGGTGCTAGCTCTTGCATTTGCATAATTTCCATAGTTATGTATAGGTATCTATATAATGGGTTTGGAATGTCAAATGTTGAACTAACCTGAAGTTGAGGTTTCAGTTGAGAGTACAGTGAGATTTAATTTGCAAGTGAGTGAAGTGCGACAGAGGGACAATAATTAAATTGAATACTTATGGGTTCTTTGTTGGATGAGGAAAAGGATATCAGTAGAAAACTCATAAACTGAGAAAAACTTAGTTGTCAAAATGCTAAAAGACTCAATGAGTTTGAAGTATAAATGTATCATAAACCAGTGGAGTACAAAAGTTTGAATGATATGAAATTAGAGTTGCATGTTAGTATTTTGATAAGTGTCAATGGTCACTCATGCTGACGAAGGATTTGGTGAGGGAGGTCATTTGTATTGAGGAACTCCAGTGATTTGATTGTTGAATACATCACCTGCATGGATTCCTAAAGAGTCTAAGGGTGGAAAATATTATGATCGGCCAGGTATGGAAATTATCATATATATGAGGCAGTAGATGTTAAGGACAAGATGGAGCACACAGGTGTCTTGAGGTTTCAAGAAGATATCTCTGTTCAGTTTTGAGAAATCATTGTTTTAAACATGAACTGTACTTGCTCAATCATATTTATTTATACTGTAGCATATAGGAAATAAGAAAATTAAGTAATGCACTATGAAATGAGGCAAAAGAATAACATAACTCTCTCCTTTGGGGTGTTACAATATGGTGAAGGATGAGGACAAGAAAAATGGCTCTAGAAAGTATAGAGTACAATGAGGACCCAGAATAGGATTGCTTAGATCTAGTACCTTTAGGAATGTATGACAACTCAGATGACTAATTACCCTAAATGGTTTCTGGTGGATTTGGGAGCTCATACAAATCTAATCTCACTTTTTCTTAGGAAGAGAAGTTATATCCGCCTGACCTGAAAACAAACTCCAGATGTAAGCATGCCTTGCAAAAAATATTTCAAAATATGACAGTTTTGATTCCATGTCTTTGTTCATGAAGCAACATGTCCTTTCACACATTTCAGATTAATGTAATACCTGGATATAAGTACAGACAAATGGGACGAGGAAGTGAACAAGCATTTGG
The DNA here is from genome assembly GCF_902686445.1 of Sciurus carolinensis. Classification (NCBI taxonomy): domain Eukaryota; kingdom Metazoa; phylum Chordata; class Mammalia; order Rodentia; family Sciuridae; genus Sciurus; species Sciurus carolinensis. The sequence continues at coordinate 61,132,808 of NC_062225.1, read as the reverse complement.
GTGGGGGTGTTCCGGGGAATGAACTCAGGGGCACTCAACCTCTGAGCCACATCTCCAGCCCTATTTTGTATTTTATTTTGAGACAGGATTTCACTGAATTGCTTAGTGCCTCACTTTTGCTGATGCTGGTTTTGAACTCACAATCCTCCTGCCTCAGCCTCCTGAGCTGCTGGGATTATAGGCATGTGCCACCATGCCTAGCACAATGAACATTTTAAAGAATATCAGGATGAGATAATCCAGACTGGAAAAAAAAAAAAAAAAGGAAAATAATAGTAGGCACATGAATGCTACAGGAATCATGGCTGAAACACCTCAGTGTGGGAATGTAAACTAGTGGAGCCATTATGCAACAAATATGGACATCCCTTAAAAAACTAAACAACAGAAATCTCATGCAATCCAGCAATTCCACTACTGGGTATACACCCAAAGGAAATAAAATCTGTACGTCAAAGAGACATCTTCACCCCCAGCCTGGTGCTTATTACAAGCACTATTCACAGTAGTCAGGATATGGAAACAACCTACGTGTCCATCAGTGATAAATAGATAAAGAAAATGTGATACATATAGATGGAATACTATTTAATCATAAAAAGAATGAAATCCTTTCATTTGTTACAACTTGGATGGAACTGGGTAGATCATTGTGTTGAGTGAAATAAGTCAGGCACAGAAAGACACATTTGACATGCATTTGACATGTTGTCACTCATATGTGGGATCAAGAAAAGGTGATCTCATAAAAATTGAGAGTAGACTGGTGGTTCCCAGAAACTGAGTGAAATAGTGGGAGAGGGAGGGATAGGGAGAGGTTGATCCATGGACACTACATTACAGTTAGATAGGAGTTAAGAGTTTTTTGTGCTATTTTGTAGACAATGTACTATTTCAAAATGCAAGTCTTGGCAAGGCATGGTGGCACATGCCAATAATCCCAGTAGTTTAGGAGACTGAGGCAAGAGGATCATGAGTTCAAAGCCAGCCTGAGTAATTTAGCAAAATCCTAAGCAACTAGGTGAGACTCTGTCTCAAAAAAATAAAAAAGGGCTTGGTGATGTAGCACAGTGGTTGAGAGCGCCTGGGTTCATTCCCAGTTACCGAAAAAAGAACAGAAAACAAAAAAACAAGTCTTGTCATTGCAAGCATATATGTTACTTATTTGTACATAACATTTAATTTTTTTATATCCTCTATTGTATTTTAATACTATAGTTTTGACCATATGGTAATTATTCAAACATTTTCTTGATTTAATCATGTACTTTTCACTTAAAAATAAAATTGAATCATGGCTTACTGCATGCATAATTCAACATAATCCTTAATCATTTTTATTTCCTGATATACCTCTAAAGTGATATACACAGGAAGGAGCCCTTGGCTCTGTGGTGGGTTGCTAACTCTAGTCAGGACCAAGGTAGAACCAAAACCAGGCTTCTGACTCCATTCCAGTCAGCAGATTATTACCTCTTTCATGTATTGCTTTTTATTACACAAATCTAACACAGTTGCTCACTTTTAATAGCCATTTCATTATTAAGTGGAAGCATCTGAAAGTGGAGAAAACATTAAGTTAATCTCAGAACCAGAAAATAATAAATGTCACTGGTTTCATGAAGATCCAACCATGCAAAAAATCATTGAAAAATATTACAAACTAGATGTTGATAACATAAAGCTAGATGACTCTATTAAAACTTGCCATATGTTTTTCCAAATACACAATGAACAATTTCTCTCTTGTTGGCATTAAATTATTTTGAGCAGTCGAATATTTTTGTATGCTTAAATACATACCCACATAAATATGTACATGTATATATAAATTTATGTGTGGTCTTATATATGCGATTTCTTAGAACTAAGCTGAATTGCTCTCCATTCTTATTTTCCTTCCCTCTTTCTCTCCCCCTCCTCCTCTCATTATGTATACATTTTCTCTATATAAGACATATATAATACACAGACTCACCTTATACAAGCTGTTTTAAATGGATAGCAAGGCTTGACTTGTAATTCTATGTTTCTTAAATTCCATTATTTTAGTTGGTAGTTTGTATATAATACTATGCATGGAATGTTTTGTGTCCCCCAAAATGCATTTGCTGAAACTTAATCCCCAAAGTCATGGCATCTGGAGGTAGGACATGGAGGTAATTAGATCCCTAAGTGGGGAACCATCATGAAAAGGATTAATACTTGTTCTTTGCTCCCAATCCTTAAAGGAGGAAAAAGGAGAATTTGCTTCCTCTCACCTCTCTGCTGTGAGGACACAATGGGAAGTTGGCCAAATGGCAATCGGGAAGTTGACCTCAGCAGACGCTAGATCTAGAGGCACAATAATCTTGAGCTTCTCATCCTCCAGAATTTTGAGAAATAAATATTTGTTACTTAAGCCACTCAGCATTTAGATTATTTTAATAGTGTTTGTGTGAATGTGTGTTTATATTGAAAACAGAACTTTCAAGAAAAATAGAGTTAAAAATGATGTTTAAGATATGTGGCTAATATGAGACCCATTTGAACCTAAACTTCCACCTAAACAAAACCCTGTCAGGTGCAACCAAACCCTGTTTTGCTGGTAGTTGGTCTGATTACTATTGGTTTGGGGTTTCTTACTGGTTTTTAACCAGAGACTCAAACCATTCCATTGGTTTCAATGAAATGTAAATGATACATGCCAAGTCCTTACATCAACCCCAAACTGAAAAGGACACCCTAGTCCTACATCCCAGACATCATCCTGATGCCCAAATTTCATCCCTGGTGATGACATCATCTTAGATGACTCACCCTAACCCAGTGTTGGAGATGATGTCAACTTCTGTGCCAGAGATGACTTCACCCCAGACACTAAAACTTCCACCCAGTAGCACCCATGGACAGAATGTATCTCCTAATGGACTCAGAAAATGGACCCAGGAAAGATTTTTTTTTTTTTTTTTTACTTTCTTCCTGAACTCACTCTCTGCTTGGTCCATGGTCCTGGTATGCTTCTTGTTCTCTTCTACCCCCCTCACTTCCATCACTAATAAGAACTCTGGTACAGCTCACTAAAACTAATGGAGAATACTGCTTTTTCCCTGTGTAACCCATGTTTTCCCTTCCAGCCAACAGATTTCCAGCGTTCACACAATTACCTTACATACGAAGTTGAGGCAACAAGGGTTGGAGAATTCTTATAACTTTATGTTGCCTTTATATCCATTTTAAGTACAACTCGGATTTCCTCAAACCACAAGAGGGGCTGTGACATATTTGAGACAGTTTCCACTCCCCACTCCCCAGGTCCTCAGTATGGTCCAACCATATATATATATATATATATATATATATATATATATATACACACACACCTGCGCAACTTCTCCCTGGTGACACCTCCCTATGAGACAGCTAGATATGATCTATTTGACTGGCCCCACTGACTCCCCACTGACTCCCACATCCCTCTGGAACTGTGAATCTACATTAGAGTTATCACAGCTTAGCCCCAGCATGACCTCCTGGAACTCCTGTCTGCTTGCTTGAAACTCACTATGTAAAACTTCCCACTGAAAATCTGTTTGGATAATGCTCTGGATCCACTAAAGGTGCTGGTCCACAGGTCTCTTTCCCCATGCATACCCTGACCTCTGTGTGACCTCCGAGTTTGCCATTCTAGGACTTATAAGTAATAAAATCTTTGAGTCCATCTTTGTGTTTCTCCTAATCATTGAAAGAGGGCTCATCGATTTAAAGATCTTAGATTAGAATATTCTGGATTAAAAAAATATATCCGTGCACAACATCTGATTGCAAAAGCACTAATAATTTTAAATGCAATAAGATAAGTGCTTTTTTCAATACAATAAATTTCTGATTTACCTAGAAGTAAATCAGAGTAGGAAAGAACTTTGAGATGAAGATGAAAAGTCCTTGACGATTGCTTGACAATTTTTTGAAAATCCAAATAAATAGATTTACTGTGTATCTTCACTGTAACATTTAGTACTGTAAACATGTCAAAGCACATTAAGTGAAAATTTGAAGACTTTTGAACATATGAATATTCAAATACAATTCTAATTCAATTCAGAGCAGATTCATTTTCTCTGTTCCTTGACAAAGCAATTCTAAAATGTAATTGGGAATATAAAGATCTATTAAAAGGCAAGGGACTCCCAAAACTCTCAGAAAAGAAATTGTCCCAAGAGCTTTCAAGAATTATTACAAAGCTAAATTAAGACAGTGTGCAATGGAGACAGTTAAATAAACTAACAGCACACATTAGAGAGTTTATACAGACTCTTGCACATACAGTTGCGTATTTTATGACATGGTTAAAAATTAATGAGGAAAAAGATTTAAATATAAATGATGCTGAGTCAATTAGGCATCCACATTTTTAAGAAGAGAAATTTTACTAGCCCTTCACCTCATTTCCAAGCCCTCATCCCCAGGTACAATGTAGATATGTAAATATTGAAGATAATAGAGACTGCTCTTAATGACAATATAGTAAGAAAGGATTTTCTAATTTAGACAAATATAAAGCTTACCCTCAAAGAAAATATCAATGTCAGTACACTGGATTTAAAATTAAATATGTCTACTAAAAACTACTAAGGTAGCAAAACAGAAGCCACGAACCAGGACACTGTGACTAAAGTTTTATAAATGTGATTCCGTATCTTATTAATATGTCTACATTCTCTCACAAAGCTTCCTCATCCAGCCTTCTGGGTTTAAATGCTATCCATCTATTGACTCATCCCCAACTTTGTATTTCTAGCCCCATCTCTTTCACTGAGGTCCAGATTCATAGAACCAGTTGCCTACTGGTTCTTAGGAACCAATTGCTGTCCATTCTTAGGAGTTTAGTAGCTATTTTAAACCTAAGGAAAAAGCAAAATAAATAAATAATAAATAAATAAATAAATATTTCTCCATAAAATAAGCTGTTCTCCCACATTCCAGTTTCAGTGAAATGTGGCACTTCCCAAATCTATTCAGAAGTCACAATCATATTTTGTTCCCCTCATAAATTCATCCATCCACAGCCCATCAACACTTCCCAAATATACTCTGAATTCGCCTACTTTCCTGCAACTCTACATTTCTATGGGGTAATTAACATATACCAGAAGTTGACAAAACATCTCGCCTGGCCCACCATGGTGGTATCACGAATCTCCCACTTTCTACTCCTTCACTGTTCTGCACATAACAGTCAGAATGGTATATTAAACATAAAAAGAAGCCCTCCCCTTTCTTCTTAACTCCATGAAATGACTTCCCATTGCATTTGAAATATAAACCAACTTCTAACATTGATCCAGAAGAATCTGCACAGCCCCCGACAATGTCTCCAAATTGATCTCCTTCAACCTCACTGGGCTTTAACAATTCTATTCTTCCTATTCTCCATTTGTGCCATATTTATGCCTAACTTTGGGACCTTTTATCCATTACATTCACTATCTAGAAAATTTTTCTTCATGTCTTTGCTTATCCAGCTCCTCTATTGTTCAAGTGTGAACTTCTCTCTAATGGTTCAGTTGAAATATAGTACCTCTTGTATTTCCTTCTGCATTACAGTCTCCTGTTTTATGTTCTTCAAAGTACTTATCTGTGTCTGAAATCATCTTTTTTACTTATAATTTTACTTATTTTCTCTACTTCCTCCAGTACACTCATGTGCACATGCACACATGTATGCATGATTGTATGGTCTGATATAGCAGAGATTTATTGTCATGTTAACTGTTAACAATCCTAGCACCTAGAAAATTGTATAAATAGGTGTTTTATGAATAGCAGTTCCCTGAGTAAATAAATTATTTCCACAGTGGTGATCATAAGTTTTCATGTCTATTTTACGCTCAAAATAGTTCATAAATAATCAGGTTGAAAATGGTCAGATTCAAGATGAAACCATAAGCTTCCTTTTGCTCTACAATATGCTGTTTATGTTATTGTTACTGTTACTGTTTGTTTAATTGCTGTAAATATTTATTCCATACTCCTTGGAGGCATTCTTAAGGATTCTTAGAGTGTAAAATATCTCAACCCTATAGAAAGTGCGATATACCGTATGGTAAACCATACCAGCAGATGTTTATAAGCAACACGAGTAGGGACTGTATTAGTCCTCCTTGGTTTCAACTATAGGTTATCCAAATAAAGTTTCCTTGTTTGTATAATCACGATTTGGCATATAATCTGTTAAAATGTAATTTAACTTATAATTTGAATTATCACCTAAAGAGAATCTTCAGCCACTGAGATGCCTGTATTGTAAACATGTGATTACAGACACATGTGAACCACTTCTTCAGGTAACTATTTTTAAAGCATTCTTCTTTGCTGGATGTACACAACCTTTCCTGTTTCCTGAACTCTGGCACGCACTACTTCTTTACATGTATCTGGAGCTAATTTTCAGGCTAATCCTTACTACAAAGTCTGGGATTGACTATCCCTTGTTGAAGAGAAATTGAGAATCCTAGTTGACGGGCAAATAATTTAACATTAGAGCATCCTTCTTTCTAGCATAACAATTTTAAAGCAATTTACTTCGCTTGTTTTTTTTGTTTGTTTGTTTTTAATATAGGACTTTACCTAGAGTCCTGTTTCTAGCATTAGTAGAGGGGGTGCTGTCTTAGTGACTAGCATCATTAGAAAGATAAAACATATCATGTCATGTGTTTCAGAACACTATTTTTTTAGATAGTGAGTTCTCTTGAATATTAGTTTATATGAAAGAATGTAGTGAGCCTGTATTCTTTTAGGCTTGGTGGTTGGCTATCCTGGGTATTATAAATAATTTTCTAATTATTTTGCTTTTTGACCTAAAGTAAATTAAGGGAGCATAACTCTTTGTACCTTAGGGTTTTAAGAGACTAAAGATTATACATTAAAAATATACATAGAAACATAGAAGGAATCAATGTATACTTACTAATCACATGGGTATCTATAAATGAGAAAAAATAATAATAAGCAATCATTTCTGGAAAAGTCCCTCCAAGTTAGACTGCAGTTGGTTTGAACTGTACAACTATATATTTCATGACTTTTCCTTGTTTTTTTAATAACAGCTAGCACCTTCATTTCAAGATGCTCTAGGGGTTCAGTCGAGGTGGTGCACACCTGTAATCCCAGTGACTCGGGAGGCTGAGGCAGGAAGATTATGAGTTCAAAGCTCAGCACAAATGAGGCACTAAGCAACTCGTGAGACCCTGTCTCTAAATAAATACAAAATAGGGCTGGGGATGTGGCTCAGTGGGCAAATTCCCCTGAGTTCAATCCTTGGTATCCAAAAAGAAAAAATAAAGATGGACCAGGGGCACCTTTTCCACCATCCAACAATAATAGTCCCTGACGTGGGAGGAAGGGGGAGGTCATTAGTTATTTAATATTATTCTAATTGGAGTACATGAATATCAGCTGATGCACCTGAAGTCAGGTGGAGCTGGATGCCCATAATGTTTAAGTGATAACCTGAACCATTACAGAAGCTCTGAGGTTGCCAGACGGTGTACATGTCCACTGTATATTAACGAGGGGGCAACTTCTTGATCTTATGAGCATGGACAGAGGTATGATTTAGGTAAATTATTAGGACAGATGTATCTTAAATTCCATAATTTCCTGTGTCTCTTTACTATGCTTTCCAGGCCTAATTCTCTACACTTTCACAATATCTGCTTATTTGCAAGTAACACCCTGATTCAGGGGCTATTAGAACTGTAGGGAGTCTTCACAGTATGCCTGTTGGTTAGTTTTCTGTTACTATAACAAATATTTGAGATAATCAGCATATAAAGTGTAAAGGTTTATGTTTACTCATAGTTTTAGAAGTTTCAGCCCATGATTGTTGTCCTGGTTACTTTAGCCTATAAGGGATCATCAAGATAGAGAAAAACCATTCATTTTATGAGTAGAGAGAGAGAGAAAGAGAGAGAGAGAGAGAGAGAGAGAGAGAGAGAGAGAGAGAGAGAGAAAGAGAGAGAGAGAGAGAGAAATAGACACTGGGGTCCTACAATCCCCTTCTAGAGCATGTCTTCAGTGACTTAAAGACATCCCATTAGGTCCCACCTCTTAAAGTTTTTACCACTTCCTAACAGCTCATGGTGGAGACCAAACCATATGGTCCTTTGAGGTACACTTAAGATGCAAACTACAGTAGCATTCAATACAATTTCTATGTTATGTGTGAGAAAATTTCTCAATACTTATATTATTCAAAAATAATCTCTAAATCCACCCTCTTCTTTTAATTTATTTCATGAAACACTCATGATTATTTTAACAAACTACTGCATGATGTTTTAAGTATCCCTGCACCAGTCTGTAGCCAATTTCTGTCACTATAATCCCCTCATAAAGGATTCCTCCTTTTCCCCACCAGACCATATTATGGTAGCTCTCATTCCCAAACTCCTGAAGTGAATCAAAGAAGATAGTATTGTATTTAGTCTTGATTATCTTGAGAAAATTTACTAATTTCATAAAGCCCTTGAGATCATAGAAGCAGGCAGTACCTCAAATGAGTTCTCTTGTAGGGACGGTGGACAAGCCCCATACTGGCAATGCCCTTGCTGACGTGGAACATCCCCCTCCAGATCAGCTCCCTCTGCTCACTGTGATGGGCCATGTAACATTCCAAAAAGTGAAGCATTCTTCAGAGAAGCAATTCTGGAAATGTGATCCATTCTCAGCTCTGGTTTTATTCTTGGTCTCATCTCCCGATCCCTAGGACTGTTCTTTCCCACTCATTATCTGAAGGCCCTTCTCTGATTCCTGGTATTCTCGATTGTTGGACACCAGACTTATAATTCAGAGTCACAAAAGTTGTCTCTTGTACATATAAATAAAATGCCCAATTTTCATACCATTCTTTATGCATTCTAGAATTAGAGATAATATTAAGAGTAAATGAGTGAAAAAAAAAAGGGCAGGGGAGAAATAGAGGGTAAACAATTCCACACTTAAATGTAGACCAGGTCCAAATAGACTTGGAATATTGAAAACTGATATTCATAAAATTTATTTGTTCCATTAGTACAGATTGAGCTTCAAAATATGACTTCTTCATGTTCACATAACTGACCTTACAACCTTAGATTTTAAAGTCAAAATTTTTTCTAGTTGATATTGAATTTTATTTTTAACTTTTTTTAGCCAAGACACTTTTGAATTTATTTTGTGATTTAATATCCTAAAATAATGTCTCTCATTAAAATGTATTATTAAAAAGCCAACTAAAAAATAATATGCCTAATATTTCTGGGGAAAAAAACTTGCTATTTTAAAGTTTGGATTCACTTGAGTAAAATTTATTTGTTTTAGTTTCTCTTTTCTTTCTCTGTAAAGAAAGAATACAGTTCATAACTGTATACCTGGTAAATAGTAGACTCAGATAGTAGATTATTTGCCCTTGACTCGACCTGTTTCTCCGTTTGTTTTCACCTGAAGTCATAAAACGTTTATTTTTTCCTGACTTTTTCAGGAGTTCCTTACCTCTATGAAATGTCATTGCCATTATAGGACTGATTCCCGAATTTTTTATATAACTGGTATCCCTCTTAGTATTCTGCTTCCATATTAGTTTTATGAAATAGGAGTCCTTTATTTTGCTTGAAAATAATTATCTTCAAAATGACTTCTATTTGGTCATGAAATAAAGGCAACATTTGCCACCATTGTAATGAAGCACAGGTCCAGTGTGCTTTCATAGCTCATATTATCCCTCATTCTTACTCTATGCTTTGGACTCATTTGTTTTCCTCAAATACTCAGGGTCATTTCCCTTTTGTTTTTAATGGCCACACCATCTTTGTGTCTGGAAGACATTAACTTATCAATAACAGCATTACTCACCTCCAAGATCCATCAAATGCAATGCTACCAGGAATCTCACTGAACTTTGGCATTATTTTAGAATTATATTAGGCAGGATTATAGTTTCTTTGGATAGCAGGACTTCACACAGAAGTACTTTGATTGATAGAAATCAGGCCTTGCAACTTCCAGCCAAAACCAAGAGAACATTACTTTGCAGGGCCACATGCAGATGGTTATACCCAGGAACAGTCTAACAGTAAGGTAGAGGTGGCTTTAATCTGCCAGGTCAGGTGGGGTTAAGTATATATTGCAGGCTCTCTGTGGATAGGCTAAATTGCATAATTTTGTGGACTCTGGGGCAGTGTATAGGTTGTCCCTAATAGTATCTAACTCTGGAGTGCTCAGAAAGAGTACACAGAAACCAGAGCTTGACAAAGTCTGATAAAGTAATTAGTGTGGACAGATCAGCTGCTCAAGAAGGGGAATAAAAATGCCTATCTCCAGGGCCTCAAAACTGGATCAAACAGGGTTAAACCAGCAACAACAAACAGAAACAAAACAAAAACTAAATCCCTTACTGCAGGGTAAACCTGATTTCAGTTCTGTGTCTAGAGATGGATTGATAGTACTGTTAGAGTTCCAAAGGCATGCCATGTAATGTCCTAATTTTATGAACTATTGCCAGGTGGCATACTTACCTGTCATCCTTCACCTGGTAAAAATCTAAAATATTGGAAGTTTCTTTCTGCATTGTTGAAACTGGCCCTATCACCTGGCTTCAGTTACTGCCTTCCAAAAATGCTATCTAGACAACTCTCAGGAGAAGCCTCTGAATGACAGCAGAATTACAGGAACTTTCTTCCTATTTCCGCACACCTTTTTTCTGGGTCACTATGATGTTTTCTCTTTTCTATTTTTCTTTCTTGGCCACTATCATTTTTTCATCTCAAGAAATTCCTCCTGGGACCTCCAATGTTCCTCAGCTTGTCAAAGACTCTTTTTAGTACACTTCTAAATTAGAATCTTAGGCCACAGGAAAGAGGGAAAAAGGATGAGGAAAATCTGGAAAGGAAGGAAGAGCTCAGTGTTCACAGAGTATTTATTGAGGATTCTGGGTATTTTAGGAGTTTTTATCAGATATTCCCCTGGCTGGATTTTGCACTGATTGAAGTTTTAGTATACAAAACTACTAGGATCATTACCAAAATGATAATTTTAAGAGTAAATAATTTGATTTAATACTAAATCTTCTAAATATTTTAAATTTATTTTTACAAAAATTAGATTTCATTTTTAAATTTAATTTTACTGATAATGCATGGAGACGTTAATATATTCCAAAAGGGTTTTAGTTTAATAGATACTAGAATATGCTATCATGAAAAAATTTCCAGTAAACTTAATACAATTTTTAAAAATTAGTTATATTGGAATATAAAAATTAAATCTTACTCAATTCTTCAGTTCTATGGAGCTGGTATTTTTGTTCTTTTTTTTTTTCCTTCACCTCATTTTTAGGTCTCCAAAGACTAGCAACTAATCCTTAGTAAATTTCAACTCAGAATTTCCCCCACCATCATCCAAAAGGAGTTTCGAAATGATTTTTCCTACTTACTACCAAATTCAGAATGAGTTAGAATAGTATGAATATTTCTCTGGGATTGAGTCAGTTTTATTTAATAATTTGACAAGTCCCATGTTAACTCATTTTATTCTCGCCACCTCTCTGTTGCCATCTTTGGAAGATTAGGAAACTGAGACACAGAGAAGTTAAGTAATTGCTTCAAATTATATGCCTCTTAAATGGTGAAGTCCCCATTCCATCATGGGCAAACTGACCCCAGAATCCATGAACTGAAACTTAATCTATAGTATATGTTTTTCTTCATAAATGTGCTGATAAAACATTGTGCCTTTTGAGTTGAACTAAATGAATAAATCACCATGAGAAATTGATCTATAGTTACTCTATTATCCCATTGCTGCCCAACAAATGTCTGTCCTAAGATTTTATTCTACAAATTTTCATACATTTGCACAGGAACGTATTTCTCTAAATATTTTTCTTACCATGTTCTGACTAATATCTTACACCTAACCTCTTTTTCCTTTAACTGGTCATTTCTACAAAGCCTGTTCTAACTGTTGAAATATCTCTTACATATCTAAACTCTCATCTTTCTCTATAAAACACAATAGCATTTACAATATAATTTCAACCAAGATCCCCAACATAATGATTCACAGAGTGACCAAGAGAGGACATAAAATGCATTCACCTTACACCAAAATACACCATCAAGTTTACCCTGGCTCAGGAAACTTGGATTTGCCTGTTCTTCCCCATTATTGCATCTTTAGTCCATGTTTGCAAGATGACACAGGGTCCTCCAGTCTACTGATATGCCTGCCACAAATTGATTAGACAAAAAGGTATTTTTCATGTTCTCGTTCTAAAATCCAAAGTTATGCATTTAAAACTCCCAGAAGTAGAATCCGTATGTGCTGTACTTTTATATTTAACTCCATTAAATTAAAAATACCTACTAGCTAGTTCTGTCTTTCTCACAGCTCTAAGAAAGCTTTCTCCAAAAACTTGCAAATATATTTTGATTATGAACACAGGTAAAACATTCAGGCAATTCTCACAATTCAAGTGGAGTGACAGGTGCATTAGCAAGTACTAAATTTAGAAATACTAGTTTTAATGACATGAAGTACCAAAAGTTATTTTTTTTCATTAACTAGGAGCATTCTATTAAAGTGATACACTTAACTGGGCAAATCAAGAAAAAAAGGGAGTCACACCATTATTGACTTATGTGATCATGATCAACCTCTTGCAAGTGATGGCTGGTGAAACATGATTGTAATATATCAAAGGGTATAATTCTTTGAAAACATTACATGGAAAACAGGTAGGCTTCTTTGCTTTCTTCTATTTACTCAACTTTTTTATATACTAAAGTTAATAACTATTTATTGAACTTAATAAAAAAATGACTAAAAGTGGCTAGACGTTTTTCCTTATAACATGTATAATGTATTATTAACCATCAAACTTCTTGTGTAAGTCGGTTTTTCATTGTTGTGCTTAAAATACCTGATAAAAACAACTTAGAGAAGGAAAAGATTATTTTGACTCATGGTTTAGAGTTTCAGTCTATAGCTTTCTAACATCAGGCAAAGCATCATGGTGGAGAGGTGTGGTGGAGGAAAGCTACTCAGCTCATGATGTCTGGGTAGCAGAGAGAGAAAGGGGAAGAGGCCACAAGGACGAACCTTTCCAGGGCATGTCCCCAGTGACCTACTCTTCCAGCCACATGATACCTGCCAATAGTTGCCATCCAGTTAATCCATTTAATTAGGATAGGCTAATTAGGCTGCCACTCTCATGACCTAATCATTTTACTTCTATGTATTCCTGCATTAATACAGGTGCTTTTGGGGGGACACCTCATATCCAAACCATAACACTTTTCAACCAAAGCAATAACTAATGCTGTTATTTTCAGTCAGTGAATATTTTAATAGGATGAACCCGCACTTCTAAGTGCTCAGTTATTCACATATACTTATTTGCTTTAGAACACATTCATGCACATCTCAACATATATATCACCATATATAATCATTCTTCAGGTTGTCTTATATTTAATTTTATGTAGTAAATGTGAATTTCTAAAATTTACTTTAAATTTACTTATTTCAAAGTTAAATCTGGTTGTCCTGGTTCTTCTTTGTCTCTACCATTGAATACAATTCCAAAATATGGGCAGAATACATGCATTAGCTCTTTGCACTCTATATAGTGAATCATAGAAAGGGGTTTGGCAAAGAGAACCTGAATTTGAAACTCCTTGTGACAAGTGGTAAATTTGTGATTACTTTTCCTCTATTTTTTCAGCCTGAGTTTAACATACCAGATAAAGGCAGTGAGGCATACAGACAGCTGAGACGAACGAATTCCATTAGTTCTGGCTTGAGAAGCAGAAAAGTGAGCACCTGACAATCAAAGGGATTGTGGAAATCATCTGGAGTTTTCTGTTCCTCCTTTTCTCTGTTCTCTTATACCCTACTCCGCCAAAAAGCCCATAGTGTTGCTCAAGCAGTGACAATATAATCCTTCAGCTGCCAAAACTCTTGAAAACAGAAAACCTTTCTATTTGTTCCATGAAACTCTAGGCCCAAAAGGACTGGATGTTCCCTATCTCTCTCTTTTTTTTTTTTTTACTTTGTCTTCTTATTTCTTAACCCCAGACACTGAAACAACGATAGAAATCCATAACAAAGTAGGGCAACAATACTCCAGCATTTCCTTTAGAGGAACAAGAAAGGAACTCCAGAGAACCCAAAAATACTGGGTTAGTCAAGGAAATAAGAAGGAGGAACTTCAGAAAGTGCGTGTCGGACTTGCTCCTGCATGGATCTGATTCTGTGCAGCCTATTAAAGGCATTGAGAAGGGAATTAACAGACCTTCAGCTATGTGTTGTTGGATGTAAACAAGATCTCAGATTCTCATAGCATGCTATTCAAAATACCCAGATACAAGCCAAAATTACTTGTCATATAAAAAAACTGAAAAAATCTCAACTTGCCTGAAAAAGACTATCAATAGACTCCAACATCAAGTGGCACAGATATTGGATTTTACTAACAAAGACCATAAAGCAAATTTTTTAAAAAAAAAAGGTTAAATAAGCAGTTGTGAATACTGTCAAAGTCAACAGATAAATTAAAAATTTCATCCAATATATATAAAATATTAAGAAAGAACAAATGTAAATTTTAGGACCAAAAAATACAATGACTAAAACAAAACTTGAAGTAGATGAGTTTCAGAACAGAGAACAGAATGATAAAAGAAAAGTCTGCGAACTTGAAGACAGATTAGCAAAAGGAAATTATCACATGTGAAAAAATACTGATTAAAAAATGGAAAATAACCCTGATGTTACATTGTCTGATCCTCTTGGGAAATGTAGTCTTGATTACTTTTTATTCCAAGACCAATTTAAGGATTTGGGAGGTTCATAGTGTGCCTATCAAATAAAGAATGGGCCTCTAAACTTGCTTATTTGCTTAGTGGTAAATGATGACTTAGCAAGTCATCCCTGGACTTATCCCTTCTGCCCTAGGGAAGCCTTTGCTTGATCTGTTAGCCAGGGGTGACCTCATCTACAGCCCTTGTTTCTGATGGTTTATAACAACTGGGACCCCACCCATATCTTTATGTCTCTAGCTCTCTAACTCCTAGCTTCCATTGCTATTTTCAGATCATTTGGTTTTTGAATGGTCTGGATATGAGTATCCTTGGTTTCTTTCTGCATCCCATTCAGCTCTCAGGTTTGCATGCTACACTGTTGTCTCAGAGGACACAGTCCTTCCTGGGGCTGTGGCTCCATAATCCCACAGGCTAAATGTATGGTTTAGTAGCAAAAACAACCATGTTCAGTCATGAGGTGGAGTGTCCTGAGGCCAAGCTTCAGAAGCAATTATAGAAAGTCTCATGTGGATTACAGCATCTTAGAACATGCCTGATTGGCTGAAAGAGGTGTTCTGAAGATGACGGTAGAGAAATTTCCATTTTCTTTGCTGATATTTTTGATTTTAGAAATTCATCTTTTAACAATTTCACCTACTAGTGTTTCATTTCTAGCTGGAAGGGATCGTACTTCATCATAAATCCCCACAGGATGACAAAAATAGAAGTACTCTAATCTTTTAAGCAGATAACCTTGCCTACAAGAATTATCTTGTTACTCTCTTTAGTTAAAGCTCCTTTTATAATCTCTGGCAAGCATTTCCCATTGATCCTTTCCATACCTCAACCTTGAATTTTAGGTACACCTTTTCTGATTTCCTCTTATTTGTTGATCCAGAGGTTTTCAGAGTCTTTTGTGATGCATGTTTATATGGCGACAACCTCAAAAGTGAACTGAGGGATGAATTATAAATCGTTTGCAGAGAAATAGCATGTTACAGAAAGCAGGTTTGTTTTTGTTTTCTGATTGTTTTTATTCCCTGAATTTTTTGTCAAGCAAAAACTGTTCAGATAAAAACTGAAAGCTTGCATTTACCGCATAAAAATCATTAGTGATTTCAGGTCTAGAGTGTTAGAATGGTACTTAAAGAACTTTTAATATTTTCCAGTTGCAAAACACATACAAAAATCAATGTGCGTCTCTGGCTATACTTCCCTGCTTCTGTGAATAATGTAACATCTTACAGAGATAGTTACTGATGGAAAATGCTACAATTGCAAAAATCTTTACCATGTTCTGTAGTGACAGGTTATATCGGGATGAGAAATGTACAAGCATTTGCCAAATTATAGTCCTATGCAGGAATTAGATTTGAATTTCAATTTTGCACTTATTGAAAAAGAAGTCATTTTGATTTTGTGTTATTTCCCAAAAACAACACATGCCATCTTTATTACAGTCCTGCCATTTTTTAATATAGGATCACCTTTTCAATATTAGTTCTCTCCTGCTGTATTTCTCAAAAAGGGGTCTCCTGACCACATGCATCAGAGTCATCTAGACTCAACCACCAATCTACCAAAATAGAATTTTGCTGACTAGGTTAATACATGTACACATTTACAAGGTGATTATTAAGCCAATAGTTAGAGAATTCCTCCTCCTGGGTAAGAAAAATGCTGTTTGGTACTCATAAAAATGATAACCAGTATCAGCAAAGCTAGATAATTAGACTCAGGAATAAGAACATCCATCAATGACTAAGAGAAAGGAAAGAAAGACCTAAAATTTGGTAAATTTTTGACTATCACAATTAAAACTCACCTGTTAGAGCCAAAAGGATCTTACCTATCATACAAACCAAACCTTATATTATGTGACTGAAGAGACTGACTGCAATGTCTGACATTTATTGAGCATCTATTATGTACTAGGCCGTGCACTCTGCCCTTTATATAAGATATTTTGCTTAAAACTCTTTTTCTTACAGAGTCGAAGAGGATATAAGGTCATTGAGTATATTATCTGCCTAGATGTGATCAGACTCCAGACCTCAGTTTACAGTCACAGTTTCTTATTTTACCTCACAGCTTCTCATTGTCTGCACAGAGAAAAGGTGGATCCTATTCAGTTATATGTGTTCCTTGAAGTGGGTTTCAAGTGGCAGCTTCAACCATGAAGCCTAGGTAGTTCAATCTTGGCTAATCTTAGCTTCTCCTCCGTTTCAGGGAAAAAAAAAACAAAAAACAAAACAAACAAACAAAAAAAAACCTCTTTATTTAGTATGGCTGAACCTGCATGATCCAGTCCTGGCCTGCTTTTTCAGCTGAATTTCTTACCACATTCTCTGTTCTTACATCACAAGTACTACTTTCACAAATGCTTGCCATCTACTTTCATTTTTCCCAAGAAAGAAGATACAGAATTCTCTAAAATGTTATACCACACCCTTATTCACTGACCAAGTACACAGTATACTGTATTCAAATGAAAGGCATAGAAAAAATCTAGCTGTAAAGTTTTGTGTGAAGAACATGAAAAATATTGGAACCCATTTTTATATTCTCAAGACTTATGTTTAATTTCGTGATGAAGAATTATGCATTGTGGTCTTTCGGCAGTAATTTAATCATACATTCAGCACTGTGTAGGATTCTGGAGAGGGGAATTTGCTTGCTCATTATCTTCAGGGCTCTATTTGTGAGTGGGCTGTGTACATATGCTTCACCCAGTCATTTGTCAAGCATCCTTATATTTTTCTGTTTCCTACAAACCTTGTCATTTATTTAAGTTTCCATGAATGTCTAAGATGGAAAAGTTGCATCCTTCTTTTTATGCTCCTGTGAAAGCTTTAACCATGGAAGCTAGGTAGTTCAATCCTGGCTGATCTTAGCTTCTCCTTCCTTTCAGAAAAAAACAAAACAAACAAAAAACAACAACAACAAAACACCCCTCCTCTTTATTTAATATGGCTAAACCTGCATGATCCAGTTCTGGCCTACTTTTTCAACTGCATTTCTTACCACATTCTCTGTTCTTTACTTTATACTGCAAGGATACTTGAAATTCTGTGAGCATATAACTCCTCTCATTCACTCATGCATTTGTAAAGCCTGTGTTATCTGCCTGAAAGTATTTTATTTTTTGGTCTTAAAATTTCTAAGAGCCAACTCGAATGTTAACTTCTCCATGACATCATTTTTCAACTCAGCTTCTACCTCTAAGCAAGATTGATCTCTTCCTTCTTGGTGTCCTCTCTGGTCCTCACACTTCCTGTGCAGTCACTGCATTGTTGCTTTGCACATAAATTGCTTGGTTTAGCTTCTTATAGTGATTTGTTTGAAGAAGATACTTTGTCTGACTCTTTGTTTTTCCAGAACCCATATTAATACTTGGCAAAGTAAGTACCCACTGAGCAAATCTCCTTTTCTAAATGTTCTCAAAGACTTGTACCTTTTCAATGCAGTTTTATGCACTGTGGAAATCTATTAACTGAGAAAGCACCCATCTAATGGGAACCAGTGTGTGAACTGGTTGGCAGAATATTAACGACTAGGCCAACTTCTTGATAAAACGGAAACTAATATTTCCATGGAATTGCACAACGTCTGGGGAATTGTCTTATTCTTGAATTTATTTTGATACTACCAACGGAGATACTCATTCTTATTGCAGGCAAGGGAATGAAGATTTCATAATTTAAGTGATTTGCCTATTATGATTCCTTCATTTATGATTTTTGCTTCGAATGTCAATTTTCATACTTATTCCAGTTGCAAAGTATGGTTTGGGTATAAGGTGTCCCCCTTAGGCATTGTAGATACGTTCAGAGGTGAAGTGATTAGATATGAGAGTTATAATCTAATCAGTGGATTAATCCATTTGGTGGCTTAATAATTGGAATAGATTACGGGATGGTAACTATAGGCAGCTGGGCTGTGACTGGAGAAAGTAGGTTACAGGGGGCACTGAATCTACGAAACTGTGGGCCCAAAATAAACGCTTCCTCCACTAAGCTATTCGTGTCAGGTATTTTGGTCACAGTGACAGAAAAGTAACACACAAAAAAAGAGGAATTATGAATGAATAGCTTACCGAGTGAGCTTCAAGGAACATGGATAATTTATCCCTTTTATAGTAGTTCTCAAATTGAAAATTGACATGATTTTACAAGGCTATTTTTCATAAATAGCTTTTATTTTCAGAAGCATTTTTTAAAATGTATGACATTTCTCAGATACTGAAAGATAAGGCACGAGATAAGTATTGCCTAATACTGCTGCAAAATATTGAAAAGACTTGTGGGAGGGGAAGGCTTGCAATTATGTTTAAAATAACAATGATTTTCCTTTTCTATGAAGAAAAGAAAAAGGGAATATGGGAATAGATCTAATTTTTAAAATATATCCCCAATAGTTACACAAAGATGTTTAGATGTTTTATTTGCAATTGATAAAATTTTTATAAAATACAAGTAAAATATTATTTACGTAATGGAGCATCCATCAATAAATGATGTTATTTTGGAAATGTTTATGTTATTATAACTGAACATTTTCCTCTGGCTATTTTAACAATAAAATAAGACATTTTCCCTGCTGCACATTTACTCAATATGTCATTTAAACCAGAATGACTGACTAAATTATGAACAGTTTTGCAGCAGATAGCTGCTGCTTTTTCTCTATTCACTCCCATTTTTTTCATAAATATTCTGTGAATTTAAGATGCTTGAGTGCATTTAAGAGGCTCCAATCACTTGCCCACAGTGAACCATGCGTACCATGGCGAAGATTCTGACCAGAGATGCATTTTATAATTTTCAGACTATTTAAGCAAAAATCCTTAAATACAATTATTTTAATTCTTATTACTAAATCGATATAAAGAAGTACTGCCGAACCAAAATGAATATGACAAATAATTGTTGCATTCTTGGTGACATACAATTCATTCAGCTCTAAATGAGGAAAGCTCAGCTTTCTCACAGATCAACTTGGTACTCCAGGGCATTTCACTGAGGTAGGAATTTCTGTTGTCCTTTTATCTTCTGGAACATTATTTGACTCCTTTTTCTGTGTCTTAATTTTAGTGGCTTTCAGATCCCTTGAAGAACAGAAGGCAGACATGCAAAAGAAGGTGGCCTAACCATACCTTCCTGGGTTTTCCCTCACCTCTCTCAATGCCCTGGTGGTGGGATCAAGTCAACAGAATGAAAATGGCTCATTCGTTATGAAGATCAATTCAGTTTTTATTGTTGTTTCGTTTGGTTTTGAATTTTCTGCCATGCTTTTTTCTTACCCATTTAAATAGACTTTGCTTTTTAGAACGTTTTAGCTTCACAGAAAAATCAAGCAGAAGGTGCAAAGTGTCCCCAACTATTCCCTGATCCCACACGCACTTCTACTACCAACTCCTACTGTCAACCTCCCACCCTAGAGCAGTACATTTGTTAAAAACGAAGAACATACATTGCCACAGTTTTGTCCCCTAAAGTCCATAATTTCAGGGGGGTTCACTCTGGATGCCATACATTCTGTAAGTTTTAGCAAGTGAATAATCACATATATCCACCATTATAATGTTACACAGAATAGTTTCACTGCTTTAAGATTTCTCTCTATGTCACCTATTCATCCATCCCCACCCTTTCATTGCTGGTAATCACTGATCCTTTTATATTTCCATAGTTTTACCTCTCACAGAATGTCATATCACTGTATGCACAGTATTATCTTTTTCATGACTTGATAGCTCATGTTTTTTAGCACTGAATAACATTCCATTGTCTGGATATACACTAGTTCATTTATCCATTCATGTACTGAAGGAAATCTTGTTTTCTTCCAAGTTCTGGCAAATATGAATAAGGCACTATAAACATCCATGCATAGGATTGTGTGAACATATGCTACTCAGTAAATACCAAGGAGCACGATTACTGGATCATATGGTAAGAGTATGTTTAGTCTTTTAAGAAACTGCCAAACTGCCTTCCAAAATGGCTGTACCATTTTGCATTCCCACCAGCAATAAGCAGGAACCTCTCTTGTTCCATATTTCACCAGCATTTGATGTTGCCAGTGTGAGGAATTTTTTGGTCATTCTAACAGATGTGCAGCAGTACCTCATGCATTTCCCTAATAACACATAGTGTAGATCATCTGCTCATATCATTACATGCCATCTCTGTATCTTCTTTGATGACTTATCCATTTGGAGAGCTTCTGTGTTACCCCCTTAGTTCAGACCCTTAGCTTATTGCATTTGAAGTCTTGTGGTCACATAAACATAATAGTTATGATCTCTTTGTATGATTTATTAAATTAATAAATTGATACTACAGAAATTTTGCTGAAAGCATTAAAGTAAAACTCACTCGTAATCTCACTATGCACACTGATATATTTTATCCATAGCTCACTATCTCTGTAATAGGTAACTAGTTGACATCTCTTGTTTGTCTCAGAATTTACCAGTTCATTGTGACTAATTTTATCACAATGCCTGTCAACTGTGAAGATTACATGGTTCGGGACCCATCATTCCATTTTTGGATATTAACTCCCACCCAGTGTTACCTGGACATTTTTTAATGAGACTGCCACGTGGTGGTGAAGCCTCTGTTCCCTGTTGATGACCCTGGGTCTGTGTGGGTAAATAGTGCTCTTCCCTGTGCTATTCTTGTCACGCCTTCCCCTTCCTCCATGTCCAAAGCAGAGATGCAAACAACTGAGATCAAATGATGCATATGGAGAGGTTTCACTAGTCTCGGGAATAATGCTAGGGGACTGATACTTAACACGACTCAGAGCCGCTCTCTGCTATTGAGCTGGTTCCTTGTACAGATCTCATCTGTGATCCCCCCAGGTTCCTTCTATTCTCCAATGTTAGGATTACTTCTTACCTCTCTGCAACTCAGAATATGATTCTCAACAATTTTAAAATTAATTGTGCTTTAATATAGTCCTATGTGTGGGGAAGGGTGCATTTTTTGGTGTTTTTATTTAAAGATTATGGTGATGTAATACTAAATGTATTTTTCTTCTAATGTTCTATCCAGGGTACATCATAAATAAATATTTTCTGAACAGTCAGATAGAAAATAGTAGTAGAATTATCTTGAAGATGTCCATCTCAAGTTTTCATTAAGGTTGGAATTTTTTTTTTTTTTTTTTAGTTCTCTCAATAATTTAGTTGTTAACAAAACATCAAGAAACTACAATTAAATTAACCTGGCTTTTGTACTGGACTTATTTTCCTGTGAAATGCTTGTGTATTTTTAGAGTACTAAAAATTGTAGTCAAGTATTATAGTTATAGAAAAATCAATCATTAATTAAAATATATATGCAGAAAGATAGAATTGGAGAGATTCAAAGTCAGTGTAAGCCAGATCTTCAGGATTATCTAAAGGAGAACAACTATTGCTTTTTTCTTTTAACCTATTTGGAAGAAAATAAGAGGTTCTGTTCTGAATGATCAAACACATGAGTCACAAAGCTAATGAGACACTGAAGACATTTTTAAAAAACAATTTAGAAAAGATTCCTAAAAGTGCTCTCTGAACTTAAATGAATGCCAACTCATTCATTTAGGGACAGAGAGTTCCAGATTAAAAAACAGCTACCATTTTTTTTTTTAATCTTAGTCACAAACATCTTACTTCAGTGACTTTTCCTTTCGCTGTCGTTTGTTTTTATCAAGTTGTTGTATATATGAAAATGATCCAAGTGGCCCAGGGAATTGATAAGTGGAAGCTCGACTGATAATAAAAGGACTCCACAGAATACAATGTAATACATCCATAAAGGCAGGTCTGTGTTGTTTTCCAGCTTTGGGTCTTTTCCCCCACCTTTCATACACAAAATGAAATTGTCCACAGTGCAATATCTGAGTGATGACTATACATCCAATTACTTCCCCAAAGCCTGTGTGTAAGTGGAGACTTATCATTTCATGAGTTCACAGATTCACTAAGCAAAAGTAAATTCAGTCAGATCGTATTGTGTTAAGGAAGAGAAAATCAATTTAGCAAAATAATGCAAGAGGGAAAGGGAGCTAGGAGAGAAGAAAAAAAGAAAAGCAAATAAGATCAAGTAGGTTAACACTGTCACTTCCTTTAAACAATGTCTTTCAAAAATACACATGAATCTTCCTGGGGAAGAAAGGCAATAAGAGTTCCCTACTACAGTTTGGACTCTGAGAATAGATTTATATATTAAATGAATATTATGCCCTTATTTTTAAGTGCTTTCATTTTTAACACTCCTTCTGTTCTTTTGTGAGACAGAAACAGTCCTATTCACTACTAAAATTAATAGAAGGATATCTTTAATAATCACCATCTCTGTAATGGTCATTATTAGCAATAAAATAAAATATTCACTATATATGTATATATAAAGAGAGGTCACAGCCCTTGAAGGTTTAAATACCTAAAACAATGGTATCACTATTGATGTAGCTTCCAGGAAATAAATAAATGTGAAGACTGGACTACTCTGACTCCCCAAATGCAGGCTTTAGTGTCTGAATACAAGACGATGACACACTCTTATCACCAGAGGACTGACACAGAGCCCCCTAAGAGCAGAGTGTGGCTTCCTCATCACTCCATAGGGAAGAGGTTATAAGGAGGAGAAAATATCTGCTTTGATAACTGAGAACACTGGGGATCCTCAGCCCTCTCTGCTGAAGAAAATGGAGAACAGGGGAATCTGACTGCTGATTCATGAAGAAAAGAACTTCATATTTTGAAAATAACTAAGAACAATGGCAATGCCATTTTATCTTAATATTTCCTCTGCTTTTAGCAGAGAGTTTTGCTTATAGGAAATCAATAAATATGTGTCGACCTCCACCGTCACTAAACTTGAGTTACAGCTGTTCATTTATGCACAGATCACTCATATTTTCTGCCATTGACTTGCCATGTTTCTTTACTGCCTTGGCTTCCATCTCTTGCTCCAACCTTCATTTCTCATTGTCCTTCTCCTTCATCTCTTTTTTTTATTATTATTATTTTTATTTTTACAGACTTCATTTTGATTTATTGTACATAAATGTGGTACATCTTTTTGTTTCTATGGTTGTGCACAAAGTAGATTCATACCATTTGTATAATCATACATGTACATAGGGTAATGATGTCTGTCTTATTCCATCATTTTTCATACCGCCCCTCTCATTTCCCTCTACGTAATCTAAAGTTTCTCCATTCTTATGCTTTAGTAAATTATGTCAGCTAATCTGAGTTTGACTCAGAATCTGCTGTCAGTAAATGATACCAGATGACCACTCGCAGTTCATTACCTAGGCAATGGGTTCCTAGGTATCCCGAGACTAACTATACAAATGGATGATGACTAGTCCATATAAGAAAATAAAACTACGACCCACAACCTCTGCAACAACCTAGCCTAGAAAGCCAGCCCACATCCTCTGCACCAATCAGCCTAGAATAATCAAGGCTTGTTCGACAATGCCACCTTCTTTAATTTTTGTCCCTACTTCCTGCTTCCAAGGATCAACAAACAAAGGCAAAATAATGCCCTCTAAAATGTTAATCAGTTTTCCATCACTGTGACAAAACTTCTGAGATAATCAGCTTCAAAAAAGAATGCTTTGTATTGACTACACTTTTCAAGGTTTCATTTCACGGTCACATGGCCTGGTTCTCTCCCCTGGTGTACATGGCAGTAGAGGTGTGCGGAAGAGGAAGTCCATTGCAATCCAGGCTTGCAAGAGATCTAGAAATATTCAAAAGACAGGGATTAAGATGGTAAAGAAACACCAAACTTTATAGAAAGAAAAAGTGAAAGTGTTCATCATAAAGCACATATAAAAGAACAAAGAACCCAAAACTGTATATCCTTGTGCATCTCGACGAGAACCTTTGGAGATGGTGAACTAGTGAGCTGATTGTCTACAGTCATACTACACTCATTCCCACTTTAGAATAAATTAGAAGAAATCCAATTATTATTATACCATTGGTTGTTATCAAGAATGACTAGTTGAGACAGTGCATAATTAAAGTGAGCTAGAAGTGGGAAAAAAAATTAGAAAAAGAACAGAGAAAAATTCTGATTGACCCAAGAGGTGCAACATGTTATTCTATAATAGCTAAAAATGAAAAGGAAAGTGGACATATACAAGAAAAAATTGAAATACAAAAGCAAACAAGCCATAGAAAACATTACGATGGTGTTGGCTTTTTTTTTTTAATTTCCCACTGAACATCTTGAAATAAATTGAAATTGTAGAATTGGTTATATACCACAGAGCACAAAAGACCTTCACCTGATTACTTGCTCCAAATGTGTCACGACCAACCACAGCATCATTAAATGACAAGTGCACTCAGTCCTCAGATTGGCCTCATCAGCACAAAAGCCTTAGGTTTGATTATATTTCTCTTCTTCCCTGAGGCCTCAATTGGACTGACAGGAAATTTATGAATAAATAGTTGTATATATTTCCACCTGTTTCAAAACCAGAAGAGAATGGATGTATTTAACAACATCAGCATTCCATGATCTACTATAAGCTTTCTTAAGAAAAAGATGTGTATAAGATGAAAATGTCCAATATTTCTATTAAATGAAAAGCTGGCAATGTTTAATTTTAATGAATTATGACTTACCTAATATCTGGAAATGTTATTGCAAGTTTTTAATGATCATAACCTTGAATTTATATGGGCTTTATTGTAGCACATATCTATTACCACCCTATTTAATTTTACCCTCCAAAAATTCTATGAAATATATACAAAATATTGTTATCTTTTTGTAGCTTAAGAAGTGAGAATAGCAGTAAATTAGTGAGGGGGCCAAGGTAATTTGGCCAGTCAGTGACAAGATCAGATTTTGTTTATCCAGGGTCTTGGCCCTCTATCCCACAAAGTGGTCACGCTGAAATATTTCAAGATTGCATTAATTTAAATTCCATGCCTTTATATATAAAATCCATGAAGAAATTTAAGTGTGTAGCACAATTTTAACTGGCAATTATAATTTGTAAAATTGTGTTTGTAAAAATATACTATACTATTATTTTCCAAATTCTTTGACAAATAGAATCAAGAATAAAAATTATTTATTTCAATTTTCAAAAAGGAAGAAAAGAAAAGAAAAAGAATGCAGGATTCCCATGTTCAACCCAGACACGACTAATAGCCAAGGTTGACATTTCATGATCTATACACTATTAAGTTCCCCAAGAGATTCTTAGCTCCAGGGAAATTTGGGGATCAATGGTTCAAATCAATACAAAATATTCTAATAGTCTCAATACGTACATTTTTAAGCATGAAAAGATCAAACACATTTTAAGATAATGCTCTATAGGACAGAATAGAATTTACATCAAAAAGGAAGAACTTTCATTTGAAGTCATGTCTTGCAAGAGATATAAAAATATTCAGAAAGGGGAATTAAGATGGTTAAGAAACACAAAACTTTATAGAATGAAACAGCAAAGTAGAGTTGTGATGCCTAAGAAGGAAATTCAGAATTTCATATCTGCCCTGAAGGACTTTGAGTATTATCTTGAGGAAAAAAGAGATAAATATGCTAAGGGCGAGCACATATTAGATGCTCATTAGATACTAGATGAATGAATGAGTAAATGAATGTTGATTGAATTGACAGAACCAGTGAGTAGGAAGAGGGAATCAAAGGATAAAATTTATAGGGAAATAAAATATGGTCTCAATGTCAAGATTAAAGCTCTCTTAGAGTTGTCAACACAGTTTTGGAGCATTGACAAATTGACTTGGATAGATTGAAAAATCAAATTGCGGTTAATTTTCTAATATCATTGAAAAGAGAGGTGATGCTTCTAATTAAATTTATGCATCTTACTACTAGGATTAGTCAAAAAGATGGCCATCAAACTAGTACTCTTTTATGTTGATAAAATAGTGAAACCAATTTGCAACATATGGGAGCAACGTAGGATGCAAATTGTTCTGGGAAAGAAAATGTCAAAAATTTTACAATCAAATGTTTTTCCAAGTTCTTTGAATATGATCAAACCAATCTTCACAAAGATGTTAATAATTAATGTCTATTCTCATGTAGGAGCTGTGCTTAGAGTTTCTTTCATACATCTCTAACACCAATACCAACCAAACCCAGGAAAACTGAGGCATGTAGAGCTAGGGAGGTGAGGCAACTCACCCATGGTCATACATATATTAATTTTTGGAGGAGGGATTTAAATCTCTGTCTGATTTATTATTTTTTTCATGTGTTTTTCAACTTAAGTAATTTTTCCCCAAAAGAAGATCTTTCTTCTACTGTTGCTGTTCTAAATTCAGTTAGTATCATGCCTCCACATTGCTCAATGTGTATCCTCCAGTAGGCAAGTGATATGTAACTTTTAGCAAAATACATCTCAATAGTTTCATTTGAGTTAAATCAGAACTGAAAATGGTAAAAATTGAGCAAACACTTGTATTAGAAAAACACTTTACTACAGTATTGTGGATTCTGGAAAAAGAATACTGGCATGAAGCCTTAAAATTCAATAGCAGACATCCTTTAAGTAGATGCCTTTATTGAAAGTAAGAATATGAACTCATAATGGAATCCATGCAAGAAAGAATCAGGGAAGCCCTGGATTTGGTGTAATGGACAGGTTTGTGGATGGTTAACAAGCTTTGTAGAAGTAATAATTCATCCAATGATTTGTAAAATTATTGAAATGGAAAAGAAGAAATATAACTTGTTATAAACATGGAAAATCCTATCAAGACAGAGATCATTCAAAGGTTTACTTTTTAAAATGAGGATGAGATTTACTCACCTATGGACCTCACACCCTCCTTTACCTGAAGCAGCTAAAGAGAATTTTCTTTCACCAATTGCTCTACATCTTGAAAAGTCCCATCCCTACAGCGCTCCCTGCATTTCACCTTCCCTGACATACACCTACCTTAAATCTTATCATCTCCTTGCTTGCCATGCTACTTTTATATCTGCTATGATTTGACAGTGTCCTCTCCAAAATTCAGATATTTCCAAGTGGACCTTTAAGAGGTAGTAAGGCCATGAGGGCTCCTTCCTCATGACTAGGATCAGGTGCTTTTGCTGAAGGAAGTTCTCCCCACTCTGCCCTTCTGCTTCTGAGAGGACACAGCTAAGTGTTCCTTCCCTCCAGAGGACGCAGCTCATACCAGACACCAGATGCTGGTGTCTTGACCTTTGACCTGCAGCCTCCAGAACTGCAGGAAATAAATTCCTGTTCTCTATAAATCAACCTACCTGTGGTATTCTGTCTAAACAACGCAAACTGACTAAGACAGTCTCATATAAATGGATCCCAAATAGTTTTGCTTTCTATGAAATTCATATAAAGCATAAAATCTGCATATTATTTAGTGACCAGATTGTTTTCCTCAACATATTTTTGGAGACCCATCTATGTTTATGTGCATTGCTATCATAATTCACTTCTATTGCTGTACAGTGACTGATTATATATCATCAAATTGATATACCAACTGAAAACACTCATACCAAAAGCACATGGGAATTTATTACTCATTTACTCTCTAAAACCTTTGAAGACAAACTTTTCACAATCTATTAAAATGGTAGGTGTGAAAGAATCTCTCTTTTTCAATTTGCATTTCCCTAATGATTAATGAAATTGATGCTTTTAAATAAATTTGTTTCCTCCTCTGTAAAATATCTTTAAATGTAATTAACCTATTTTCCTATTTAATTACATGAAAAATTTTTTTAGAATTTTAGACTTTCCTAAACTCTAAACTCTATCTATAGTTTTGTTAACAATAAATGTTCAAAATAGAATATTCTAAGTTTTGTGCCCTATTTTGCCTTACTTTTAATTAATACCATTTTTAGATTTCAATATAATTCTTAATTTGTGAAGCTTATGAATCATACTTCTTGAACTTCATTTAATAAATCCTTTTCTATAACATGATCAAAAAATAATTTTCTGTTTCTTGTTTCCTTTCACAATATTACAGACTTGTCTTCTACATGTAAGTATTTAATCCATTTGGACTATTTTTGTGTAATTGTAAAGTTGCATTACAAATATCACAAATATTTTCCCCATTTATCTGAAATGACAACTTTTGCCATATACATACTTTTCAAATATATATGTTTAAAATAGATATCTATATACTTTTACCTAATTTATGCCCATATCTCACTGAATTATACCTTATAGGAAACTAGCATGTCAGGTAGGGCAAGCACATATCCTGTTCATTATAGTCACACCATAATTATTCTTGACCATTTGTTCTTCCTTTGGAATCTGATTATCAAATCCCATAATAATGAATACTGAAAATTTGCTAGGGGAGCATTTAATCTATAGATCATTGAAAAACAATTGATAACTTTAAGATACTGATGCTTTATACTTTGAATACTATGTACCTATACATTCATATAGGTCTTTAATGTTTTACAGTAAATTCTTAATAATTTTATTCTTAAAGGTCTTAAATAGCTGATTGTACTTTTTTTCTATTCCTTTGATTTGGGGTTGCTGTTACAAATTTTTATTTTTTAATATTTGGCACTGGAGATCAAACTTGGAGCATGTTATCACTGAGCCACATCCCCAGTCCTTTTTAATTTTTATTTTTCTTATTTATTTATTTATTTATTTATTTATTTATTTATTTTGCAGTACTGGGGATTGAAACCAGGGCCTTGTGCTTGTGAGGCAAGCACTCTACCAACTGAGCTATATGCCCAACCCTTAATTTTTATTTTGAGACAGGATTTTGCTAAGTTACTAAGACTGATTTTGTGATCCTCCTGCCTTAGTCTCCCAGGTTTCTGGGATTACAGGTATGCACCACTGCATCCAGCTATATATTCCAAAATTATATGAAGCTGCAATTATGTTACAAATTTGATAAATTATGAATTTTGAGCATTGATTGATAGCATACAGAAAGTTTACACTTCTGTACTAATCATATATATAATATACAAAATATATATATCTATAAATATATATATATGTATACAAAAATATATAAGCTCCTTAATTGTTCTAAAGAAAATTCTGCATATATTTGGGAAAGTTTCTATATAGACAAATTATTGAGTTACATGCTTACAATGGGTAGCTTCTGAAGGATATGGACAGGGAACTTCCTTTACTGTTCCCCTACCTGCCCTCTTGCCCCACCCTTAATGAAACTGCCACCAAAACTCCTTCCATGACCTGACCCAGCTGAAACCCTGTAAAACTCAGACCCTCATGGTGCCCTTCGTTGCTTATTAAAGCATCTCGGTCACTTGAGGTCTGCCAACATTTTCTTTTTTCTTTTTGTATTCTCTTTCTACCTATGTGATGGACTCTGCTATTTCTATCACAAAATGGTAAAGCCAAAGCTTTAGAAATGGAATTTCTCTCCCAGTCTGCTGATAGAAATCTTGGCTTTAACTCATACATGTTTGATTTATTTCCAGTCCATGATGTACTTTGAATGATTGCCAAGGGACACTCTAGATCCTCAAGAAATGTACGACTTGAAGTTCAGTTGCAGTGTTAGGAATTAAGGTGATGTGCATCTTTCATAACAAAGAAACTCTGTATGCACATCACATCTTCGGGCTCAGTATCCATCAGTGTGATTCTTCCATGCTTATCCCACAGGAGGGGAAGTGCAGTGTACTTCTGCATTCTTGATCCCTACTGTTAATGTCCAGCAATAGCGGCAGTATTGCATTCAGTTTCAGTTCTCTTTAGCTATATCTTAGGAACTATCTTTCTTAGATTAAAATATGATAACCAGGGACTTGAGCATACTAAATTATTAAATTCAAATAACCTATATAATTTAAATTTCACTTTTGATTTGTTCTCATATCTTTGACTCAAAAGATGTATATGATCTAATAGATTTTTCCTACTCCTAAGAACTAAATTTGTGATGCTGATATTGCTATCAACTCACCTCAAAATGATAGTAATGATAAGAGCATTAAATTAACATGATTCAGTCAAAAGAACACAATAATAAAAGGCCACACGATGTCCTACATTCCTGTTCTATTTTGTCAGTGTGCCTGACAAAGTCCTTTTTCCTCCTTTAGCTTATGGTGTTAGAAATATTGCTTCAGAGTTCAGGACTTTGGTCCTTAATTCACATTTCACTAAAGATGTGAAAGATTTCATAGATAGTAAGAGATACAACATATTTGAGATTGTTGGCAAATAAAACTTCCTCAAGCACATATCAGGTATCAGACAAAATACCACTAAGACCAAAATCATACTGAGATTCAAATAGAAATGACATGTTATTATTAGGCAGCTCCAGATCAGAAAAGCCACAAAGATATAGGTATATATATATATATGCACACACACATGCATCTATATCTATAGATATATATTTATATATACACATATGAATCTTTATCTATAGATATATTTACCTATATATCAATCTTTCTCTCTCTCTCTAGATATATATATATATATATATATATATATATATATATATATGACTTTGAATTGCCTTCTTAAATTTACAGAAGTAGAAATGTAGCATTTTAAAAATTATGCCCTGTTTTCCTGAGTGATTCTAGAGCGGGCACACAACTTATAAACCAGTTCATCAGGTGCAGTCACCTCAAGTTTACATTGTATTCTTCCTCTCATATTTGACTTCCTATTTCTCAAAGAGATTTTTTCAGGACTCTCAATGCTAGCCTTGACATTCAACCTCGTAAAAACAGGGGTATTTCAAGGGTACTATTTATGAGAGTGTCTGAAGTTACCAACTTTTAAGGTACCAGAGCAACCCGGATTCCATACAGAAGCAGGACAAAACACCTTTCCCATTTCTGTGCCTTCTTTATTACCTTTGCCAACCAGGAAACATGGGCAAATCCCTAGGTACTCAGAACTTTATAAAATCACTCGTGGGAAATTTCAACATTCTTTGTCTATAAATCTTTTAATGATACACATTTAAATTTATTCCAAAAGAATGGATGGTAAATAAATTCTATTTGCACATCTCATTCTTTCTATTCACAATAACAGCCACCTTCTTCCTTCCCAATTATAAGCTACCTTTCCATGTACATTGACAAATAGAAAATACTTAGAGTTGTTTATACTAGGACTTTATGATTATTAGTTCAGTCAAAAAGCTCCATTATAAATATATATATTATATGTATTATATATATATATCACATATATAATACATATACGTATATATATTCTGAAGGCTTCCAAACTGTGTGTGCCTATGTTATTTTTCTAGTTGAGAATGACAGTGGTTTGCTTTGGAGGGGTGTTGGAAATTGCAGTAGTTACAGTCAAGTGTGTTTTACAGTTTGTTTCTGCAGTGATAACCATATTTTCCCATCATCATTTGTGACATTTTGAGAGAATTTAGGATGTGGGGCTACTCAAATCCTCCTGGTTTGTTTTCAGCTACAATGTATTTTGGGGGCAAAACAGCTGCATGTATGATTTACATGGGTGATACAAATGTCATAGGGACTGACCCACAGCAAAGAGCCTGGACCTACCATGCCAGCAAATCAAGGACTGGAGAGTCTTCACTAAAATCCTCAGGGCCTCAAGATGAAACAGATTTTAGGATAAAAGTTACCTCGGGATTAAAGAGAAGGATAGAAAGGCATAAATTCATACAGATATTGATAATGTAATTGTAAATAGGGTGGGGGGGTTCATGCGGGTTCATTTTGATGAATTCAAATGAGTTAGCATTTTGCGAGGCTGGGAAAGAATGAAAGTAATAATTTTATGACATACAGAAACTAGGCCTACTATTCCCACATAATGTCTTTAAAATGTTATACAATCTTTCTGTCCATCCTGCCCATTCCTAACAAAACTCTATTTGCACACCTTTGGAAAGTAGCAAGCCCTAATGAGGTCAAAGGAGATGTTAGGAAAACAGTACACATGAGAGGTACTTAGCAAGAAAGGCAGAAAGATACTGACTCCTTTTAACTAACTAATTAATTTATGGTGCTGAGTATGGAACCCACACATGCTAAGAGTGAACTCGACCACGAGCTACACCCAGCCTTACAGCCTGCTTTTAAATTCATTTTTTGGCTGATTCTATTCCAGTCTTCTTTAATTAAACGAACACACAAACATAAAAAAAATACTAAATATACTATTCAAAAAAGGAAAAATAATCAACAGCTGAAAAATAAGAAGGTTGTAATAGCTTCTGTAATCTTAGAAATAAGAGAAGAAACTTTTTTGTCTGGCCACCCAGAAAGAAGGGACCTGATCCTGATCCAGTGCTCTGTCCAATCACTTGCCTATTGTTAAAGGAGTGACTCTACAAAGACGAAAAGTCAAATACCGGAGAATTCACAAAAAAATTTTTAAACAAGGTAATTATATTCATTGTTTGCTGCCTGCATAATGAATAAATTATCCCAACATTGAGTATCTTTAATTAAAGAACATGTATTATCTCATGGAGGTTCTACAGATCAGGGAACTGAGTTTAACCCTAGCTGGGTGGTTCTGGGTGAGGGGGTCTCATTAGTTTTCAGTCAGACTTTCTCCAAAGACTTAACTGAAGATGGAGGATGCACTTTAATACTAATTTTTGTGATTGTTGGCAAAAGATTTTAGTTTATCTTTCTTCTCTTGTATTTTACTGTATGTAGAAATTAAAGAAAAAAGGGCAACACTTTTAACATGTCACATAGAAATCTCCTCATGTACCTCACCTAATTCCTATAAGCAACAATGCTACTTAAAATCTCTGCTGCTACAGAGCATAGATGGCCTTTCCTATAAGCTCTTGCTGGGAATCTTATTAAAGACCACAACACTTTGACACTAACAGCTCCTTCAAGGGCAGTACTGATGTCAGGAAGGAAGGAAGGGAGGGAACCCTGCAGCTATTCGGGAGGACATTTGAGTTAGAAGTAGAACGCTGCAATGCTCTAATGTGCTCAATGCAGCTTAGAAATAAGCACAAAGGCCAGTGTGAGAGTAGCTGGGTGAATGAAGCAAGAGCGTTATGAACAGGAAATAAGAACTGGGGCAAGTATTCAGATCATTTAAGGGCTTACAAAGTCTTTGACTTCACTCTGGTTGAGGAGGGGCCATGTGGGAGGTAGAGAGTGTAGTTTAACTTATAAAAGATTTGCCCTGGTTGCTATGCAGCGTGTAACTCTGTCAGAAAGAGGATGGTGATGGTGGTGATAAAGAGACCAGGAAGACAGTTAAGAAGCTGAGTAAAGACACAGGGATGGCATATATGCACATTAAAAGATGCTCCACATTGTATGTCATTAGGGAAATGCAAATTAAAACAAGGAGTTAACACTACACACCTATCACAATAGCCCAAATCCGGAAGACTGGAAACACCAAAACTGTCAAATAAGTGGAGCAGCATTCATTGCTGGTGGGAATACAGTGGGCACAGCTACTTTGGAAAACAGTCGAACAGTTTTTCACAAAACTAAACATGCTCTTACCATATGATCAAGCATTCATGCTCCTTGGTAGTTAACCAAATGAGTTTAAAGCTTATGTACATAAGTTTCAATAACATAGAAGCTTTATTCATAATTGCCAAAACTCAGAAGCAACCAAGTTCTCCTTATGTGCTGAATGGATAAACTGTGGTATATCCAGACAATGGCATGCTATTCGGTGTCAAAAAGAAATGAGCTATCAAGCTCTGAAAAGACATGGAAGCAACTTAATGTGTACCATAAAATTAAAGAAGCCAATGAGAAAATCCAACATAATATGTGGTTCCAAAACGATGACATTCTAGAAATGTATAACTATGGAAACAGTAAAAAGATCAATGGTTGCCAGGGAATAGTGAGGAGGGAAGACCACATAGGCAAATTAAAAGGTCACACGTTAAAGAATTTTTTCAAGAACATAATTAGTAGTTTATCATAAGGTTGTTTATAAATTGAAAAACTAGAAATAAGCTAAATGCTCAGCAACATAGAATTAAGTAAATACATTTTGGTTCAAAAATACATTTGGAAGCAGCTACTTTAAAATATTTAAGGGCAAAGAATCTGGAATCTGAGAGATTCTGACTTAAAAAGCTCTCAGTTTGAGAATAGTATTTCAAAGATAAATATACACAATGGTATAGTTCCTATCCCTTTAATCATCATTGTACTGAACATCCAATAGAGGTACTTCATTTTATTCTATGGCAAAGTGGTATAGGACAGATCCCGGGTATGGAGAGGCTCTCAATTTCTTACAGATGTTTCCCAGGACCACTGAAACTCATCTGTCCCGTGATTTGATTCTGCAAGTGTTTATGCCCTAGTCTCTGTGCCTGAAAAGTTTCTCCTATGCAGTCCTGAAGACCACCCCCAGCACCTCCAGTCATCTCTCACCACAAATAGTCCTCTCATTAGCTCCTTTTGGACATTCTTAAGGTATCTGGCACTGGGATCAATCCCTTTGCCTACTATGAACTATCAGCTATATCATCAAATTATTTGTTAGCTAATCATTATGTTTGCAAGGAAATGTTTTCACTGGAATTGCATATACAATTTGAGTGACACTGAGGTAATTCCAGGAATGGAATAGAACTTGACAAACTATTTTTAATGATAAGCATGATCATATTGTAAAATATGTCTTCATTAAAAATCTTTCTCCAATGACCAAATTAGCCTCTACATTTTTTTACAATATTTTATTTCTTTAACTTGGCCAGGATTTTTGTTTCTTTGTTTGCACTTTTCAAGACTAGCACTATTGTTGTAGTATGTGTTTGAAGAATGTCAAGACATTAAACATACTTGAGGTACTATATTGCTCGGAAGCTAAGGATAATTTTTAAAATAGGAATTTGGGGCATTTGTCCTCCTTCTATTTAAACACATCAGTCCTAAGTCATTGAATTCACATTCATTCATAGGGACAAATTTCTAAAGGATAATGTGATAGCTGATTGTGGGTGTCAATTTGATTGAATTAAAGGATACCCAGATAGCTGGCACACACATTATTTGTCCTCCATCATTGCATTAATTACTTTTGATGCTTTGTCTTTTAGCCTATACTCTGCTGAAGGGGAAACTAGGTGGTTTGGCATTTAGTTAGAATTATTGGGTCACCTTCTATAGGTGTGTGTGTGTGTGTGTGTGTTATATATGAGTCACACTATCTCTCTGGAGAACCCTGACTAAAACAGATTTGGGTACCAAGAATGGTTTTTAGAGAAGAGAATTTCTTTGTTTTAGGGGTTTCTTGAATGGGTTTTTTAGTCTGATTATATTTTAAAATACTGAAGACAGCAATTCCAATAATACAGAAAGCTCTAATAGTCTGGGTCATGATTGTTTATGGAGATTGTTTATAAAGATATGCACAGTATCTGCATTGGGTTCTCTTAATGAACCATTGTAACAGTCCAGGAACTTGGTGACTTTGTAATTCTTTCAAACTTCTTTGGGAAATGAAGAATATCATGATGTTGGCAATTTCCCTATTGTCTTTGGACAAAGCATTGAAAGAAATGGATGGTTCAGCGCCAAGTATTCATAAATAGCCTAAAAGCTTCTAAGTATGCCCTGAAGGAGAGTCTTCTTTCCTGTAGCCACAGGGATAAAATCATTGAAAATCAAACCTAAGTTCTCATCATGCAATTGCTTGAATTATAATGAAATTTGAACTCTCAGCCTTACAGGGTTTTATAGTAAAAGTATTTATTTTGGAAGAATCAAACCCTGCAAGTTGGGATGGGTGGATGTGAGAAAACCCCAACAAAATTAGAGACAATGAGCTCTTAAATTCTGAGAAGCGTTTTTGCAAACAGAAGTCCGGGCAAAAGGCAAGTGGCACCTTTACCCACAGTGCTGTTAACTCTTCTACACCTTTCTGAAGGGGATAACTCTGCATTGCCTAAGGAAATGGTTAATAGTTTTCCCTGAGGCAATTGCCAAGCACAAGAATGCTGACTCTCCTCAGGAGCCAGCCACTGCCCTACTCTTGGTACCAATCCGTCTTAGTCCATGTTGTGCTGCTATAACAGAACACTGAAGACAGGATAATCTGAAAAGAATAGAAATGTACTTGTCACATCTTTGGAGGTTTGGAAGTCCAAGATCAAGGTACCAGCAGGTCCAGTGTCTGGTGATGATCCAGTCTCTGTTTCTAAGATGCTTCCTTGAGTGCTATGACCTTCAGGGGAGAGGAATATTATGGGCTCACATGGCAGAAGGCAGAGGGGCATAAAAGAGAATGAGCTCCTTCTGCTGAGCCCATTCATAAGGCATCTAATTCCATTCACAAGAGGGGGTGCCCTCATGTCCTAACCAGCTCTTAAAGGCCCCATCTCTTTATACTGTCAACATTAGTAACTCCTCAATTTTGGAGAGGACACATTCAAACCTTAGCAGATCTTTTGGGTAGAGTGATAGTGCAGTGGAAGTTTCAGATTTATATTTCATTGATATTAATAATAATTGAATTATTTTTCAGGCACTGTGCTAGGGGCTTTGACATGGTACCTTGTTTAATCCAAACTAGCAGGCACGAGCTATCCCTTTATTCAATGAGGAAGTCCAAAACTTAGAGTGAGAAAATAACTTTCTTGAAGCATCACAGTCTCAGTGTTTAAATTCAGGTTTATGTTCTCAATCCAAAATCCAAGGTCATACCACACAGACTCCCTTATTCTATGAGGATGATTGAGGCCCTTCACCTTTATTCTTCAGCATCTGAGACATTTACCCCAGAGAAAACCCCTTAAACCTGTTGTGTTTGGGGTTATTGTTTTTAGAGTGCCTTCTAAGCCTGAGAATTAGGGGGACAAAAATAAGCAACCACGTACATTTCAAAATTAATGATTCAAGATTTTCTACATTCTTACAGACTGAGTTTCATTTTTAAACAATGAATTTTTGTTTCAATTTCTTAGGAGTTTGAACAAAAGCCAAGACTGAAGTTTGGTTTTCTCCAAATTGAGCTAGATTAAATTATATCTGTCTTCATTCTGCCATGTAATGACCTGGAATTATAAATAGTCCTAATATAATTGCCCTTGTTCACTTTGATACACATACGACTACTAAAACCAACTTAAATTAATTAAACAAGTTTTAATTTGATTTTTAACCTTTTAAGCAGGCTAAAACAAGAGAGATAATCTAATTTTGAAAGCAGAGATTCCTAGGATGCCAAATCAAATTTAACCCATGTAACAAGTCAGATATTAACTTGACTGGAGACACATTTCTATGGACCAATTTATGCCCTAAACATAGATCAAAAATGTTAATACTGTGCCTTATAGACTTGGAATTAGGAAACGTTTATTGATAGACCAAAGAATCTGGATTCAAATTCAGGGACAATTGTTCTGCTCCAGGATGAGCATTTATTTCCATCACAAGCCAACTGACTTTCCTCCTTCCCTTTCTTCCTTCTTTCCATTCTTCCTTCTTTCCCCTTCTTTCTTTCTTTCTTTCTTTCTTTCTTTCTTTCTTTCTTTCTTTTGTTTCCTTCTTTCTTTCTTTCTCAATTGTATGTCTTTTTCTATACCCTCTGGTGTAGGAAGATTTTATTATAGATCCTGCTGGAGGTGTAGTAAGATTTGGCAAAGTGGTTTAAATTACTTAAAAAGAAGATGGGTGGCTATTACTAAAAGTACTAATACAATAACAACAATAGTAACTCCAATACTTCCTGAATTAGTACTATTTATAAGGCCCTTGCACTAAGTACAAGTGCTTTTAACCAGTAAATTATTTAGGACTTTATCAACCCCTTGACTAAGTTATTATCATCACCCGTATTTAACAATGAGGAAACCAAGGGACAGAGAGTTTTGCCATCTTTGCCAAGGGCTCCCAGGTGGCTCATGGCAGAATAAGGATTTAAAACCAAGTTATCTGGTTCAGGAAATGCTAAACATTCTCATTTTTTTTTTTCTAAGCCAATACATATTGGCAAGTTGTTAAATACTTTTAAAACCAGAAAGGGATCTGTTATCTTAACTCTTTCCCTGAATCCACTTAGTGATAGAGGTAGTGTTTTCCTTTCTTATTGGTTTGCTCTCATCTAGCAGGTCCATGTATTCAATTAATGCCTGTTGATGGTTGCTTCTGGAGGTACAAAGGTGGAGCTTATAATGAATTAGGCAGCAAATATGGGAGGTGAAAAATTCTGCCTAAAGATACCATGAGATCCCACAGGAGGCTCATAATACGGTCTTAATGGGAACACAGGAGGCTGCCAACAGTGCTTCAACAGTAGGGATTTAATAAGCATTTGCCAGCTACTCCCTATTATGACACTAACCACATTCACTCAGTCAGCAAGAATGCACTGTGGTTCTGCTCTGTGCTCAGCACACCCCTGGACACCAATGCAACTGAACATTCATATGGAGGGAGGCACACATAAATTAATTTTTGAAAAAAATGTTATATGTCCAGGTAGCAATAAGTGCTATGCAGGAAGCTAACTTCAAGAAAGGGAATAGACTGATCCTGGAAGTAGAATGGTGGGGGCGATTTTACATAGGAAGGCTGGGCTGGAGTACAACTCAGTGGTAGAGCATTTGTCTAACATGTTGGAGGCCCTGGGCCTGATCCCCATCACCACTAAATAAATAAATTGGATGATACAGGGAAAACACATACATGAGTAAAGACCAAACTTTGAGGAAAGAGGGAGGTATTGAAATATAGTGGAATACCAGTTTCATCGGAGAGCAAAGAGAACAAAAGCAAAGACCCTGAGTCAGAATTCCTGCTGTGCTGTAGTATCAATCATTAGGGAGGTTGGGGTCTGGTAATAGGAGATGAGCTGAAGCAGCAACTGAGGTCATACCTTGGTAGGGATTTGTAGAATATTCACATTTATATTTTATATTTTATCATTGGTTTACATTGTTCAAGAACAAGATGAGGAATCAATAGAAGGTTGTGAGCAGAGAAATTAAATGATTTGTGTTCCATTTTCTAAGATAAATTTTACTTGCTGCACTGAATCCAGACTATAGAAAGGGAGGAAGCTGGGACTTCACCAAAAGTAACTTTGTGAGATAAGGAATGGTGGGATTAAGGATTTATAATTTGAAAGTGACAAGATGAAAATAAATTTGAAGACCTTTTTTATTTCACATTAAGGAGAGGGTGATTAAATCAAACAGCAAACAATATAATACAAAATTCCTTCTATTGCCTTATGACTGTGCATTTCTATAGCTACTAAACTCAGTTAATATTAATTATGAAAAGGCCATTCACTTCTTTGCACTCTTAACTCAATACCCTTGTTAACACCATTGGTCCTAACTATATTTCCTATTTCCTAGGAAACTACTTCTACAAAATTTACTCATGATTAGATATTCAATTGAAAAATATGAACTTTGACCCTTACCACATGCTGAACAGCAAAATTAAGTCAAAATGGATTGTATATCTAAATGTCAAGTTGAAATAATGATTTGCAGAGGAAATGATAGGAGAAAAAGTCTTCACAATCTTGAGATAAGTAGAAAGTTCTTAGATAAGGCTCAAAAAGCAAAAACCAATTTGAAAATTGATCAACTCTTCTGAAATGAAAAAGACTTTTTCAAGAGATAGCATTAAAAAAATGACAGTTATACTGGAAACATTGAAAATCATCATTGATTATGATATATATAGAGAAATAAAATATATTGATAGATTTATTGATATATATAAGCATAATTTTATGCAGAATAGATAAACAACTCTTAAGTCATTTATTAAAAACTACAACCTACTATTAAATGAACAAAATACTTGAAAAGACACCTCACCAAAGAGCATAGACGGATGACCAATAAGCACATAAAATCATGTTCAGCACCATTAGGCTCATGGAAAACACAAATTAAAATCATAGTGAGATAACACTACATAACCTAGGCAGCTATTAGAATGGTTTAATTTAAAAAGATAGTATCAATTTTTGGTAATAATAAGACCAAGTGGAACTTCCATATATTGTTGGTAGGGATAATAAAATCCTTTTAAAAATAGTCTTAAAATTTTTTATAAATTAAAAATGCAATTACCATAAAATTCACAATTCTATTTTTAGTTAAAACTACATGAGAAAAAAACTGTGCCCACTCAGAGAGTCAGAACATTAAAATTCATTACAGCCATATTCATAATAACTGAAACTAGAAACAATCCAATGCTCATGAATAGCTAGTAGTTGATCACAGTATATTTATACAATGAAATATGATTCATAAATAAATAGACATGAAATTCTGATATACACAAAAACAGATGAATCCCCAAAACATTCAGAGTTTAATAAGTCAAACACAAAAGATAATATATTGCAAGATTCTGTGAATATGACTCTCTAAAAGAAATGAGTCTATAATGGTAGAAAACAGATTAATTTTTGCCTGGGTCTGGGACTGGAAGAAGAGATCAGTTGGGAAGGAGACAAATTAGGTTGTCAGACTCACACACAAAAAAATACAGGATGTCCAGTTAAATTTGAATTTTGTATTTTAAAAGTGGATTCTTTTCTTTATTATATGTGTATCTTTAATATTGTATGAGGCAAACCTGTAAAAATGGGTTTTAAATATAACTGTACATTCTGGCATCCTGTCGTGGGATGAAAATTCTAAATTTTGATTGTAGTGGTGCTTACATGCTGAATGATTCTTTTAAATATATTCTTATTGTTTATAAATTATTTCTGAATAGAGTATTTTTAAGTAGGCTGTTGTTACAAAAGTCGATAGATAAGTAGTGGCAGATCAAATCAATCACCGTGACCAAAAAATGTTCCCCAAATTAAGACTGTTGTCATACTATCATGACAGAATTTTATACCATTGGTGGAAATTCATGCTGTCTGAAGATTACTGAGGCTCAATCCTAAAATTGTAGTGATAAAGTTGGCTGAGCCATGTAGTTGGTTATTAGAGTTCATGTAGACTTGTATTTGCACTTACAGGGTGGAGGTTAGAGTCTTGGGTTTTTTTTGTTTTTTTTTTTTTTTTTTTTTTTGGTGAAGGCTCCAACCATTCTGATTTAAATTTATATTTCGATCTGTGACTAAACCTGCAGGAAGAAAGAGGAATTGCCACAAGTCAGAAACAAACCAACAAACAATAAACAAAATAAACGAAAAAATAAATAAAAACCCCAAATTCTAAGAAAAGAAAAAAGCTCTGAGTTTGAAGTATGTCCTGAGGTACCTGCCATATCCTTGAATTTGATTTTACCTGGTCTCGAATCTGATTTTAGCTTTCTAGGTGCACGAAAGGTTGAAAGAGATAACTAGAGCCTGCCCAGGTTGAGAGCTTAGATAATTAAACTAAATATAAAGTCAGAGAAGGAGAAAGGAATCCCGGAGAATTAACATCCACAATGAATCAACTAGAAAAACAAATGAGTAAATGAAACTGGATCTCAGGCATACTGAGAATATATTTAACCTTCAACCTCAGCTCTGGGAGGAGGAAAGCAAACATTATCCCTGAATCTTCCTAACTGTGAGTCCACTTTGACCTAGGGAGTTGAGCCCAGAATCCTGCTACCTTATTGACCTTGAAAATCCTTTCCAAACTTTCAGTGTATAAAAATGCTAAATTGGTGCCTGGTGAAAGCAAAAGCATGAGCTCTTTGGAAAAGCACACTGAGACCTCAACTCAGACCTCAAATATTCCCAGGATAAATGTTTCAGACAACATGGCTGTAGTGTAAAAACACAAAACTTGTGTGAAAACATACCACCTTAAGCAAAAAGGAGCAGAAGTAGAAAATCGCTAATAGACAAGCCTGTAAATTTAGAGTTACCAGATGTTTATGTAAAAATGGCATGCTTAATATTTTTTAACCCACAACTTAATGAAATGAAGATTTAAGAGAAAATAATATTAAAAAAAAAAAGACAACCATAGGCTGGGGAGATAGCTCAGTCGGTAGAGTGCTTGCCTTGTAAGCACAAGGCCCTGGGTTTGATCCCCAGCACCACAAAAAAAAAAAAAAAAAAAAAAAAAGGAAAGACGACCAGAATTTCTATAAATTAAAAATACAATGATAGCGATTATAAACTCAAAAGATGGGATGAATGGTAAAATACACAAAACTAATTAGAAAATTGGATCTAGAGATATAGAAATTACCAGAATGACCAAAGATAATTAAAAAATAAAAATAAAAACAAAACAGGAAAGATGTCAAAGAAAGATGGAAAGCATAAAGATAAAATGAGAAGATAAAACATTTTTCTTTTTTGTATCAGTGATTGAATCCAGGGGAGCTTAAACACCGAACCACATCCCCAGCCCTTTTTCTATATTTTACTTAGAGAAAAGTTCTCCTTGAGTTGTTTAGGACCTCCGTAAGTTGATGAGGCTGGCTTTGAACTTGTGATCCTCCAGCCTTAGCCTGCTGAGCTGCTGGGATTACAGGTGACCGTCACCACTCCCAGCAAGATTGAACATTTTATTTTCTCAGAGTTGCAAAAGGAGAAGGAAAAGAAATATTCAAAAGACAAGAATTGTTGAGAAAAATTATTTGCAATTTCTGGTTAACTCCAGAAATTCAAAGAAGGATTACTTTTAATTATATTTATATCTTGCAATTTGAAATTACAGTTAGGCAAAATTTTAAGGTATTGAAAGAAACTACAGAGAAATCATTGAATCCATGTGAAAGTATGATAATTAGATTAAGTAACTATTCAAAGACTATTGTGGCAGTCAGTAAACTTTCAAATATCTTTAAAGTGATGAAAGAAAATAATAAACCTAGACAGCAGATGCTGATCCATAGTGAGGGGTGGGTAAGGAAGAATGAAGGAACCTTGGATTGTGCAGAGGGGATTTTGGAGAGGGGTGGGGTGGTGGCGATGGGAAGGACAGTAGAATGAGACAGACATTGTTACCCTGTATATATGCATGATTACACTGCTGGTGACTCAGTACCATGTACAGCCAGAGGAAGGAGAAATTGTGCTCCACTTGTGTACAATGTGTCAAAATGTATTCTACAGTCATGTATAACCAATTAGAACAAATTTAAAAAATTTTAAAAAGAAAAAAAAGAAAGAAAGAATAAAGGCACACCAAAGATATTTCTACAAAAACAAAATCTGACAGAATTTATTACCAATGCACATTTTGTAAAGAGACTTTTACAGATGTAACTCAGGAAGAAGAATTTCGTATGCACTTTGATCACACTAGGAACTAGATATACCTAGTATTGACTAAAAAGGGAGCACACACTCAAACATAACACACTTAACCGGAAATGTATACACTTAAATGCTTGAATTAGAAAAGGGAAAAGCATAAAATGTAATGAGCAAGACCACTCATTACATAAAATGAGAAAAAAT
Source organism: Sciurus carolinensis (assembly GCF_902686445.1). NCBI lineage: Eukaryota > Metazoa > Chordata > Mammalia > Rodentia > Sciuridae > Sciurus > Sciurus carolinensis. The sequence continues at coordinate 61,088,598 of NC_062225.1, read as the reverse complement.
ATATAGAGAGAAAACAAACAAAAAAAAACAAACAGTAACAAATGAGCGTGATTAAGGAAATAGAAAAAGAAAGGAAAAGAACATGATTAGGGACAAAATTAAAAATCTTTGGCAACACAGAGCACCAAAAAAACAAAAGAGAAAGCTAGATGGCATAAATAACTAATATCAGTATTGAAAAGGGGACAACTCTAAAACACAACAGGTATTATAAACATAAATAAAATTTATGAAGCATTTATGCCTGGAAACTTAGGTGCAAACTTAGGTGAAATCAATGACTGTAAAATAAAATCACTAAATTTACTCAAAAGTTTTAGAATACTTGGATTATTCTACAATCCTAGAATAATTTAGAAATATTCCATTAATACAACAGATTTTAAGAATGACTTCTAATAAAGGCAAAGAGATAAATCTCATTTTAACTAAGATTTTTCACAGACTGAAGTGGCAATATAAGAAAACATTTTCACAATCTCAAAGTACATATAGTCTTCTAAAAGTTAAATTCTGAAGTATTTTAGTGAAAGATTTAAACGATTGTTAAAAAAAGAAAAATTGGATTTTACTAGTATTCTTTAGATGTTTCTTCCCCAGATAACCAGCAAAGGATTAGCATCCAGAACACACAAAACTCATAGTAACGAATGCAATGAGAAAACAACCCAAGAGAAAAATAAAAATGCAAGAACAGAACGTCCACAGAGGAG